>NW_023270320.1:27489902-27541959 GCF_011800145.1 Mirounga leonina | reverse complement strand
TAAATAAATAAATAAATAAATAAATAAATAAATAAATAAATAAATAAAACCTAGTCCTCTAAGTACTTTCTACTTTCCTCATCTGGGTGAGTACTCTTCTCGGTTCTCCTGCTCCCACCCTTGAAAGCGTGTTTGAAAATAGTATCGAAGGACTGAGAGAAGAAACTGTCTTTAACTGTAATAATGATGGTTCAGTATGGGTTTTGTGGGGTTTTTTTTCAAATATGCTGGAATTCTGCTCCCTCTGAGCCTTAGTAAGAGGATTTTTTTTCATCCTGTCGCCTGGTAGATCTGGAGCTGTCGGGGTGTGGGGGTGCTTCCACAGTGGCCCGTATACCAAGAACACCACCTTGATTGTCACTCCTGGTCCTCAGCAGCTTCAAAGAAGGAGAAAACTAGAGGAGAAGGCATTTATGCAGGAAATATTTTTATTTCTTTCCGTTCTCCTCAATAGAGCAAATGTGTAAAGAGGTTAAGAGGATATATTTATGTGTGTGCGTGTGTGTGTGTGCGCGCACATGCCTTAAAAATATTTATAACTTTCCAGAAGTCTCTGCTAACAGATAAAGAGAAAGATGAGAAGTAGCTTTTTTCCCCTATAAATTTTAATATAGGTTGTAAACTGAAGCCAAGATTATAGCGGAAAAAAGAATGCATAAAAACGATTCCAGCCAGAAAGGTTAAGGGTAGAGAAATAGCATTTTCTGTATGAAGACAGTAGGAACCTTTTGGGAAGTTGTAAATACCCACAGTGAATTATCAGCTAGACTTCTACATGGCTCACAAATCCCAACTATTAAGTTCGAAGAGAGACTGAAAGAGAACCCCCGAAAGAAGGGACTTGTGGAATAAGATAGTGTTTTGGTGAATGTCTTAGAGACACACGGAAATATAGATAGTGTAGGAAACACAGAAGAACCAAGAGAGAACAGATACTGGTATCTCATTTAGAGATAAAGTCCAATAAACATGCTAGATACTTAAAAGTAGCAATGGGATGAGAAGGCATGAAGGACCTGATTTCTTAACAAACAGATGAATTTGAAAGGGAAGTACAACAAAGGGGAAAGTTGGAAGTAAAAAATTAAGAGTGAGATGATGTAGGGGCGCCTGGGTGGCTCAGCTGTCAAGCATCTGCCTTGGGCTCAGGTCATGTTCCCAGGGTCCTGGGATCGAGCCCCGCATCGGGCTCCCTGCTCAGCGGGGAGCCTGCTTCTCCCTCTCCCACTCCCCCTACTTGTGTTCCCTCTCTCGCTGTATCTCTCACTGTCAAATAAATAAAATCTTAAAAAAAAAAAAAAAGTGATCACAGGGACGCCTGGGTGGCTCAGTTGGTTAAGCATCTGCCTTGGGCTCCCTGCTCTGTGGGGAGCCTGCTTCTCCCTCTCCCATTCCCCCTGCTTGTGTTCCCTCTCTCGCTGTCTCTCTCTGTCGAATAAACGAATAGAATCTTTAAAAAAAAAAAAAAGTGAGATGATGTAGAACAACGAAAAATGTTGAAGCCATTTGATCCTGGGGTCAGATGGATTGAGCCCTCGTATTATAAAAAATCCATTCGTTCTAAGTTGACCGCTTGAGGTGAGCTACCAGCCGTTAACTTTCTAAACAGGAATCTTTTGAACGATTTCCTGATTTGTTATAGAATCTTGATGAGAATCTTGAATGAAACTAAAGCTAAAAAACCAATATGCCGAAACGTTACTGTAGCGGTTCTCAAAGTGTGGTCTCTGGATTGGCAATAAAGCTGCGGGGTTCCCCCAAGACCTTCTGGTTTAACAAGCCCTCCAAGGGACTGTGATGTGAGCTAAAGTTTGAGGACCATGGCTTTAATGTATGGCATGGTCTCTAAGTAGATCTTGTTCATATCAGTGGCCACTAAGTTCGCCAGGCCTTAGCAAAACCTATGATTCCATAATCAGTCTGGTTGAAATGTTTTCTTGTGAAAGATTGGAGATTGCAGAACACCTCGTACAGCCTTCCTCAGCTGCTAGTGTGGGTGGGCTTCTCCCTGAAAATTCACAGCAGCCTCTGCAGTCTCTTCGTTCAGGAATCTCACAGAGCTTCCGAGGGCCAGCGTCCTCAGCTGAAGGAGATTTCTTTCCAAATAGCTAGGTATCAAGACACAGTAAGGAACTGTACTAGACGTCTTTGGATACCTATTGAGAATCGGTTGCTAAAAGGTAAAGAAAAACAAGCAGGAACCCAGCCTTGAATAAGAACAGGTAATTTTCTATATAGGCTTTTGCTTTCTTTAGTTTTCTTGTTTAATAGCTGCCACAAATTTTGTATTTCGCCGCATTAATTTTTTTTTATTTCGCTGTGTTATCTAAAGCACATCACTTGAGTAAACCGCTTTTTCAGTCTTTTAATTAGTTATAAATACAATACTAAATATACATTTAACAGATTATCCAGTTGGCTTTGGAACTTAAAATTCAGGATCTGGTAGGGAAAATTCGGAAGACTGTGATAATGAACTGCAGGTTATTGGTGAGTTTTCAGAGTGTTTGCATAGTAAGTTAGTATCATCGTTCTAACGATGTTGAAACATCGGCTGTCTCAACAATTTAATCAATATATTCTCAATTATAGACTACAAGCCATTAAGTAAGTGGTAATGAGCAGTATGGAAGGAAGATAACGCACAATAATTAAATTTTATATATTTTGACAGTTCTTGCAAAGTATTTTATCTTAAAATGAATTCTAGGCAACCCGCCCATTGTTTTGGCATCGTCAAGTGACTAAAACTATTTTGAACTTGGTAGTTAATTTTAGCCTTCATATATTTCCAGGTAAATTTAATCCATAAGTGTGGGATTCATTTGCTTTAGATCTGAGAATGTCATTTTGGAAGAGTCGTTTGATGTTGAGGAAATCTTGTGAGACTTTTAATAAGCCTCTTAAATCCAGAAAGTTATGTTTTGCCTGCAGGAAAAGGAACCTATACCTTAAAATTCCCTCGGCTGTTTTGGGTTTTTTTTAAGCAGTTAAACGCATTTTATTTTTTTAATGAGGAATTTAAGAACATCTCCACTTTCCATTGGTTACACCAGAGTCCCTGTATTAATAATTACAAAGCAAAATTTCTGTTTATCATTACTATAAGGAAAACTATTCCATGGTTTGTTGTGAGGAAAAATATAATCACATCATTTGTTCTGTTTTGTTTTGTTTTGTTTTATTATTTTAGGTTAATCACCATACATTACATCATTAGTTTTTGATGTCGTGGTCCATGATTCATTGTTTGCGTATAACACCCAGTGCTCCATGCAGAACGTGCCCTCTTTAATACCCATCACCGGGCTAACCCATCCTCCCGCCCCCCTCCCCTCTAGAACCCTCAGTTTGTTGCTCAGAAGTAAGAGCTTTGGATTCTGAAAAGGTTGTGAATGTGACCAAATATAGTCAATCTGTCTTCTCCTTGGCGCACTGTCTTTGAAATGAGAGCACCTAATTTGAAGTAAGCAATCTGTATTCCAGGTAAACGTTTTATTAATTTGCCCAGAAACATAAGGAGAAAGAAGGACATCAAGACATTTTATTTAAGCAGTTCACATTAAGTTTGAAGTAGATTAGTCTCTTTGTTCAACCAAGAATATAAGGAGAGCAAGAAAGCATTCACACCTCCTGGGCCGTAGTGTCTTTCTCCCCATAAGACATAACAGATTATATACAAAAGAAATACTATTCCAGGTATTTGTTTGTCACTAGTAAAGGTTTCAACTTGCCATAGGGACAGCAGTAAACACAGTGACACTCTTTTTAGTCGTTTGCTCTGTTTGCTGATCTCTAAAAAGGTTTTTAACACTGTATAAAATATTGAAGAAAAGAAACCTCTTTTGTATGAAGACAGCCAGTCCTGAAGTTGATCTAATTAAAATTTCATTCGGTGGCTGCACACTTTCTTTTTGACTCTTATTTTCTCTCTTTAATGTCCCATTGAGGAAATGACTCAAACCACTTTGAGTAATGCTGTATGTTTTCCAAGGATGCTTTTCATTTTGGTCCCTGTAATTTGCAACTTATGAAACTGTGCTCTTGATATTAGAGGAATAACATGATTATATTAACCTCCTGAACAAAAGACTAGTATGAAACTGATTGTTTCCTAGCCATTCTTGTAAGCTTATGATTTTATTATAACTTATTTAATTTTGTACTTGATGTCATGATCTTTTCAAATAAGCATTGATATGCTGATTTATAATATAATATAATATCATATACAAAAGGACACTTAAATTCACTTTAAAAATCTGATTACTTTGCCATTAAAAATTTTATGATAGTAAGTTTTGTAGTTTATTATTTTGAAAGGCAAAGCCAATCAAAAGTGAAGTTCCTTATCTAAGGAACAAAGCATACCTGCTAAGAGATCAAGGGAAAAAAGCAAAACAAATGACAAGAAGCAGTTGTAAGTGGCCTGAGATAAGAGTAGGTAGGCATTATGACTGGCTGTATAGAAGTAGTTTAGCATACTGTGCAGATCTAGTATTTAAAACATGAGGTTTCATTTGAGAGTAGAAAATGTGAAATGAAAATGTTACTTTTGCCTCTCCTTTGCCTCTGCGAAATAGGTTCAAAAGAGGACGTTGAAGTGTAAAGAACTCAGATGAACTTCTCAACCCCACAAAAAAGACAGACAGACAGGAAGGGAAGGGATGGGAAGGGAAAAGGGAAGGAAGGAAGGAGGGAGGGAAGGAAGGAGGGAAGGAAGGAAGGAGGGAAGGAAGAAGAGGGAGGGAAGAAAGGAAGGAAGGAAGAAGAGAGGGAAGGGAAGGAAGGCAGGAAGGCAGGCAGCCATAAAGGAAAGAATGCAGGGTTCTCTGGCAGGGTAGATACTGGGCTGGGGGGTAGGGGACTGCACAGGGCAGGCAGGCTAGAAGAGTAATTGCAATTTACCGCTGAGTCCCTCAGAGAGACCTACAGGATAAAGTTACTAGTAACCCAAAGGCCTGAATGGGGGCAGCAGGAAAGATGAGGGGATTCAGTCCTTGTCCCTACTAATTTTAAATTTGTGACATGACCCGTAAAAAGATACATCACAGGATCAGTGGGAAATATAAGCTAGGACAGAAGGCGGAAGCTGAAATGAAAAGGTCGGTCCCGAAGGCCGGCCAACAAAGAAACAGCTCTTTCGGCTTCAGAAGAAAAACGGTAAGTTATTAATTGTGCTTAATCCAGAGTAATTGTTACTGCTGCTGGAGTGGCTACACCGCGCATATGAATAATGCGGTGCGTGCAGTTCGCCAGCTCCTGTCTGCTTGTTGTTGTTGTTAAATAGAATCCCCCCTCAAGCTTCCAAAGCCAGAGCAATGGTTAGTGTTCAGTGACCTTCTGCACCGGCCGTCTTTGGGGCTTTGAAATTGATTTTCCTCCTCTCAGTCTCTGATAGTCTCTCTCCAAGTGTGCCTGTCTAGTTCATCACCAGAGCGGAAACGGTGGCTCGGAGAGCTGAGGGAGTGGAGGTAGGCGTCACGCAGGGCATCATTAGAAACATCAGAACAGAATCAGCCTGCGCCCGTGTGCTCGGTGTTAAAAGAGAAGCAGCTGCTTTATTGCCCAGTACAATGGGGAATATTCTCACAGGATTCGCTTTTCTCGTTCCCAAACACGGGCTGAGAAGTAAAGAATATTCCTCCCTTTCTTCTGCAAGCCTCATGGGGATGCCAGGTCAAAACCGTATGTGTTTGATGGTAATTTTTGCAGAATTTTTTTTATGCGTGAGAAGCGTATTCCCGAGGCTGGATGACCTGGCAGAGAGTCACAGGATCAGGAGAGGCTAGAATGACACAGGGAAGGATGTGCCTGATGGAGAATTCGGTGACAGGATAATTCTCTCGTAAGAAAACTCGTGGGATACTCTTCATATGGCTGAATTTCAGTGCCCACTGGGCTGTTTCTCTGTTTGATCGTGGTGGAGTATATATACACTAAACGTTGTGTTGGACAAAGAAGTTCTGGGCTTAAAGATGTACATTAGTCCCGACATGCTCTTGTCAGCGTTCTACATTTTCTGTGTTGCAATGGAAAAGCCATTTTTGACCTTGGAAAGAAGTCGTCTTATCTGAACCTAAAAATCAGATTTTTACCAAATCTGAAACCACATGTCCCACTCTATACAAAATAGGTTGACAAAGACCTTTTCTGCTCGTCTACTTAGTGTCCAAGAAGTTTTTGCTTGTGTGTTTTAACATACCTGCTTGGAGGCCTAATTTTATCTAAAGGAATCGCCCTCACACGGATGATACCATTTGTCTGTAAACAGTTTCAAAATACATCATTTAAACCATCTTTGCAACTTCTTTCTGTGCTTACATACTAGAAAGCCATGTAAAATTATTGAAGACGAGTGATTTGATTTGATTTGATGATTTGATCTTTTGAGAGAGAGAGTGCAAGTGGGGGGTGGAGGGGCACAGGGAGAGAGGGAGAGAGAGAATCTTAAGCAGGCTCCACACCCAGCACAGAGCCTGATACAGGACGCGATCTCACAACCCTGAGATCATGACCTCTGAGTCAAAATCAACAGTCAGACGCTTAACCGACTGAGCCACCCAGGCGCCCCAAAGACCAGTGATTTTAAGATATAATAGATAGTGTCTCCAGGGCATTACTTTGATACGGATAGTCATTTAGACAGAGGAAAGGGAGGTGTACTTCTGAGTTTTAAAGTCAGTGACCAAAAAAAAAAAAAATACAATTGAATTCTCTCTTCTCGTGCAGCAACAAAATTAAATGTATATATGAAGTTAGAAACTTTCAAAGTATAGAGTTACTCTCCAGCTCCACTAATATTGATGAAGTGTATTTTTGAATATTACATCTTTGTTTTCAGCAGTATCTCAAAGTTGCATTTTGGTTTAAGAAAAAATAATAATTTCATAGCAATTCAAACCTAGCTTGTGAAAGAGTTCTTTGCCAGCGTTACCAAAGCAGAAGGACATCATGTTGGAAACTTTTCAACTTTTGGAATTTGAAACCGAGATGCCTGATTCGAGGTTGGCTCATAGTTTTGCACATGGTAGATGCGTGTTTTCAGGGTCGGGGCTATGATCAGAATCTTTAGGGTTACATAGGTGCAGGCTCAAATTCTATTTCCTATTTGAAATGACTCAAACTGCTTTGAATAAAGCTATGACACATTTTCCAGGGATGGTTTTTATTTGGGTCCCTGTAATTTTCAACTTTAATTTTATGATTAATTTATTGGCTCTAGGTCTTTAGCCAAGGTTCGTTCTTGATTTCTCTGAGACTCACTTTCCCCATCAGCACAGTGCTCACCATTTTATTTGTTTTACATTATTTATTGAGCAACTACTATGTGCCCAGAACTTTCTAAGTTGTGAAAATACAGAGGTGAGTAAGATTTCATGGAGCTCACATCCTAATGGGAAAAGACCAACGATAGATTAGTGCTATGGATATATCATTCTTATTCATCACCTCAGTATGAAAAATAAACAGTTTTTTAAGTGTATTTCTATCTAAATGTTATTTCAAGCTCTCATGCCTAGAAACTTTACGCAGATGACTTTGGTCTCTCCCCATCTCTCCCCTGCCATTTCACGCGATGCTATGGGCATAGCAACAAGCTCCTCATCTTTGAGTCTTCTCCACCAAAACACTGAGTTTTCTTTTTCTTTTTCTTTTTTTTAAGATTTTATTTATTTATTTGAGAGAGAGAGCACAACCAGGGGAAGTGGCAGGCAGAGGGAGAGGGAGAAGCAGGCTTCCCAACGAGCAGGGAGCCCAGTGTGGGACTGGATCCCAGGACCCTGGGATCATGACCTGAGTCGAAGGCAGACGCTTAACTGACTGGGCCACCCAGGCGCCCCCAAAACACTTGAGTTTTCACGCTGTCTCTTCCTCCACTGTTGATGGCCACGTTACTGCTGAGACAGCCTTCATGCCTACCTGCGTGGCCTCTTCAGGCCCAGCGGGCACTCTGCTATATCCAAGCTACTCTCGAAGCCATAGAAGTAATTCTGCTTCTTACAAATGATGCTGAGGCCCAGAAATCTCAAGGAGGCTCTCTCTGACTGAAACACCTACATGCTCCACGCATCCGTTTGCTCTTTGGGATCCTGATGCCCCCTCAGGCCTCTGTCTGAGATTTAAGATGCAGGTTTCTATTTCTGTCAGGTTCTGCTGACACACTCTGTCGTCTCTACTTCTCCAACACCGGGGAAGCCCAGAGCAGGGCCTGTGTCTCTGAGACACGGTGAATCTTCTGCCCTCATCGAACCTCTCCCCATTTCCCTCCTAGATAATAAAATGAGAAATTTTTTCTAATCTAAGGCAAACCTTTAAACTCTTAAATTCTGTATCTTTCACACATTTTGGTTATATCCCAAATCCTCTCTATGTCTTCTTTTCCCCAGAGGTTCTAAGGCAAGGAAATGGAATCTGCCTTTGGCCATGGGCCACCATACTGGTTGCTATTCAAATGTGTCTTGTTTCTGTCCATAGTTTCATCAGGTAGCGCTCTCTGCTATTTCTGTACCCTCACACGTGGCATAGGAGTAGTAGAGAAAGCCTCATACCTCCCTGGAGTCATGCAAGCTCCCCAAGATGCTGCCTATGAAGCGGAGGGCAGGTGTCTCTCCCTGGGCCCTGTGGAAGCCTCTGTTTTATTAGCTCGCCTCCTGCAGATTTCCTCCTCATCTGGAGGGAAACCCCCTTTCGTCTCACCCCGTATTTCTCCCAAACATTATGGCTGTTCCCCAGTAGACAGGGCTGTAGGAAACCAGCTAGAGACCCAGACTATTTCTGCTTCTCATTTTGTCTCCTCTCTCCTGGGGGCAGCGTGGTGAAGCGTCACTGGACTTGAGAGAAGTGAAGTAGAGCAAAGACAGCTGAGGGGGTGGGCAATTTCAGGAGGAATAACACACTTTAAAGAGTATTGTACAATTTTAACCCCCCACGCAAGTCGATGAACAAGAACTGATTGTAAGAAGCGCTTTGAAGAAAGAAAGTGTGATGGTGTGGGTGGGATGGAGAGTGACCAAGTCAGTGTCACCTTCTCCAAGAGCTCTGCATATGCATCCTTCAGACTGCCTTGTTAAATCCTTTCCAGCGGCATCCAGGAAATAGTCTGTTCCTCTGGGCTGCTGAACATCTTGCTCACTCTTCATGTATAATCCTAAAAAAAGGTAAGAATTCAGATCGGAGGACCAACTACCACTCACAGGTCAAATCCAGCCTGTTACTTGTTTTTGTAGTGATCGTGAGCTAGGATTGGTTTTTATATCTTTAAAATGAAAAAAAATAAAAATGAAAAATGACTTGGGAAAATTCTATGAAATTAAAATTTCAGTGTCCATAAATCAAGTTTTCTTTGAATACAGCCACACACAATCATTTATGTATTATCTGTGGCTGGTGTCATGAGCGGGCATGGCCAGAAAAAGCTAAAATGTTTACTGTTTGGTCCTTTACAAAAAGAGGTTGCTTGCAGCTCATCTGAATGATCAGGTTCCCGCTTGGTCTGGTACAACCCATCTTCTCATCCAGAGTCCCTGCCCGCGTGTAGAACTGCCAATATCAAGTTTGTAAACCTAGGAATTCATTTTGCAAACATCGGTTTTAGAGGCTGTTAACATTTTGAATTGGCATTTAAAGTCCTCAAATGGTCCTTTTTGGTCTTTTGGAATACAGGTTCTAATATGTGACTTTGGGAAGACAAATAGCTACTGTTTGTTGAGCCCTTACCTTGTGCTAGACATTAATAGATACACGGCATGTGTGTCACTTCCATTTAATCCTCATAAAATATCTACACAGTAGTTACTACTCGTATTCCCATTTTACAGATGATAAAACCAAGACGCAGAAGATTTGAGTCATTCACCAAGCATCATCCAGCTCATTATAGGTGAAGTCTGGATTTGAACCCAGATAGTCTGGTTCCAGAGCCCACATTCTTAATAACCGTGCTGAATAGGGATATGGAAGGAGATTCAAAAAATGCTGTTTCTAATATAACATTTAATTCAGACTATAAACTTTAAACTTTGCCTTATAAAATACTTCCATGGGGGAAAATGGATTCACAGAACAGTTACTAGTATAAGTTATCGAAGTAGCAATTGATCATTTGCATCTGTTCTAATTTTGTGGTTGACACAGCATTCTTTTAAGATTTTTTTTTTAATTTATTTATTATTTGACACAGAGAGAGAGAGAGAGAGCACAAGCAGGGGGAGCGGCAGGCAGAGGGAGAAGCAGGCTCCCCACTGAGCAGGGATCCTGATGGGGGCTCAATCTCAGGATCCAGAGATCATGACCTGAGCCAAAGGCAGACGCTTAACCGACTGAGCCACCCAGGCATCCCTGACAAAACATTTTTAGGTACATTAACTGGTTTACAACCCTGTGAGATAAGCAACTCATTAGCTCCATTTTACAGATGAAAACCAACAAAACTGAGGCTTCGTAGGATCATGTATCTAAGAAATGATCGACCAGGAACTTAAACTCAGATCTGATTTCTACTCCAGAATTCTTTGCATTATGCCTGTGTTAGGCAAACTTACATGACATTTGCCCAATTTCTACTCCAGCTACACAGTTAATCACTTAGTAGCTTTCTTGAAATGGATTCTTTGGGACTTAAGTACCTGATTAGCCCTCACAATAATATACATAAGCAGTAATGTACATAAAATCATGAGTTTGAGTCCTCTTTTATTTATCCAACACTTCTGTTGTGCTTACTATATTCCAAACACTTTACAGTAAATATTAACTCCTTTGAGCCTCATAGCAACTCCTGAAGGGTAGAGGCTATTACTGTCCCCATTTTACAGATTAAGAAACCAAAACACAAAGAGATGAAGTAACTTGCCCAAGGGCATATACCTGCTAAGCTGTGAATCAGGATTTGAACATCATAGTCTAGCTTCCAAGTTCTGTCCTTTGAACCCCTTAAGTTATTTGATATATTCAGTTTATTTTCTAATACATTAAAATAAGTACATCAGTAGTAAAATTTAAAATATTCAGCTGTGTACCATCTGTAGTCATCTTTCATAAAAACTGTATTGTACCATAGTGGAATGTGCTAGAATACCCACAACCTCCTGAATATGTAAGAGAGAACACAGTCTCTTAACTTCACTGGACATGTTATTAGGGAAAATAATAATACATGTTAGAACACAAAGTGAATACACAATAACTTACTGGTACAATATGAAATATAAACCATGAAAAACATGGTGCTTCTTTAATTGGGGGACTTTTATTGTTAATAGGAATTTTAAAATAGCTGTCTTTCCTGAAGAATTTCTTATACAGCACTCTTGTCCTGTGAGCATTTAATTTTTGCTTACACATTTTCAAAATAAGAGAATGTACAACTTCTAGAGGCAGCTTCCTCCACAGCCACCCAGCTCAGTTGTTAAGAGACTGTTTCTGTATTTGATCTAAAACCTGTTTCACTGACCCCTTCATTTATTTAGGTTGGTTTTAAAAGTGTTCTGTGATTCCTTCCTCTTTCTCCCCCTTCCCCGGTTATGTTTGACATAAGCTAAAAATAAAATTAGTTTGCATCCCTCGAGACCTGACCAGCTGCCTGTGGCCAAGCTTGATAGTGCTTGTTAGTGGGAGAGCAAGCTGGGGTTAGAATGTTTCCGTGGACTTCCAGAAATTGAATGAGTCTGCAGAACATCAACGTGATCAGGCATACTTCTGTTTATATGAGTACATAGTCTCACATAGTGGTAAATACACATGTAGCTATAAAGTAATGTGATTTGTCTTAAGTGGAATGTGACTATGTTCTTAATGCAGTTCATACGAGGAAGTTCCAGAACGGTTTTGTGCTGGAAATGGTATGATTAGAATAACTTCCTAGCATCTCAAGATATCTACTTGAAAGGACGGTAATAATCAGTGTTCCTCAATACTTCTATATACATTACAAGTCAATTTCTGTCATCAGAGTCACCATTATGAGTTGGTTAAGATATTTCCTTAATTTCTATTTTTTTTAATTACATGAGGTAACTAGACGGAGACAGAAGACAGGGAAGAGCTAATGTGTAGGTGTGTCTGTGTCCCACTCGTTAGCATATTTGCATCTTCTCATTATATTCTCCTGTTCCGCAGGCATTTCCTATTCAAAACAGGAACAGGGACAACGCCACTGTTCAGCACTGCAACCCCAGGATACACAATGGCATCTGGCTCTGTTTATTCGCCGCCTACTCGGCCACTGCCTAGAAACACCCTATCAAGAAGTGCTTTTAAATTCAAGAAGTCTTCAAAGTATTGTAGCTGGAAATGTACAGCCCTCTGCGCTGTAGGGGTCTCCGTGCTCCTGGCAGTACTCCTATCTTATTTCATAGGTAAGAACACAGTTTAACAGTTACTTTGTCTGTATGTCGGGATGTTATATTGTTGCTTGTTGGTTTTATCCATTTATGTGGCCAAGAAGTATATTACCAGGTTTATTTTCTGGAGGAGGGATTAGCTAATACCGTATCAATCCGCAGAGCGTCTTCAGTAATCTTCGGGCAAATTTGGATAAATAGAAAAGCTGTATTTGCACAAAAAATGAGGTCTTTTCTTGGCCACAGACTAGAGTGTGGACTTGTGTTTGGCGTATCCCTCTTGGAACATGGGTAGGTCTGTGACATCTCATGTACGCACAGTCATTCGTGCACCTGCAGGAAGGGACACGGCGCAGGGGATGACATCTCCTGTACACACAGTCATTCGTGCACTTGCAGGAAGGGACACGGCGCAGGAGTCCCCTTCGATGCGTATTCAATGGGGAGCTCTCCACCACTGTGCCGCGTTGCACACCTTCCAGCGAACTCAGCCATCTAAGTGTAAAACTCATCACTCAGCACCGTCGTCTTGCACTCAGAGCAGCTTGCACTCACATCATCATCCTCTTGCACTCAGCACTCTCCAGAGAACGGTGCATCCATAAAACAATGAGTGGCTCACATACTCATTCATAGATGTGGACTTTTCATCTTTTCTGATGTCGTAGTGATCATGGTCTTCATTCCATAGTAACCCCCCATAGTTGTAAATAGTGCTTTTCTTTAACTGTTTAATAACATGTATGAGCATCTGGACTATTGGAAATGGCTTTTGTAAATGCCAGAAATGACCACATCAGATTCTGATCTGTTTGTGAGTGTGGAAAAGGCATTCCACATCGAAATGCTAATGGGGTCCACCGAGATTCATCACCAGCGATATGGTTTACCCAACAAGAGCCATAGCCAGTGATGTGTCCTCAAGTTTAAAACGCGATTTGTGATGCCCGTGAAATTCTAGAACCGAATACAAGTATTACGGAGCCGTATATAGAACAGTATGATGCTTTTGCCGTGAACCTGTTTCTGTCATTCGCTACCATACTCCTTATAAATGATGTATTTGGGGAAGTGAAATAACCATTTTGAATCACAACATTTAAGAGCAATACAGAATTGTAAAGCATAAGGGAATTTTAGAGATAATTGAGTCAGGGATGGCAACTCTGGGGCGTGTTGTATACTGTAACTTCCAGTTCTTTGGCCATGGCAGATATCACTAATGAATCAGGGCACTCCTTCCCACTGAATCTGGAGACAGCCTCATTATCCCCATCACTGCGCTTCATACACCATCTCACAGAGCCACTGTCCGTCAGAGACGAGACCTTCTTGCCATTTTTCAATCTGAGTTAACTCCCTCCTCGTAAAAATGCTCCAGCCAGGTACCACCAGGGTTGTTGTCGCTTGGCCAAGATCCCACACTCATGAACCAGCACTACGCTCTTTCATAACTCAAGGTAGATGAGGAATATCACAACAAAAAATCGGTATCCAGAGACAGAGTTCTAGTATTCAGCTAGAAAATACCTAGCCATTAAGAGAATCTCTTCTAGTTAGTTGTATAAATTACCTGTATCTGTCAGTGGTGTGGTGTTAAAGAATTTTAAAAGGTTCTGAAGTGCACCAGGCATAAATGGGATGTAATAAAATAAGCACACATATTTGTTGGGGATATTTTTTACCATGGTACATGCCAGACAGATCGAGAACTGTGTGGGGCTGGAAGTCAGGGTCTGTGTTTTTGCTCGGTTGTTAGGCGTCCTTTCTGGTCACCCTACCAGATGTGCAATATTTGGAATATCAGTTCTGATACCATGTAGTTTTATTTACAGTGGGTACTAGCAGAAAAAATGGCATTTTTTAAAGAAGATTTTATTTATTTATCTGACAGAAAGAGAGAGAGACAGCAAGAGAGGGAACACAAATGGGAGAGTGGGAGAGGGAGAAACAGGCTTCTTGCCGAGCAGGGAGCCCGATGCAGGGCTCGATCCCAGGACCCTGGGATCATGACCTGAGCCGAAGGCAGACACTTAACGACTGAACCACCCAGACGCCCCGGAAAAATAACATTTTAATATGAGATTAGCTCCCTGTTATTTGTGAGACTTGTCCTCCTTTCAAGGGCCCCTTAGTGAATATAATTAAGTATCAGACTTCTAAGTAAAAACTCAGAATGTTCCTTTTCTTCAAGCTGCCTGTTTTCCTGTTTCGTAATTAGCACATTATACTTTATTCCACTGTCATCAACTTGTCCCTCTGATTTTATCTCGCCCCACATGGAAATACACAAATTATATAGTTAATGTACTCAGTTCAACAGGTATTTGTCAAACATTTGTTATGATCTGGTTCTTGTGCTAGAACTTAAGGTGATGCGATCCAACTGTTCTCTGGCAAAAATTACTTTTATCATCAAAGAATTATCTCAGATTTCCATTGCTTTAATTAAGTCCAAATATACTTACCATTTTTACTGGTCTTCCTGTACTTAAATGACTAACACACTAATGCAATGATTTTTTCGTTGTAGTTAAAATCAGGTAAAGGATTTGTTCATCAGTTAACACGATACATTTTTTCAGGCCGAAGAGACTGCCTCTACCCTTGAAAACAAGAACAGGGCACTTCTCATCAGAGAAGGTTGTCCTTTTCTATTGAATGTGGTGTACAGCAGAGATAGAGACAAGGGACCCTTGCCTGTCCAGCTTAGATCAGTCTGATAAACCCCAGAATCAATGGGGAGACCGATTTCCTCATCAGATTGACTTCACAACATTTAACGAAAGGGCAGCCATCCTTACACTTTTTTTCCCCATTCCCTTAGAGGTCCCTTTTCTCATATTGACTGTCAATATAAAGCCAAAGCCTTAAGAAAGAAAGAAAATAAAAAGCTTGAGGAATAACTTCTGTTCTTTGTCACCTTCCAGGAAGGTCGTGAGAAGTTAGGAGAATGTAATATTAGCATTTCTCTTCTCTAAGATAAAGTTATCTCAGCAGAGTAAAGGTGAATAACTTCTGAAAGGGAGAGAGTGGGGGAGGAGAACAGGCTTTGTTGTTTGTTTTTCCTATTTGTATCAAAATTTCAGAGAATAAGGAAAGAGTAAAAAAGAAAGTGAAAATACATTCCCATAGGTCGCTGTGAACTTTTTGCATAGCTAACCACTTGTTAACTTCTTGGTGTATACCCTTCCAGATATTTGTCCATGCATATGGGTACCAGGCTTTCTCACTTATCACTTATTAAATATCATATGTGTATGATCTTATTTAGTGGCTATGTTTAACCAGTTCCCAAAAATGCAGTGACTATTTTTTTATGCGTGTGTGTGTGTGTGTGTTGAGTTGATCAAAATTTTTTATTTTTTTTAAAGATTTTATTTATTTATTTGACAGAGAGAGAGACAGTGAGAGAGGAAACACAGGCAGGGGGAGTGGGAGAGGGAGAAGCAGACTCCCCTCTGAGCAGGGAGCCCGATGCGGGGCTCGATCCCAGGACCCTGGGATCATGACCTGAGCCGAAGGCAGACGCCCAACGACTGAGCCACCCAGGAGCCCTGATCAAATATTTTTAAAAGATTTATTTATTTATTTTGGAGAGAGAGTGAGTGCATATGCAAGTGGGGGAAGGGGCAGAGGGAGAGAGAGAATCCCAAGCAGACTCCCCGCTGAGCACAGAACCCCACAGGGGGCTGATCTCAGGATCCTGAGACCATGACCTTAGCTGAAATCAGGAGTCACACCTCAACTTACTGAGCCACCCAGGCACCCCCAGAATATTTTTTATCAGAATAAATTCTTTGAAAGGGTGTACCAAAATAGTGGGTATGTTTTACATTTTGCAAAACCATGGCCAAATTACCCTTTTTGCACAACTACAAATGCTACTTATTATCAATATTTTTGGCCCTTGACAGTCTCAGGCTAAAACATTTATTGTTGTTTTCATTTATTACTGAGTATCTTTTCATAGACATATTGACCATTTCTAGTTCTCTGTGTGTGTGTGTGTGTGTGTGTGAGAGAGAATGGCCTAGTTTCCCCCATTTTTCTACTGGGGCTTTTCTCCCTTTTTTTCCCTTTGATTTGCAAGTGTTTATTTAGGGTATTAGTCATTTATCATATGTGCTATATATTTTCCAATTTTTATTAATTTTGCTCATAATTGTTTTGCCATATACCATATAGAATTTTTTAGGTGATTAAATTTATCAGTTTTTCCCTATAATTTCTTCTTTTTTTGAGAGAGAGAGAGCATGTGAGTGCACAAGCCAGCGGGGAGAAGGGGAGGGACAGAGGGAGAAAGAGAATCTCAAGCAGGTTCTGCCCTCAGCGCAGAGCCCAACATGGGGCTCAATCTCACGACCCCGAGATCATGACCTTAGCCAAAATCAAGAGTAGGACACTTAACTGACTGAACCACCCAGAAGCCCCTCTCTATGATTTCTGATTGTCATGTTATACCTTATAAAGTCTTTATTCACTCTAAAGAGTGTTTTTTAAAATTCACGTAAATTTTCTTCTGGTACTTTTATGGTTTTTCCACAATTATTTTTAGGTCAACATTTTTCTGGGCACTCTGATAGATGTTAGAGGTTCAAATTAGCTTTTTTCCAGAAGCTCATGGTCAAGCGACATACACAAACACACTTTTAAGAGTACATAATTTCATAGCAACTTGAACCTTATGAACAAAAACTAGAAGAGAAAGGAAGGAAAATACCAATCTCTGACTAAAGATGTTGGGGAAAGACTTGATCTGGCAGGTGATGCCTGAAAGATGAAGAAGAGTTCAGTTCACTAGGTTGGACAACAAAATGGTCAGCAGGAGATCACCTTGAAGAGAGGTCATCAGAAGCAGGGAAAGGAAGAAACGTGAAGTACCCACAGCGGTGCGCGTGGAGTACTCACAGTGGGCCAGACATGGTGTTTGAAGCTGCATGGGAATTGCCTTATTTAATTTTCACGACACAATGAATTTAATAAGAAGCACCTATCATCCATTTAACAAGAAGAATCTGTCACTTAGGGAGGCACCTCACCTGGAGTCACACAGTCAATGATGGAAGCTGGATGGGAAAGTGTTGAGGACCCCGCTCTACTATACCACCTCCCCTGAGGTTTGTAAAGAACTGAAAATAGGGAAGAAATTGAAGATATTAAAGCATAGCAATGAAAAATAATCATTTCTGTTGTTGTTCTTCTTTACATAAGATTACTTTAGTGGTATTCCAGAACACGTAATTTGAAGACAGACTTGGGCTTCGTAAACTTCAGTCTGCCTAGGAATCACCTGGGGATCTTTTTAAAATGCATATCATGACTCAGCAGAACAAAAGAGTATGTGTTTTTTTAAAGGGGGGGAGCAGAAGGAGAGGGAAAGAATCCTAAGCAGCCTCCAGCCCGGGCCTCAACACAGGGCTCGATCTCACAACCCTGAGATCATGACCTGAGCTGAAATCAAGAATCGGACACTTAACCGACTGAGCCACCCAGGTGCCCCGAAGGGTCTGTATTTCAAACGGGCTCTCAGGTGATGCTGCTGTGGTCCAGAGACCACACTTTTAGTAGCAAGGCCATAGGCCAGCACTGTCAACTGTTCTGTTTGATGATGGAAACATTCTGTTTCTGCCCTGTCCAATTCAGTAGCCACTAGGCACATTGACTGTTGAGCACTTGAGATATGGCTAGTGAACTAAAGAACAGGAGTCTAAATTTTATTGTTGATTAGTTGAAACTCAAGCAGCCACGTGTGGCTAATGGCTACCATTTTGACAGCATAAGTATAGACCAGCTGTTAGAAGACTAGCCTAGGTAGGAGATCATGAAGCCCTGTTGGGATAGAGGAGTGAGCAGAATTGAGAAGGTACAGCTGATACATAATAGAATAGATGGGCCATGAGTGATCACACCCCAATTTTAAAAATCAAATGTTCTAAGCATGTACACATGGCAGACTTCTTTTCGGCAGAGCCCCATTATGATTTTCTTTAGATGAATGAACTCCCAATTAAAATCCTCCTTTAATGCATTACTCTTTAAGTTGGTGTATCTTCACACAATGAAAGTTCTACTGAACACAAAAGTGAAGCTCAATGATAATACTTAGTGATACAGACCTATCAAAAAAATACCTGCCACTTTTTCTGGGCCTGAATTTACTCGTTCTTCTTTTTTTCTGTTGTAAAATTAGAAAATTATAAAGATGGGCAGATATCCAGCAGTTGCTCACCAAAGAATGGATAAAAAAGGGATGATCTGTTGGTTACTTTTGCTTCTGTGCACAGTTACGGAATGAGTAAGAACCTTGATTATTCTTTACTCACAGAACACTCTTTTTCCTGGGTGGGAGCTAACCTGAAATTTTGATGTTGCACACACAGAAAATGCCCAGAAATCTCATCATAAATCATAAACATTATTGAAACATTATTAAGTCAAAATAAATGTTGGAATAATGATGTTAACACCATTTAAAACTACAACAAAATCAAGTCAAACTTCCAGTGACACCATGAGGGACATTTAGCCTCATTAACATTTCCGTATACTTTTAGGCAGAGTGTGAAAATTCAAATAACTTCCCAGGTAGAATAGCATCAGAAGTATTTGCACATGTTCTTTAAATTTCAGGAAGATGAGAGAAAACAAAAATCTTAACAAATTATATTTTGCTAACATATTTTCTCAATTTTTGGCCCAGTTTATCCCAACAAATAATTCCTTGGACGACAGTTGTTTTTTTTTTTTTTTAAATATAACAGCTTTATTGAGATATAATTCACATATCACACAACTTACCCATTGAAAGTATACGATTCAGTATTTGCAGTTTGCAGCCGTTACCACACTCAATTTTAGAACATTGCCATCACCTCCAAAAAGGGTACCCTGTTCTATTAACAGTCACTTCCCATTTCCCTCCAAATGCTCCATAGTCTGTCCCCCCCAACCCCCCCACAAATAACTTTTAAGGGACTGGTTTGTCAGCCCATTTCCTAATAACAAGAAATAACTCAGCATTGTTTTTCTTCTGGACTCCTGACATTTGCTGCTAAGCAAAGAACTACTTGCATTTTCAGTATTCCTTTTCGGTTAAAAAATACATGTTAGTTATTTATTTCCTCTGAACAGCTGCTACCAACCGATTCCTAAAATAGATGTTGTCACATGTCTGCTAAAAAGGCTGTTTAACAACATAAGCATTCCCTAGATCTAGCAAAACATAACCTGTCGAATTTAGGTTCATTGCAGTTATGATTCCATGGCAGTTATCTGTCCTACTTCTGTGTCGATTTGCATTTTATGAACACTTTTACCTCTCTGTGTACCTTGAAATTGATTATGGTCCTAGCTATATACATGCAACTCGGGGTCAGAGGGAAAACACGCCAGCCTTTTATGCTTCATGAAAAATCAACCATTTAAATATATATGGCAAAATAAAATGTGTTGGGACATTCTTTTTTCTTTTTTGACATGTCTTCGTAATAAAAGTGCTGTTTTATTAGGTGATAGAACACAGCCAAGCAATGAATTATATACCATTTTTCACTATGGCTTCTTCCCCTAACTCCTGGTTGCATTACATTCAGGAAATGCATTTTGCCTGAGATGGAATGCTAGCTTTTTAATAATACTAATGTGATTTCATCACATTGGAGAAAAAATATGTTGCCTATATTTTAGAGGATTGAAACGTATAAACTAAAAATTTTAAATCAATATATCAATATTTTATTTTATCCTTGGCCACATGAAATTAGGACATATTTAAGCCTGATTCAGCGTGGAATGCAGGATTAGAATGGAACGGTTTACCTCTAGAAGAGGAGGAAAATAGTAATACGATAAAGCATACTACCACAGCACTCTGAAGTGAGTCTGTAAATTCGAAAAAGAAAAAAATCTACTAAGAACCCATTCTAGATAGTTGTATTATTTTTTTCCTTATTGAGGACAGCACTTTGTATGAGTGAAATTGTGTTTTCATATATATGTGTGTGTGTATGTGTGTTTGTGTGTGTATATATGTGTTGTATGTATATATATATATACACACACACATATATATCCCTCCAGCATCCACAGAAAGTTTAGCTCTTGTCATATTTGCACTCTATCCTGACTTTCAGTATAAACTATAGAAATTTATAGAAAATATTAGTTTAATTAATTATAGAAAATATTAATTTATAGAAAATATTAGTTTTCTATGTCTGGCATATCATAAAGAAACCTAGTAAAGGTTGAGAGGCCACTTAGAATTTAGTTCCTTTATAACAAACCTGTATAATTCATCAGTGACTTCTGAATTGAACCTAAAGTGAGAAAAATGTTGTATACTGCACACTCAACTTTTGGACATAATTTTTTGTTGCCTTTTATTAGCACAACATACAAATGTTCAGTTTCGAGTTTATCCTCGTATTGTTTATTACTATCCATAAAAGAGAAATCACCACCAATTTCAAGAAATTAATACAAATGTTGGAAATAAGCTCCTCCTCTCCTCCCCCAAAATAACTTATTTTACTCTTAGCTTGATACGGGGTCAGCTAAAGTAAATAATATATGAGAAATACTCTATTTACACAGACTGTTTTTACCATTCAAATATAAAGATCTCCCTGACTTGAAAAACACCCAAGGACAACGCCAATAATAAGAGATACCTTTAAACTCCAGTTTCTGCCAGAGATAAATATCTTCTCTGTGAAATACGGTGCTGTTTTCTCGGTTTTAGGCTATCATTTTTATGGAATGTAGCAACATCTCCTGCCTAATGACAAGTGGAAAGCATAATACAATATTTACCATTTCAGCGCTGCATTGCATAAATATTTAATTGGTGTTGAATATGCCATTTGCTTTTACATTAGTGGTACTGAGAGCGGTGTGTTCGGAGAGAAATATCTACATACAGAGGAGTGAAAGGAAAAGTAACTGGCACATATACGATTTTTTATAAACTTGATAGATGGCTAGGAGTTTTAGGAAGGAATTCATCATAAAACCTTTAAGTTCTATTGAATCTATATTCAAACAAAGGTCTCATCCTAGTATAACAGGTAAAATAAAACTCAAATATGTATCCACTCTTTTATTGTTTCTGCATACCCTTAGAATATCTACTGATGCCTCACACCTCATCTTTCTTCCTTAAAATTGAGGTTCCACTGTTCCTTTGTTAGTGCTTTGTAATGTCACTCTAGAGAAGGAAGTGACCATCCATTCATCTATCCATCATTCATTCAATGTTTATTTATTGAGACACTGTGAGAGATACAGCAGTGAACAAGATAACACAGCCCTTGCTCTCTTGGAGATTGTATTTCAGGGCATGCAAACAGTGAGCATTTAATTGTCATCCTGAGGGCTATTTAAAAAGGAGAAATGTAGGAGACTAGAGACTGCATAAAAAGCAGAACTTACTGAGTTTGAGCATTAGAAAAAGGTTTTCCTGCTAAAGCCTGAATTAAGTAGGATTATGTGTTTGGACAAATGCTGACGTTAGGACAAATTTTAAGTTTGACCACATAAACCTAAATGTGGCCCCCAAAAAATCAATTCTCAGGAGTATTAAAACCAATATATTGTGACATAATAAAGAAAATCTCGATGTGTCTGAAGGGGAAAAAAAGTGATGATATTCATTTGTTTTCTTTGTTGAGTTAGTATAGCGAGGAACCTATCTTGTAGTTAATACCTAGAAGGGGAAAGAAATGTTACTTTGGAAAGTTGGAGCAACTGGATTTAAAATTGTCACAGAAATTTATGGTCTGTTCTGATTTATTATGGTCTTTCTAATTGTCCCCTTCCCTTAATTGTAGATAACAAACATACATACTTTAAGAGTTTTGTTTATCAAGTATGCCCAGAAGATCGTTTTAAAACTGTTAAAAGAAACGGTATCTGAGTTGTTAATAAACATTCCTGAATACTCTATTAATCTGTTCTGCAGAAATTTAAGAAATATATGCTTCTTGTATTTCAGACGTTGCTGGGAAAAGAAAATCACGTTGCTCTGCATTTGATAACCAAAGAGCTCAGCATGTCCAATTTCCATTACTGAGTTGCACCTAAAATGCATTACTTTGAGACCCTTCCATTGTGCATTTTAAGCACATACCAAACGGAATCAAAGAACAATTAATAGTTTTATCTAGACCCACTTCTGTATAATACCAAGATGGTTTTTGAGATAATATTCAGTGTTTTTAAAGATAAGAACTTCCAGTCTTTCCTTCACCTGTTGAATGTCCTCACTGGGGACTTATTCAGGTTTCTAGAGACAGAACTAGTGCTCCGTTCCTGGTGGCGGTCTTCATCAGCAGGGCTGCCATGACATTGGCTGGCTCCCATCCTGGAATTGTCATTTCTCCCTAATACTTGACCTACAGACTGATCTTTCCCTTTCTGCCTTCACTAGTGAGTTTTTTGTCCGCTTCATCACTTTTCATAGGCCTTCTTGTGCCCCTAGAGAAGAGAAAGCCTTCCACATATTACCGTACATTTGCCAGGGCTGTAGAAGGACATCCAAGGCTACCTTGAAGATCACCGCATTTGATTCTAGAATATGGGGCCCTTCATTCTTTTTTTTTAAAGATTTATTATTGGGGCCCCTGGGTGGCTCAGTCGTTTAAGCATCTGCTGTCGGCTCAGGTCATCATTCCAGGGTCCTGGGATTGAGCCCCCCATCGGGCTCCCTGCTCCATGAGGAGTCTGCTTCTCCCTCTGCCTCTGCCCCTCCCCACTGCTCATTCTCTCTCTCTCTCAAATAAATAAATAAAATCTTTTTTTAAAAAAGATTATTTATTTATTTGAGAGAGAGCATGCCCGTGTGCACCAATAGGGGAAGGGGTAGAGAGAAAATAACCTTCAAGCAGACCCCCCACTGAGCATGGAGCCCCAGGCCAGGCTCAGTCCCAGGACCCATGAGATCATGACCTGAGCCAAAACCAAAAGTCCGTCCCTTAACCAACTGAGCCTCCCAAGTACCCCAAGGAGGGGAGGGGGAGCTTCATTCTGAGAAAAAAATGATGCAGGTAGTTTTGCATTTTGCATATTTTAATTTGTTTTTTCATAGGCATTTCCTTGTAATTATGACCAATATCACAGTCAATTTAATTCCATTAAGTTTAGCAATTACTGAATTTCCCTCCTAAACACTGAATTCACAAAGGGAAGACATAGTCTTTACCACGATGATCTCACAATCTTATATGGAAAAATATAATGTCCAATTTACATATCCCATTACAACATATTTTTAGAATACTGTTTATAAGTGCAGAACCTCAAAGCAGTAAGATTTGAGTGTTTCTGTTTTATTTTATTTATTTATTTGACAGAGAGAGACACAGCAAGAGAGGGAACACAAGTAGGGAGAGTGGGAGAGGGAGAAGCAGGCTTCCTGCTGAGCAGGGAGCCTGATGTGGGGCTCAATCCCAGGATTCTGGGATCATGACCTGAGCTGAAGACAGACACTTAATGACTGAGCCACCCAGGTGCCCCAAGATTTGAGTTTTGTATCCCACCTCTGTTACTTACTAGCTATGTAATCTTGAACAAGGTACTTAACCCTCCATAAACTGGAGTTTCCTCATCAGTGTAGACAGGATTAGTAATAGTACAGCTCTTGGAAATCTTTAATAAAATAATTAATGTGCCTGATAAAATGGAAGTGCTCAATTAGTGTTAGCTGCTATTATTATTCCTTATAACAATCTAGTAAATCAAATATTATTATCCACACTTTTTAGAAAGAAAAGTCTTAGGCCCAGAGAATCAGTGGCTTATCCTGTGTTAAAGTCTGAATGTATTTAAACCGGGACCATAATCCAGGTCTTTTTATCTTGAGCCTGGGACTTTCCCCCACTATATCAAGGGCACTGTTTCTCATAAGGAATTCAGAATTTAAGGGTTGTAACGTGGACAATAGAATAAATAAGACTGAAGGACAAAATGAGGAATGTACTCCCTTTTGTCTTCTTACCCCATAGTATCTGATTATGTCACAATGAAGGTCTCAGTAGATGTTTGCATGTCATGACCCATCTCTTTCACAAATAAAGAACACTTCTGCTGGCTATCATTTCTATATAGATTTTAATAATGTTGCTTATAGTTTTCTCCATTTATTCTTACTGTTGCCTTCTGTTTGTATCAAGAAATGTTGATGTTTTCCTTTAAAGTAGTGCTATAAAATTTTCTTTTAAAATGTATTTAAATTTTTAAGCTAGTCATCTCATGAAAAAAATAAACATATAAATGTAAAAATATATTTAGTTATAAAATAAAAAGACATAGATGGTTCAAATTAAATCATAAAGATGATAAGCACATTTTTTTTTTAAACATGTACAGGAATCATTACTGAAGAGACTGAAAATGCTATCGGTCTCTTTCATTGGGCCTTTTAATTCATTCTAGATCCTTAATCTTTTCATTAACTACATTTGTAGTTTAAGAACTGAACTACATGATGTAGTTAGTGAGCCCATGTGAGTTACATAGCATTTGTACATAAAACCTAACCCGTATTATTTCAATCATTTCAAATAGTCACAGACTTTACCATTATTTTCTATTTTTAGAGTCAAGAAATTTTTAGATGCTTTTTACTACTTCAGAGAAATTCTTTATGATCTTAGAAAAGAATCACATAGAGAGAGAGAAGCAATGCATGTTTAAAGTGGATAAGTGGGCCACTTATTTCTAGGAGAGGAGCGTGAGACCACCAAATACAAAAGCAGGTTGGCAGTGTGAGCAGGTATCCTGGGGATCAGAGATGACAACTCCCTTTGTATCTTGCTTTGAAATAGATGTCCACAAGTGCTTCATGAATATCCATTAATAATAGTTAAGTTCATAAGTAAGGAAACCTGCTCTCCACGATGGCCCAGATTAATGGGGGGGCAGCTGGAAAACTGGCTTCGGAGGATCTGTTTCCACCTGCGTGATGATGCAAGCAGGTCAAGGAAAACTGATAAGATCTGTCAAAGTTACCATCATGTACTAGATACCAGAAGTGGGGAAGCATGGGAGTCCATGCAACAGAACTTGATAAGGGACATGGTGACCCCATTTTTGTTGATGTCCAGATGGTGAACAACAAACTGCATGAGCTGGTTGTACCTAGATTCCTGAAGAGTCATTGATTTTGTTTAAAGCTGCCACCTGAGAATCATGCACACATTCCCAGATCACGTTTTCCCTTTCAAATGTAACCGCTTAGAGAAGTGAACTATTTTGAAGGAGCTGTTTTTCTGGATTTTGCCATATTTTTTTAATTTATTTTTTTCTGTTCAATTAGCCAACATATAATAATACATCATTAGTTTTTGATGTAGTGTTCAAGGATTCATTAGTTGCATATAACACCCAGTGTTCATAGCAGAAATGTCCACAAGAGCAGCCAAGATGCCCTTCAACAGATGAATGGATAAAGAAGATGTGATTCATATATACAGTGGAATATGACTCAGCCATCAGAAAGGATGAATACCCACCGTTTGCATCGACATGGATGGAACTGGAGGGGATTATGCTAAGTGAAGTAAGTCAAGCAGAGAAAGACAATTACCGTATGGTTTCACTCATATGTGGAGCAAACCATGGATTTTGCCATATTTTAATATACCAGTTTTCCTCTAGAAATCTCCATGTCCCTAATAGTTGGATCTTTTAATAATGAAGATCAAAGTGTCTTAAAATTTCAAAGACTTATAATTTTCAGATCTATTCTACTGCTTTTTCAAAAAGTCGAAACAAGCCGGGGCACTTGGGTGGCTCAGTCAATTGAGTGTCCAACTCTTGATTTTGGCTCAGGTCATGATCTCAGGGTTGTGGGATCAAGCCCCATGTAGGGCTCCACGCTCAGCATGGAGTCTCCTTGAGATTCTCTCTCTGCCCTTCCCCCCTGCTCTCTCTCTCTCTCTCTCTCAAATAAATAAATCTTTTTTTAAAAAAAGCCAAAACAATGAAACAAATAATGCAATATATGTTAAGAAAAAAAAAAAAGAAGAAGAAGGTAGCGGGAGGGGAAGAATGAAGCGGGGGAAATCGGAGGGGTAGACGAACCATGAGAGACGATGGACTCTGAGAAACAAACTGAGGGTTCTAGAGGGGAGGGGGTGGGAGGATGGGTTAGCCTGGTGGTGGGTATTGAGGAGGGCACATTCTGCATGGAGCACTGGGTGTTATGCACAAACAATGAATCATGGAACACTTCATCTAAAACTAATGATGTAATGTATGGGGATTAACATAAGAATAAAAAAAATAAATAAAAGTTAAAAAAGCCAAAACAAACCAAAGAAAGCTTTATGCTTAAGTAGATTATTAACATACATACACATTTGTCACATAAAAGGAGGAGGTAGCTCTTAAAGCTATTATGGAAGAAAGGAATCCAGATGAAAACTGAGTGAGTACAACAGGCTTTTGAATAATGAGTGGATCCATGGCAAAGCTGCTAATAACTGTCACTAATGAATCTTATGTTACATATGTTTTGTGATAACAGCCAAGTCAGTATATTGGCATGTGGGGAATCGTCCACAGATCATGTAAATAATTTCATTGTGTATTTCGAATGTTCTTGAAATAGGTCCTCTTGCCATATTCCTTAATGTTGACAACTGTTACCTCAAAGTTGATTGATAATGACTGGCCCCTTTGGACAGCCTATCATAATGGTGAACACTTAGTTCTTTCCATGAGATTGGAGAGGGAATGCTTCTTTCATTCAGAGAACAGAACCTGGACATGAGAGAAAACTAATGAAACATTAGGAAAACAGCCTGTTTTCAAAGTCCTGACTTAATTCCCTTGGTGACAGACACAGCAGCTTGATTTTCATAAGCCCTGTCAGCTTCAGCGTTGGCCGTCAGCGGACAGGTAGAATAACCCTCCTCAACAGCATCCTTCAACGTGTGATAACGAACCTACATAGTGAAGAAAGAAAAAGTGCAATGCAATTTAGAAGTGGAATTTTTAATGTACATTTAATTTGCAAAAGAATATGAGTCAGATATTCTAGGAAATCCACATAACTGAATCACTGTCCCATCAAGACATTTCGATAGCCAAAGTGATTCTACCTTCTCACTAATGCCATAATGTCAAAAAAAGAACAGAAAGGAAAAATACACAGCGTGGATATATAAAATACCAGCAGCCACTCCTTGTCTCCTTTCCCCTCTCCCCCCCAAAACTATTAGTTTACATAAAACCTATGATTTTAGTATGTTGTCTTACAATACTCAGAGAAACTTGCTACCTCAAGTGTTATTAGTGCCTTTGCATATCAAAATATCCTATAGTTAGGATAATCCCCTTCTTCTTAATGACAGCTTGAGTACATATTAATATGAAAGCTTTCCAAAAAAATATCGATTTTAAAATGACCACACTTGGAAAAAATAAAATAAATAAAATGACCGTGTTTGGGCCAGCAAGATATAGACTGTTCGGATAATATTAGACTTGAAAGCTAATAACAAATAACAATGGATTAGAATGCCAAAATATTGCCTCACACACTCCGTCAACATGTATATGAACACAGCAGGAAATCCAAAACAAAAGCTAATTTATGGAAAACTATGTATTCCTAATGACAGTTTAGACCAGTAGGGGTCCAAGTTACAAACTGCATCTTTACATGAGATGCTTTCATTTTACATTGAAAACCTGGCTGTATTCTGAAAGCATGTATCAAAGCAAACCATCGTCCTATATTTAAGAGTATTTTTCTTATTTTATTCTGTAAAATCTAATCACTGCACATACACATCATGTATATTTATGTATTTCTGAAATTGAAACATAGAATGATGAAATTTTGCTTTCGAAACCCAAGATACCGAAGGAATTGTATGCATGAAGTGGTTGTTTGACCCCATGCAATTTTATTTTATTTTCAAATTTTAAAAAAAGGAACAAAAGCATTGCTATTCTAATATGTTGATATCTTATTGATGCCGGGTGTCTTTGCCTCTACTCAGTGATGTAACCTAATATTTATATTTGAAATCATATTGACATACCAAAGAATTTAAATCTGGAAGAGACCTTAGAGATCATTTTGTGCAAGCTCTTTGGATATTTATATAAACGGGAGATCTAAGCCTCAGAGAAGCCCAGTGACTTGCCAAGGTCTCACAGCTAGTTCGAGCCAGAATGGAGAGTGGGACCCAGTTCTCTTTTAATATCGACAAAAGCTCCACAAGACTCCACAGGCAATCTGTGCTGGAAACTGTGCTCTTAACTATAAAAGGTCAGATTCTGATTTTCTTTTCCTGTAACTTCTGATACCATGTTCCTAATGAATCTTTCTCAGGAAGATTATTTTGGGGAAAATGTACCATGGTGGATGTGAGGTGAGTTATAAGACAGGGAGAACTTTAGACCTTCGCTTGCCTCCATGATGAACTTTCAGGGTTTGGGAGGCGGACACAAAACTGCATTGCAGACGCTTTCAGGATGATTTTTTTAAGTCCATTTTTTCTTACCACATTCTGGTTCTCATATGATCTCAGATTTTTTTTTTTTTTTTTTTTTTTTGGTCTTTGTGAGAATGTTCGCTTGATCTTGTAATATTAAACAGCATTTAGCCAATAATGGCAGGCATGCTAAGAACTGTGTTCCAGGTTGCCAAAACCTCAGAGTATTACTCTTCAGGGTTCTGGTGGGATAAGGTGCATTCGGGTTTCTGATGGCAAGGGTGCTTGCTTCTGTGTTTGCTTCACAACATCCCCTGTAATTTACTCCAAGGTTCTGGCAGATTGCTGGACCCTGTCACCAGCTGTCGCCAGCCCTCCTTCCCATCCATATTTGGCAGTATCTAAGAACACAGGCATGCTGGTAGAAATGATAGTAGCTGTGATAGCAACTTCAGCAGCATGGTCCCCAGAGACAAGATCAAAATTTGGCACCCTTTCCCTCAACACAGAACTAAAAATGGCACTGAACTTGCTACTTGGTGGTATATAATTTTCTTTAATTACACATTTTGCTTTCAAGTGTACCACAAGCTGGCTTTTAAGTATCAAACCAACATACATTGGTTAAAAACAATGGCATGCCCTTTTTTTTTCCTATGGGGAAGAGGTGGAATCCTAGAATATCGTGGATTCTTTTGATCTCCATCAGCCTGGAAAGGTAAAAGGAATGTATGCTGTAATTTCTTTCACTGGAATGGTCTTCGAATCGGAAAGAAAATGTCTTCATAGAATTTCACTAGCATGTTGTCTCAAAATTATCTCAATTAGTGAGGCTTTTTTGCTCAACATTAACTGGGAAAGCCTACAGAAAACTAGGAGGCTTTAGAATGAATTTTTTTAATTATATAAGAAATATTTCATTTTAAACATCTTCAGATTGGTTGAATCCAAGAATACCATGAGACAGCCTAGAAAGCTATAGTCTATAAAGTAGACCATTTATTTGGCTGTTAGTAACATAGTCTGCGATAATGACGGATGGCTTCACATCCATGTGTGTTATTTCTAGAGTTGATACATGATAATTTTCATCATCAATGTGGGTGATAGTATTAAAAGTATGCTCATTAAGTTTGTAGATGACAAATGTTAGATATATTACAATTAATTTAAAAGGGTTCTGGGACGCCTGGGTGGCTCAGTTGGTGAAGCGGCTGCCTTCAGCTCAGGTCATGATCCCAGGGTCCTGGGATCGAGTCCCACATCGGGCTCCCTGCTCAGCGGGGACCCTGCTTCTCCCTCTGCCTGCCACTCCCCCTGTCCCTGCTCTCTCTCTCTCTCTCTCACTCTAGCAAATAAATAAATAAAATATTTTTAAAAATAAAGCTTTCTGACTGGGAATCTTCTTGGAAATCGATGTTCTCTTGCCCCGAGAAAAAGGGAGGAATTAGACGAGGTGCCCCCAAGGCTTCTTCTGACTGTTAACAGTCTCAGGGGCCCTATTAGTCACCCCCTGTTTCTCAGGAACCAGTGCAGTTACAGAGATCCAGTCCTCTAAGATCAACTTTCAGCAAAATATTGAAAAAGCTGAATTATATATTAAACCTTTCCCTTAACTATCCTCTCTTATTTTTTCATAGCTAAAATCCTATCATTTATTCTCTTTCTTCCCAGAGTCCTCTCTCTTTTTCCCCTTGAGGTGCCTGTTTTACCCCCTCAGCGCAAAGATCCATTTCTGTTTCTCTTACAACTCCTTGCTCCTCACAACTGCAGAAAGTAAAAAATTTATTCAGACAAAGAGTGGGATTTTTTTAGGTAAAATACTACAAAATGCTATGGTAGGACAGGGTAGTTATTCATTCCAGGAAGGCCTCGTGAACAAATGTCATTTCAACTGGACTTGGAGGTATTGGTGAGATGTCATCCAAAAGAACTTGGGGGCGGCATCCCAGAGGCCAGGAATGATAGAAGCAAAGGCATGGAAGCAGGGAAATTAAGGCCATGATTTAAATGGTGGACAAGCAAATCTGGCCAGTTCATGGGCCCTGTGATATATTCACACGGTTGTGCAACAGATCTCCAGAATTTTCCATCTTAAAAAACTGAAATTCTACACTTTTTAAACAACTCCCCATTTCCCCTTACCCTGACCCCCTGGTAACCACCATTCTTTCTGCCTCTATGAATTTGAACTACTTTAGATACCCCATATGAGTGGAATCAAAACCATATTTGTCTTTTGGCAGCAGGCTTATTTCACTTAACATCATGTCCTCAGGGTTCATCCATGTTACAGCCTGTGACAAGGCTCCCTTCCTTTTTAAGACTGAGGAATATTCCATTGTGTGTATATATTCTTTATCCATTCTTCTGTTGATGGACATTTGGGTTGCTTTTGCCTCTTGACTGTTATGAATAGTGCTGCTTTGAACATGGATGTGCAAATTTCTCTTCCAGCGACCCTGCTTTCAGTTCTTTGGCGTGTATATCCAGAAGTGGGATTCTGGGTCATATAGTAGTTCCAGTATTTATTTATTTATTTATTTACTTACTTACTTACTTATTTTGAGGAACCACTATAGTGTTTTCCATAGCAGGTGAACCACTTTACAATCTCATCAACAGTGCACAAGGCTTGCAGTTTCTCCACAGCCTCACCAAGACCAGTCATAGTGTTTTGAAACTACAGATCAGTCTGGGAAGGCCATGAGCTGACAGTCATTAACCCAATACATGAATTTGTTTAATCCGATTGCTTTCCGTCTAACCCCCAAGATTTCTACCGAGCAAGCCTTTCCTCGCTCTCCCCTCTAGCTCCTATCTGATGAAGTCACTTGCCATTCTACACCGGGTATCTTCCCTAGAGGAACACCTGGGAACCTTGTAGAGACGAGCACCTGCAGGGAGGGTGTAGGGAAGGTGAAAATATACATCCTTTAGTTATGCTATGTGTTAGATGGACTACTTTTAAATAAATATTTTAATTTAGAAAAGTGTACAGATTGTAAGTGAACACACCAGTGGAACCACTTCCCAGATAGAAAAATAAAAATAGGGGCGCCTGGGTGACTCAGTCGTTAAGCGTCTGCCTTCGGCTCAGGTCATGATCCCAGGGTCATGGGATCGAGCCTTGCATCGGGCTCCCTGCTCCGCGGGAAGCCTGCTTCTCCCTCTTCTACTCCCCCTGCTTGTGTTCCCTCTCTCGCTGTGTCTCTCTCTGTCAAATAAATCAATAAAAATCTTTAAAAAAAAAAGAAAAAGAAAAAGAAAAATATTACTAGCGTTCCAGAAGTCCCCTATGGCCTCTCCCGGTCATTACCTAGCCCCCCTCCCTAGAGGTAATTACTCTGGTGACTTCCGTTCCTACCAGTTAATTTTACCTGCTTTTGAACTTTATGCACATTGCCTTATACAATATTCATGTTTTTTTGTGACTGGGTTCTCTTGCTCAGCACTATGTTTGTGAGATGTATTCATGCCATTGCACCTGGCAATGCCTCGTTCATTTACGTTGGTCTATAGAGTTCCTTGGTTGACTCTGATGATATGGTATGATATATGATAAACACTATAATTTGTTTATCCTTTTACTGCTGGCAGACATCTGGGTTTCCAGTTTGAGGTGTTTACAGATAATGCTTCTGAGAGCATTCTTGTTCATGCTTTTTGGTGTTATGTAGATACATATTTCTGTTGGATTATGTAAAGAAATTACATTCTAATTCCAAACAAGCAACTTACAAATGATTTTGCAAAATGCAGCCATTTTCAGTGGGTCAACATCTTGTATTTAGAAGCCCATTTCAACAAATGGACAACCTCTGATTATACGTGCTGCTGTCGAAAAAGAAATCAACAATTCGTGTTAAGATTTTTTAAATTTCTTGGGGCGCCTGGGTGGCTCAGTTGGTTAAGCGACTGCCTTCGGCTCAGGTCATGGTCCTGGAGTCCTGGGATCGAGTCCCGTATCAGGCTCCCTGCTCGGCGGGGAGTCTGCTTCTCCCTCTGACCCTCCTCCCTCTCCTGCTCTCTGTCTCTCATTCTCTCTCTCTCAAATAAATAAATAAATCTTTAAAAAAAAAAGATTTTTTAAATTTCTTAAAATTTTGATTCAAAACAGTTGCGATTAAAAAGGACAACAGCTCAGTATAGGAAAAGGAATCCTGACATCGGGTCAAGATATCTGGTATCATGAGTCCTTTTTATACACTAACTTTTTTTAAAAGGCGTTGAGTAAGTCACTAACCTGCTCTCTGCCTGTGTTTCACTCGTACAACAGGAATGATGACTGCTCAAACAGAGAAAGACATGTATCATATGATCTCACTGATATGAGGAATTCTTAATCTCAGGAAACAAACTGAGGGTTGCTGGAGTGGGGGGTGGGGTGGGAGGGATGGGGTGACTGGGTGATAGACACTGGGGAGGGTATGTGCTCTGGTAAGCGCTGTGAATTGTGCAAGACTGTTGAATCTCAGATCTGTACCTCTGAAACAAAAAATGTTAAGGAAAAAAAAGAAGAAGAAGAAGAAGAAAGTAGCGGGAGGGGAAGAATGAAGGGGGGGAAATCGGAGGGGTAGACGAACCATGGGAGATGATGGACTCTGAAAAACAAACTGAGGGTTCTAGAGGGGAGGGGGGTGGGAGGATGGGTTGGTCTGGTGGTGGGTATTGAGGAGGGCACATTCTGCATGGAGCACTGGGTGTTATGCACAAACAATGAATCATGGAACACTTCATCTAAAACTAATGATGTAATGTATGGGGATTAACATAAGAATAAAAAAAATTTTTTTAAATAATAAAATAAAACAACAACAACAACAACAACAAAAAGGAATGATGACTGCTGTCATGCACCATTCATTCATTATTAGAAGATAATAGACATCAGGGCACCTGGGTGGCTCAGTCGGTTAAGCGTCCGACTCTTGGTTTCGGCTCAGGTCCTGATCTCAAGGTCCCGAGACCGAGCCTCGCGTCAGCCTCTGCACTAGGAGCAGAGTGTGCTTGAGATTCTCTCTCCCTCTCCCCCTTCGACTCGTACTCTCTCTCTCTAAAATAAATAAATCTTTAAAAAAAAAAAAACAAGTTAATAGACATCAAGGTATTTTTAAAGGTAAAGAACACACTTAAGCAGACATATAATGTTACTGCTGTCATTCACAAATTCCCCTCTTCCTTGGATAACATTTTAGATATGAATCCAGCCCCCACCCCTCATTAAAATCACCCAGAGATACATGGAAATAACAGTATGAAACTATGAAACATGACATCAGAAACAGATTTTTTAAGATTAAATCTACATGAATGCTTTCTATAACTTTAAAATACACACGTATAGGGTTCACGTGTAATTTTTAAATTGTTGTTTTAAAGAGTCTTAGAGGGGCGCCTGGGTGGCTCAGTAGGTTGAGCATCCAACTCTTGGTTTTGGCTCAGGTCATGATCTCAGGGTCGTGAGATCTCTGCGTAAAGCTCCATGCTCAGTGCAGAGTCTGCTTGTCCCTCTCCTTCTGCTCCTCCTCCAGCTTGCACTCGCTCTCTCGCTCCCTCACTCTCAAATAAATAAATAAATAAAATCTTAAAAAAAAAAAAACTACTCTTAGAGTTAACCAAAATAGCCTGTTGTGAATTTTCATCCTTATCATATTACTATAAAATTTTCTTCTCCAAAAGAGAATTCAGTAGAGTGGGAAAGTTCTTGTATGGAAGAACCGTGCCTGGATTACACAAATGTTACTTAGAAGAATCTTTGCCCATCCTCTGCCACCAAATACTATCTCTGCCTTCCGTTTTCTAGATCTAGTAGAAAAACCTTATCTAGCCCGTGGCCCTCACTGAAGGTACATTTCACTTCCTTCGGTACAGATTTTCACATTCCTCTGCCCCCTGGGAGAATAGACAGGTGTATTGGGCTAAGCCCTTTTGTGATCAGAAGGTCTGGATTGAAGGGCAAGGTCTACTGTTTGCCTGCTTGAAAAGTTAAGCTCCCCAAAAGCCTCAATTTTCTCAGATTTAAAATGAAAAAAAGTAATACCAGTAAGTAGTCATTGGAGTCTTCATGAAGATTAAATGAGATAAAGCAGGTGAAATACTAGGCACAACATTTGATATATAATAAGTGCTTAATGAATGTTTTCTCTTAAAAAAAAAAATACTGCATCGTGATGTCCTAACACCAGCACAAGAACAACATTCCTGCCGGCCGATACTCCTCACCTAAGCTATGTGCCCAGAGGGGTGAGGGACCCCGAAGGGCACAGAGCTCCCAGCCATTCCTGGACACTCTCCCCCCGCCCCCACCCCCAGGTCATGCGTACACCAAGGATCGATTTTCACCAGTCATGAGTAGTGGTGCCCCAGGCCTTCCCATGGGTTCAAATCTTCTTTCCAATTCGGGTATTGAAGAATTGGGCTCATCCTTCTGTATTTACACGTGTATTTTATTTCACTGATTTTCCCTTATTTGTCTGCCAAGACCTTCCCATACAGCACTATTGTGCAAGTGCTCAGAAATCACTCTAGCATTTTTGACTATTACGAGTTTGCTGCCTCCCTTGGTCTCCCCCTCTCTCATTTTTGGAGTCAGTTTTACTAACGCCCTGTATTTGTAGAAGAATCTCAAGTTACACAGAATGAGTGTCAAGAGCATTGCTAAATACCAAACGCCAAGATTTTCAAAGTACATAATATCCCAAGACCAAACAACTTGTTGGACTCCGTTTTCAATGCAGTGTTAAACAAGATATAATATTATTTGGTATGGTTCTCATTATACAGCATCTTAAGTAGACTGGAATTTCATTTTATTGAGATTTACTGTAAGAAGAAAATATGTAATAAAGCTATTGCCCATCTGGCAAAGAAAAATAAAATAATAAAATAGCTTTCCAAACAGAAACATAACATTACTTTCTAATATTTGACATCTGTGCAGGATCCCATGGATTATCTCTCTTCTTCAAAGTCTATTAAAACCAATAATATAAGCAAATCTATCATTCAGGAAGACTTTTTATGTTACATAAAAGCTCACAATGATGATAAATTATTTTGTGTAGAAACTTTGACCCTTTTGGAATATTTATCATCACTATGCTGAAGTATGTCTGTCAAAGCTTTTACTGTATGCAGAACAAGTTCCCATTATTTTATTCAAAAATTGCTGAAATACCTAAAACCTTGAAAAAATGTATGAAGTGATAAATGTTTAGAAAGCTCCTGACATTTTGCCACTCAAACACTATGTAATTTAATGCAAAATGACATATGAAGTTATACCTCCTTACAAGTTGACAATTTGTGAATTCAAGGATTCTACAACCTATATCTTAATCCTTAAAAAAACCAGAGCTTGAAAGGAATTGCTGCCAGATTATAATTTAAGAAGGGGAGTATATACATTTTTAAAAAATATACAGAGGAGATGTAGCTATGTTTGTATCTGTGTTTGCTGTGTTTCTTATTATAGCATAATTTTATATCAGGAGTTGTTAACAAAAGAATGTGAAACGTGTAGAATACCCTCAAACTATTGAATCTTTTTTTTAAAATTTTAATTATATAAAGTACTAGTGGACTTCCACTCAACTGCTTTTCATATACCATTATGCTAATATAGTCATTAATTATTTATTAATAATATAACACTCTGTTCTTGGCCATTTACTTATTTGTTTTATGTTTATTAACTGTTCCCTTAAATTACTATATTTTTATCCACAACAGTGTTTTCTTAGATTTGCAAACATCAGAACATAGATTTCATTTACCTACAGACACTTATTAAGACCTACTAGGTATTGGGCACCAGATAAGGTAAAGGAGGTACAAAAGTGAATGAAAGCAGTCTTGGAAGAGATGCTTAACCCAGTCAGGGAAGGCTACCCCACAAAGTTGGTGTCTACCATCTGAGCGATGAATGGGTATTTTACAGTGGATGAAGAGCCTTACAGACAGAAGGAACTATTTATTGAGAGGCAGCGTGGTCTAGTCAGGTGACTTCAAAGAGTTCAGTAATCTAGGGGAACCCGGGTGGCTCAGTCGGTTAAGTGTCTGCCTTCAGCTCAGGTTGTGATCCCAGGGTCCTGGGATCGAGCCCCACATCGGGCTCCCTCCTCCATGGGGAGCCTACTTCTCCCTCTGCCTCCCTCCCTCTCTCTCTCTCTCATAAATAAATAAAATCTTTAAAAAAGGTAGTTCAGTAATCTAGAGTCAATAAATAAATGAAGTCCCTATGTACTAAGAACGGTCCTGCTATGTATCAGCTGTCCATGATATACCCCCGTAGACCTATCCTGTCTAGAAAGTTCACATCAATTAAGTAAGGTAGGTTTAACCAACCTCATTTTTTAAGTAAAACGAATGTTAATAATATTCCATCATTTGTCCAAGGCTAAATCCTAAATTGAAGATTAAACCAAAATCTAACGCCATCTAAAGCCCCTGCTCTTTACCCTGCCAATTTAATTGTGTTACTACATATATTACATATTTAATAAGGGCTTGCCTTTTGACAGTGGTAGTCATCACACTACTTCTAACACTACTTCTTGAACACTATGTCTTTGTTCACCTCTCTGGTAAATTCCATATATATATATATAGTGAAATGTCAAATAATGTCCAAAAAAAATCTTTCGTGATACGGTAATATGATCATCCCTGGGTTTCCCTAGGGGTATTTAGCCTCCTTAGGGATTAATTCTGAAACTGTATTCTGTGGAACACAAATGAAAGTTTAGTTGAGGGTTAGTGGTCAATATCACAGGGGTTATTCTTGTAAGTACTTCAAATAAATTAAGAAAATAATATAAAAAATTTTAAGTATATTACATTTATAAATGTATAAAGTCTTATAGTTGTCTATTTTCTAAATATTTCAAATAAAGGAAATTAGTAAACACGTTTACAAAATTTTTATAAATTTCTAAGATTATCATACCCACATCAGAAACTCTACGTGAAATTACCTGACACATAGCGTGTTACTTCATCTGTGCCGTTGATGAATTGAATGTCATAAACTCATCTTAAATCTAGAATATTCAAATATTACTGTATTTTGTGCATATAAATCCATTCTGATCATTTCATATGCCAGCAGATCTATCTGGGAGACCAGTTGTTACTTTTTACCTTAATCCAAATGAACAACATCATGTTTCTTGAGAATCTACAGATGTTGCAACTAAGTATTCCGCCTGTGCAAGTGGCCTGAGCTCAAGCAGGTTTGGCAGATGCTGCTACAGAGCATTCGACCACTTACCTAAATAAATGACAGAGAGGAGTGGAACTCAGACAAAGCAGAGCAAATAATCATTCATTCCTGAGAGCCTCCTGGTACCAATATTGCACAGCATTGCTACCTAAGCTGCATTTGTTTGAGGAACAGTTTCCTTTCTAATTTTTATGTGCAATTATCTTTGGTATTTCAGAACATGGAAATTTTCACTTTACATATGAATCTTGTTATAAACATGTTTGCCATTTGCTATACTGCCTAAAAACAGCAGACCTTTAAACAACTTGTATTCTTTGCCCCCAGCAATGCATCTCTTTGGCCTCAACTGGCAGTTACAGCAGACTGAAAATGACACATTTGAGAATGGAAAAGTGAATTCTGATACTATGCCAACAAACACTGTATCATTACCTTCTGGCGACAATGGTAAGAGAAAAAATTATGTGTCTTGTGTGTTTCTTTTAACATCTCTTTTCCATAAATTTATTTTTATCCATGTCACATCCAGTTATATCTGGGAGAGGGAAAAGATTTTGAAATATGGATGTCATCTTTTAATGAGGGGGTTTTTATTCACTTACTTGAAAAATTGGAAGTTCACATTTTTATTATAGGAATAATACGATTTTCTGCCTTCTGATTTGATGGCTAGGCTTTTCCAGCTTTCCCTCCGCAAGTGTGTATTTTGTCTTATTTTTAGTCTGTACATAGGCTATACTTCAGTATATCATCTTGTATATTATATCTTGGGTGTATTAAGCTTTTTTCATTCAACTAGCATATGGAGTTGGAATACTATATTAATTTTGTTATGAAAGCTTTCAAATACAAGACACATTAAAGGATTTTAATTTATTGACCTTTCCTCTGCTTGTCCTTTCTGTAAACCTTCAAAAGTTTGCACTTTGGGCTAACAGACCTTCAGATCATTTGGTTCTGAATTAAAAACAGAATTTAAGAAGTTCGAGAATGCTTTCTTTCATTTTTCCATATAAACACCCAGGAAAATATATATATACATGTGTGTGTTTATATTATATGTACTTGTCCATTATTTTGATACGTGTGTTTGTGTGTATTTTGACACTTGGCAATCTCTGACTTTTTGCAAAATGTCATAATACTTTATATCCCAAAGCAACTGGATCAAGATACCTTTTTTTGTCACATAAATATATTGTCTGCCTTTAAGCATTTCCCAAGCTTTTCTTCCCCCTTTGTTTCTTCTTATCTCATGTATTTGTATTCTGCTTTGGCATCAATTATGTCCGTCCTCATGTGGCTAGTTTCTTTGCAAGACTGAAAAGAAGCTACTGTGTATTTATAGATAACATAATATATATTTATTTATATTTATATATATATATATGCTGCCATTTGACACGTCCCCATTCACCATGACTAATGCCTTTATCATTTTTCTGTTCTCTGTTTTCTCATCTTCTGTTTTATTTTAACAACAATACTTTATGGCATTTCTCTTCCTTCTTAGGGAGCCTGAGGAATTTTATAAGACGTTAGATTTTCATGGTAATAATAAATACCCTTTGCCCCACACCTGTATGGAGCCTTTTGATAAAAAGCTTCACATGTTCCAAGAAACTATACGTGGTAACGTATTAGTAATGAAAACTGTAGGTGGGGGAAATTGCAATTAAGTAAACAATTGTTTAATTTTTTATACACTGATAACACACAGATGAACCGCTAAATTGCAATTAAGTAAACAATTGTTTAATTTTGTATACACTGATAACACAGATGAACTGCTTAAGAGTGTTTATTTTGGGTTTCTGTAGATTAAAATGTAGCCTGTCTCTTAAAACGGATGGTTTCTATGAAAAGAGCCTGATGGCACGTACTAACCACACGTGGAAGGAACTTTTTTTTAGACTCAAGAAATTAGACTAAAAAGAGAAAGGCTTATTGTAGATATGTTTAGTTTTACAACATCCTAACCTTTTATCATGGTTAAGATGAAAATAGAGCGCAGCTAATTAGTTTCACAATACTTAAGCAGCATAATACCAAGAGAGCTATGGATTGAGAGATGCTCCCACAGCCTCATGCTGGTCCCTGGTATTCTGCCGGGGAGTACCTTCTGTGCTTGAATCGGCAGCATTCCTCAGCTCACATAAACCATATTCAAATCCTTATCTTCTTTACCTGTTTACTTTGTAACCTTGGTCAAGGTGCTTTCGTGGTTCAGATCCTGCAAGAAGATTTCAGGACAACCCTGGGATAAACTGGGATCATTTGAAAGAACATCATGGGGGCGCCTGGATGGCTCAGTCAGTTAAGCATCTGACTTCGGCTCAGGTCATGATCCCGGGGTCCTGGGATCGAGCCCCACATTGGGGTCCCTGCTTGGTGGAGAGCCTGCTTCTCCCTCTCCCTCTACTGCTCCCCCTGCTTGTACTCTCTTTCTCTCTCTCTGTCAAATAAATAAAATCTTAAAAAAAAAAAAGAACATCATGTACATATGGCTTCAGAAATTCTGTGGAGCTAATAGAGTTTTAAACTCTTCTCTATGACTGCAGTAAGAAATCCACATTATGTCAAAATCCACAGACCCATGCACATACCCATCTGAAATACGTTTCCCAAAATAGTGCTTCTCCTCATTTTGTGACATGCACCCTGGTTTTCTCACTCTGCTGCATTTCCCATTTATACAAGTGCTGGTTGACACTCCCAAAATTTCACAGTTTACAAAGGATGCTGGCCCACAGTTTCAGTAACACTGCTCTGAAAGTCCCCTCCTCTAGGAGAGACTGGAGTTCCCCCACATGATCATAGAATGCACTGCGGACAGTTGACTCCCATGAGCCTGTAGGACTGTATGTACACGGAAGGAAAGAACCTTCTTCCTAGCCTTGTAAAGAAGACCCCCACGTAAGGAACAGGCACCAGATGCCCCAGGATGAGTTAGGAGCTCTGGAGAAAAACTGATCCTCCAGCTGTCAGCTGGACTGGGGATTCATAGTCATTTCTCCTCATGGAAAGGAAGACTATCTCTGGGCTCAGACCTTGTCCACAAAGTGGGACCTAATTAATAGTCACTTGTCTTCTTTATTATTTCTCGAATAGCACCCCCCCCCAAAAAAAAAAACCTAAATTATAAGGAATTCTTATCTCTGTTTTTCCAAGTAAAGATTCTTGGTATGTATCTCTTAAATACTTACAGTCATGGGGTTCAGGGGGGCAGGAGGGGACTGTATTTACAAGACAGATGAGGTACCTGAAAATCACAGTTTTTAAACCCCTGTGATGATCCTGCACTGTCCAGACACCATCGTCCACGACCTCAGCTTTATCCAGAGAAGCCTATCACATCATCTCTTTAGAAATTCAAGATTACCACCCTTAAGAGAGCCTTAGAATTCAGAACAAAGCTCATTAGGAGAATTAACTGTGCTAAACATAATGAGACAATTGAGTCACGGCTTCTAAATACAGTACTTTTGTTTATGCAGTCCTGTTTTATTCTTATTTTATAAATACAGTTCTAAGGAACACTCATGCTGTTAAGGCGTCAGGAAACTCCAAGCTAGCTTGTAAGCCCATTTGAATGGAAGCATCTATATGGCATTTAGTATATAAAAGAAGAATTTCTGGGGCGCCTGGGTGGCTCAGTCGTTAAGCATCTGCCTTCGGCTCGGGTCATCGTCCCAGGGTCCTGGGATCGAGCCCCGCATCGGGCTCCCTGCTCAGTGGGGAGCCTGCTTCTCCCTCTCCCTCTGCCCCTCCCCCTGCTTGTGTGTGCTCTCTCGCTGTCTCTCTCTCTCTCAAATAAATAAATAATTTCAAAAAAAAAAAATTTCTGTTACATTCCACAAGACCATCTTTGACTGCCAGTTTTAAAGATGAGATGTCAGAAGTGTGGGGTCTCAGGCAAAACTGATGGAAGTGGACAATGTGAATATAGAGGTGAGAATGAGGCTTTTCTTTTCTTTTTTTTTAAGATTTTATTTATTTATTTAAGAGAGAGAGAGAGCACATGAGAGGGGGGAGGGTCAGAGGGAGAAGCAGACTCCCCGCCGAGCAGGGAGCCCGATGTGGGACTCGATCCAGGGACTCCAGGATCATGACCTGAGCCTTCCGAAGGCAGTCGCTTTAACCAACTGAGCCACCCAGGCGCCCGAGAATGAGGCTTTTCAACTTCCAATACCAGTCTCTTTCCAGAAATTAGAATTATTCCCTGGGGCCAAGGGATTCATTTAGCCTAATGTACTGGAAAGAATGACACAGGCCTATATTCAGATCCTAGCTCCTTCATTTATTTACTTTGTAACCTTGAGCAAGTTACTTAACCTCTCGGAGCCTCAATTTCCTCACGTGTAAAGAGGGAATCATAATACCCATCTCCTGGCTCACTGACTCCAACAGTCTGGCCGCCCTACTTTATTTCCCTCGCAAACTCTCTTCCCCATTGTTCCAGATCTTCCTACTGTCCTCAGATCCCCAGCTCTCTCAAGAGATGGACCCTTCTATTCAACCACAAATAGAAACCTCCCCAGGGAGGGTATGTGCTCTGGTAAGCGCTGTGAATTGTGCAAGACTGTTGAATCTCAGATCTGTACCTCTGAAACAAATAATGCAATATATGTTAAGGAAAAAAAAAAAGAAGAAGAAGAAGGTAGCGGGAGGGGAAGAATGAAGCGGGGGAAATCAGAGGGGTAGACGAACCATGAGAGATGATGGACTCTGAAAAAGAAACTGAGGGTTCTAGAGGGGAGGGGGGTGGGAGGATGGGTTAGCCTGGTGGTGGGTATTGAGGAGGGCCCATTCTGCATGGAGCACTGGGTGTTGTGCACAAACAATGAATCATGGAACACTACATCTAAAACTAATGATGTAATGTATGGGGATTAACATAAGAATAAAAAAAAAAAAGAAAAGAAACCTCCCCAGGAAGTTCTCTTAATTTCTTAAAAACAAATCCTCATTCCTCTGCATGTCTGGATCTGTACTTCCACTCTGCCTTGTATTCAAGGCTCATCTTTCCATGAGCACTCTTGATCCCATTCTATATCTTCCAAATTTGCCCACTGTTGACACCTTCTGTCAACATGTGAACCTATGGAGGCCTCTCAGCGTCTTTAAAAAAAAAGGCAAAATCCCCTTGACTCTCCGTTCTACCATAGCTCTACCCTATTTGTCCCTTCTCCCTTCACATCCAGCCTTCATGAGCACAGCATCTGTATTCACTATATTCATTTCTTCGCTTTGTACATACCCCTTTCTCATGGCTGTTCTCTACCACCATGCATTGAAACCGATGTCTTCTTGGGTTATCAGTTGCTATGTTGGTAGCATCTGTGAATACTCTTCCATCTTTATCATATTTGAGTTCTTGGTAGCCTATAATTGTTAACCTATCCCTCCTAATTGAAATGCTCTTTTCTCTTAGCTTCTGTGATACCCCATTCACTTTGGCTCTCTTCCTAACTCTTTGGCAGTGACTTCTCAGTTTGTTGAGTTGACTCATCTTTCTCTGTCTGATCCCTCAACATTGCCGTTACTCAGGACTCTTCTCTTTTTTGGAATATGATTCCTCTGGGTTATCTTAACTGCTCTCCAGGCTTCGGTCACATTCTGTATGCTATGTGTTATGTTACATTCTACCTACTCCCAAATCAATATGTGAGGCATAGATATTTCCCTCTCTTTGAGCTCCAGACATCCCTAGGCAAAATCTATCCAAGGCCCTTTGGAACTTCTCCACCTGGGTGTCTTCCAAGCGCCTCAAATTTCACAGGTCTAAAACTGAACCCATCAACTACTTTAGTTCTCTGTTACTGCATAATAAGCCACATCCAGATTCAGTGGCTTAAGAGAACAGTTGATATCACCTCTCCTGATTCTGTAGATTGACTGGGAAACTCTGGTGATTGTGCTTGGGTGTTTTCATGCAGTTGCTTTCAGATGTCAGCTGGGGCTGTTTGAAAGCTCCACTGAGCTGGAAGTCCAAGGTGGCTCACTCTCATGGCTGGCACTTGGTGCTGTGTGTTGGCTAGAACTCAACTGCGGCTGCTGACCAGAGCATTCTGTGGGGCTTGGCATTCTCAGAGCATAGCAGCTGGTTCTGAAGAGAAGTATCCCAAGAGGGAGCATTCCAAGAGACCCACACAGAAGTTACAAGCCTTCTCACCTCCTACAATATTGGACACTTGAGGATGTCACTTCCGTTACATCCTGTTGGTCAAGAAGATCAGTAAGATCAGCCCAGATTCGTGGGAAGGAGAATTAAACCCTGTCTTGTGTGGGGAAATGGCAGGGATTCATTTCATGAGAGCATGTGCGACGGAAGATATTGTGGTGGCCATCTTTTGGGAAACACAGTTGCCCTATCATCTCTCTTTCCAAATTTGCCTCTCCTTCAGAGCTTTTTGGGTCAGGAAATGGCATCGTCATTCACCTACTTACCTGGGCCAGAAGTTCAGGAGTCATGTCTGGCTCCTCCTACTCTCTCACCTCCAGATTCAATAAATTCTCTAGTCCTGTCAGTTCTAACTCCACAGTATCTCTTGGACCCATCATCTCTCACCTGGATTATAGAAGCCCACCTTCTGTCTGGGCTGTTTTGTCTCTAGTCTTGCTCACAGAGTCTTCAAACACAAATTTGAGATATCAGTATCCTGCCTGACACCCTCCAGTGACCTAGACTCCATCAGATGCCTTTGATGATTCACAAGGCTCTCCACAGTCTGGCTGTTCATCATGCCATACTCTAATATGGAAACAGTATAGGAGGGAGATAGATTATAGGCTTTTAAGCCAACCCACCTGGCTTCACATCCTAGTTCTGATCATTAATGGCTTTGTTACTCGGGACAAGGTATAAATATATAGCTTCTTTGGCCTTAAGTTTTCTCATCATTAGAGCAGTTTTAAGGATTCAATGGAAATACTTAAAATGGTGTGTAGTATGTAATAAATGCTTGAAAAATGCTAAGTGGCTATCACTATTACTACTTAATGTATGTCTTCTTTGCTAGAGTATGAAGCACAGATCATATCTGTTTTCCACTGCTTTGTCCCAAGCCCTCAGCACAGTGATAGACATGTAAAAGGTGCTCAATTAGTATTTGTCAAGCAAATAGGTGAAAATAGTATGACTAAATGCTATAAAGTATATAAAGAGCCCAACACTGTCCCTTGCAAAGTATACACAGAGCAAATCTTGGTAGATTTGGTTAAGAATTGAAGCTCTGTCACTTACTGGGTGGCTTTACATAAATGACCTTCCCTAACCTCCTGTTTCTCCACGCAGTAGTACTGAGGTTTAAATCAAATCATGCATGTAGGCTGCCAGGCAGTGATTGGAACATGACAGGTATTTGATACATGACAAAAATTATTAGTTCACTCTTTTTAACAGAGTTTTAGATCATGCACTTGTAATTTGTAGCTAAATTTTTAAGAAGATACATCTGTAAATCAGCATCAAGATTATTCTCTAAAGTAATGATGGAAATCCTTATTATTAGTTATTTGGATTTTATGAAAGGAATCATATCCATAATATCCCTCTGAATGCATATTATTGTACAGTTATTTATTGAGCATATATTATGTGCCATGCACAGAGCAAGGCTTTAAGAATATAGCAGTGAAAAAAAATAAAAGATAATCACAGTTGTTCTCAGAGCATGTGAATTGCTAGGCAAGATAGAAATCAAGCAGGCAATTACAATGAGTTAGCAAATGCATACCTAGTAGGGAAAAATAGAGGGTACTGTGGCAGGATATTTCAACACTACTTTATTTGAAAGGAACAATAAGACAAATGCCAAAATTTAGCATAGAATAGTTTGGGATCATATAAGACAAATAAAAAGCCATAAATTTGGCTAGTATAACTCTAGCAAATTACTTCTCCAATTAAAAAAAAAAACACTCCTTTTGTACAAACTTCCAGTTATAAAATAAATAAATAAGTTATGGGGTATAATGTATAGCATGGTGATCATAGTTAATAATACTGTATTGGATATTTGAAAGTTGCTAAGAGAGTAGATCTTTTTCTATTTATTTTAGTTAGTGAACATACAGCACAGTATTGGTTTCTGGAGTACAATTCAGTGATTCATCATTTACATACAACACCTGGTGCTCATCACAGTGCCCTCCTTAATGCCCATCCCCCATCTAGCCCATCCCCCACCCACCTCCCTCCATCAACCCTCAGTTTGTTCTCTATCCTCTATCATTAGGATTCTCTTATGGTTTGTTTCCCTCACTAAGAGAGTAGATCTTAAAAGTTCTCATCACAAGAAAAAAGTTGTAATTATATTAATTACATAATTGTTCGTGTTAAAAAATAACAAGACTCACTATGGTGATTACTTCACATTGTATACAAATGTCAGGTCATTTTATTGTACTTCTGAAACTAATATAATGTTTTATGTCAATTAGGTATGAACAAAAAATTTTCAACTCCTTTTGTTTGAGTACGAATTTAAAAACTACATATATATGTGTGTATGTATATATACATATATATATGATTAATCCTGTTTAAACAAAATAATTCCAGTGCTTTTAAACTTTATATTATTGTTCATCATGTATGAATATCCTCTAATACTGGACAATTTCAGAGAATCAAATTTTATAGAGGTTAAAGATTGACTATGATTTGAAGAAATGGGCTAACAGAGCTGCAGGTGCCTTGTGTTTTATTCAATATTGTTTATACACTTGTGTTACCATGTGCAATAGTTCCTTAATTAGGTGCTATATTTATTTTGTTCATTAAACTATGTTCGCAAGGTAGTTATGTTTTAATTCACTTCGCTTATGATGTCACACTCTGTGTCCACAATGTTAAGTTATGGCATGTGGTTGTCTATAAAAAGGTATGTTCTGGGGCGCCTGGTGGCTCAGTCGTTGGGCGTCTGTCTTCTGCTCGGGTCATGATGCCAGCATGCTGGTATCAAGCCCCGTAATCGGGCTCCCTGCTCGGCGGGAGGCCTGCTTCTCCCTCTCCCACTCCCCCTGCTTGTGTTCCCTCTCTCTCTCTCTCTCTGTGTGTCAAATAAATAAATAAAAATCTAAAAAAAAAAAAAAAGATATGTTCTCTCAGAGATCTCAAAGTCAGGGTGTGAATCCAAGGTTAAGTCATAGAAGTGGAGGGTGGGCTATTGATTGTAAATGCCTACCTTTGCTTCCTGACATCTTAATTATTAGTGCCTCTGTGGGACTTCCGATGATATCATCAACAACTGAGTTAGACTTCTACAGTTGGATGTCTTTTCTGCCTTTCCATTTTAATAATTATGGGCTTGTTTACTCACATATGCAGGCAGCAGGTTCCTGATATGGAATGGCAAAAGAGTATTTTGCATCTCTGTTTCTTCTGATGTCACAAAATAATTTTCAGACAGATACCAAACCTCCTAGTTACCAGTCTGATTTAAGTGTTCCATTTTGTCCTTATAACATCTAGGGTTGGGTAAATTATTATTTATACAATATCTCAAAGTTCAATGCATGGTTAATGCAGTATCTGAAAAATGCCAATTTTACTGAAAAAATTTTCTCGATGCATTTTCCTATAAACGGGGAATCACCTAAGAGGGAGAGGAGTAACAATAGCTTTGGGGATGTGGTCTCTTTATGTGTTCACACTCTGACAACCGTGTTTTAAGACGTTGAGACTGTTGTGACACATACTTACTGATGAAAGGGAAATTCACAGTTAGTAAGTTAAAAGACTGCTAGTGGTTCCCACATTCAGACGCAACAGGACACGTTGGAAAGAAATCTTCAAGATGATACCCTGTTGTGTTTGAAGACATGGTACACCTCACTCTTACTGTGAAGGCTTTAATTGGTTTGATTCCTAACCTACACACTTTGAGTTTAGAATAACTACAGGGCACTCTGCTGCCCTGTCTATTTTTAGCTCCATTTTTCCTCTTTCTCTTAGTAAAGCCTACAAACAACCTTCCCATTTCCTATGATCACTCCCAAGTTCAGGCTCCGGGGGCTTAAGGATGGAGTGATCTCAGTGAGGGAGGATAGAGAGCACCAGAACTGTCCCTCCTTTTATTTCCTCTGAAGCCAAAGTGTTCTGGAATTCAGGACATGATAAAAGACATCTGTGTCCAGGCTTTTATCTGGGAGGACTGATGAGCTTCAGAGGAAAAGGTTGCTCGAGTATTTACAAGTTTATCAAATTGTGTCAATGGCTCACTGACTTCCAGGTGTGGTGCCACCAATAAAGAGCATTTGAAAACGCTAACAGGAATGACCACACTTGACTTGGCCAAATGAGAGAAGAGCCAGGACTTGAAAAGCAGTAGTGCAGAATTTAGAAAGACAAAGCGCCTTCACACAACTACGGTCCCCTGACATTCACACTGGAGGCTTTAGCAAGAATGTTACACTAACCTAAGCTGCTGGCTCAGTGGATTTAAGTAAAGTCAGCCATGTCCCGCTACATCACTGATTATAATGAGAGGTCAGGTCTGCATCTACCTTTTAGAAAAGACACATTGTAAGACTTCAATTCAAAATAAATTCATTCTTTTTTTTAAGATTTTATTTATTTGAGAGAGAGAGAGAGAGCATGTTGCGGGGGGAGGGGAGAGGGAGAAGGAGCAGCAGGCTCCCCGCTGAGCAGGGAACCTGACATGGGACTCGATCCCAGGACCCTGGGATCATGACCTGAGCTGAAGGCAGATACTTAACTGACTGAGCCACCCACGTGCCCCAAAATAAATTCATTCTAAATGGTGTAACAATTGGAAGCAAATAGAAATGGATGGGCACTTTAAAGTGAGAGTCCTATTTCAGAGGAAAAGCTAGACTAGATACATGATCTTCAAACTATTTAGTTCTTGTGCCTTAAGACAAAATAGGAATACGCATTTAAATTAAAATGTATTTCCTGCAACCGTAAGACTTATAAATATTTTAAAAACCTGTTTTCTTTTGTATGGAATTTTGTGCTTATAATTATTAGTTATACACATTTGACTAAAATCAACCTAATTATTATATAACTATGTGAACTGTTTTTATAACTATTAAATATAAAAAGCAAACAGATACCTCTCTGAATGAGATGAATGGGGACTTTTCCAAATAGTTCATGTAGTCATGGATGGATATTTTTTATTACAAAAGCAAAGGAAGGTGATTCAGTATCAATTTTATTCCTGTATTTCTTTTTTTATATAAATATAAATATAAGAAATCTTGCTACAAAATAAGCAGATGGGAAAGAAAGGATTTTTTTAGAGTGATGCCGTTCGACTATTTGAAATCCTTATTAGTCATATGTCAAGAATCACGTTGTGATCTATTTCTAAAAGGTGTGTTTAGCGGTCTACAAGCTGTCGGCTCCATCACATTTCTTTGTCAGTCATATGGAAAGAACAGAAGTGACAAATACCTGCTTTCAAAAATATTTGTTACCCAGTCTTCCAAATCCACCCATTTCTCAGCTTCTGTGAAGCATACCCATGAAAAGCATTCCCAAGGCTTAGCAAAACACTACTAATTGTGCCTGTTACTCTTTTATTTAGTGGCCGTGTTTAATCTGGCATACACAGAATGGCATGGAAAATGGGAGTTCTGTTCATTTTATTTTATTTTTTTAAGATTTTATTCACTTTTTTGACAGAGAGAGAGAGAGAGCACAACAAGCAGGGGGAGCAGCAGAGGGAGAGGGAGAAGAAGGTTCCCCGCTGAGCAAGGAGATCATGACCCCAGCGGAAGGCAGATGCTTAACCAACTGAGCCATCCAGGCGCCCCAACTTCTGTTCATTTTAATTCACCTTTGTTATTATAATATCTTTTGAATGCTTTTGTTGTAGCATATGCTTTAAATACCTCTAATTGGCTCATTTACTTTATGAGAAATACTATATAATTTACTGGCAGAGCTAGGACTCATTAAAGTGAAACTTTCTGTCAGGAAAAGTCTGACTTACTTCTTCAGTTCAAATAAAGTAATAATACATTTTGTCACAATCATCACAGTTCTGAATTCCTACTCAAGGCGATAGTAGAGAGACAGAGCACAGATCCTTGTCATGAGTTTGGCAGTTGGATCGAATAAGGCATCACTGCCTTAATATTTCTTACCTTACGGATGTTGTCTTCATAGTCATGAAACTTTTCTGCCAGTGAAGAGCATTCTCTGCCAGTGGTTGGGATGGATGATGAGGTCACCAAATAAACTTGTTCTCTCTCCCTCTTGATGTATCAGACTTCAAACCTACCAACAGTCTTAAATATTCCAGTTCTTTTTTTTTTTTAAAGATTTTATTTATTTATCTGAGAGAGAGAATGGGAGACAGAGAGCATGAGAGGGGAAGGGTCAGAGGGAGAAGCAGACCCCCCACCGAGCAGGGAGCCCGATGCGGAACTCGATCCCAGGACTCCAGGATCATGACCTGAGCCGAAGGCAGTCGCTTAACCAACTGAGCCACCCAGGCGCCCAATATTCCAGTTCTTAATGCCACACTTTGTCCTTGATAGAAATACATGCAAGACAGGGAAAAACACTGAAGCCTTAACTTGGGTTTTTTTTATGGTGTCTCAAATAAAGGAGGCTTCACCGACAAAAATACTTTCAATTTTGCCTTTGTTTGGCACATTAGAAGCTTTATTTTTTTAAAAAGGTTTTATTTATTTATTTGACAGAGACACAGCGGGAGAGGGAACACAAACAGGGGGAGTGGGAGAGGGAGAGGCAGGCTTCCTGCGGAGCAGGGAGCTGGATGCAGGGCTCGATCCCAGGACCCTGGGATCATGACCTGAGCCGAAGGCAGACGCTTAACGACCGAGCCACCCAGGTGCCCCACATTAGAAGCTTTATGCTCAAGACAGTGTGTCATAGTAAGATTCTGAATATGTGAAAGGTATGCCCTTCTGTTGTAAAGAGAGTCTACATATGGAAATTATTGAGGTTCTAGAAATTACTTTCCTTAAAGCAGACTACTCCTTTTCTCATTGAAAATCTTCCCAAAAAAAGTATGGAGGGAGGGAGGGAGGGAGGGAGGGAGGGAGGGAGGGAGGGAGGGAGGGAAAGAAGGAAGGAAAGGAAAGGAAAGGAAAGGAAAGGAAAGGAAAGGAAAGGAAAGGAGGAAGGAAGGAAGGAAGGAAGGAAGGAAGGAAGGAAGGAAGGAAGGAAGGAAGGAAGGAAGGAAGGAAGGAAGGAAAGGAAGGAAAGGAAGGAAGGAAGGAAAGGAAGGAAGGAAGGAAGGAAGGAAGGAAGGAAGGAAGGAAGGAAGGAAGGAAGGAAGGAAGGAAGGAAGGAAGGAAGGAAAAGAAGTCTTCACATAGTCTTCATACCTAGGTCTATGGGTCCTCTTACTTAAAAACTCTGGAGTAAATGACTTCCATGGGCACTTGAACTCTGAGATGCTGTGATGTTATGATTAGTCAGTCTTTTTCATTACAGGGGGAAGAAAACAATTATCTCAACTACTATTGCCCCCATTCAAGCACATCCAATCAACCTTGGTTCTTTTGTTTTACAAATGAAAGAAACTTCTTTGCGAAAAAGAGCCACCTGTTTAATTGCTGTGGGACTAATTGGTTAAGTAAACACACATATTGACACAATGGTACGCTCATATATCATTTCTGTGAGAAAAATCATAACCCCTTGAAATCAGTATATAGAGAAAGCAACAAAGCAAAACCTGAAACCCTGCAAGTCACAACTTGATTACTATTTCCACAGCTAATGCTTGGGCCAAGATGATGGTTGGGGGAAAAAAATTCTGTGATGAGCACCATTTTATGCTTATGAGCATTCAAAGCACAGGTATGCTATTAAAGCTGCTAAAAACTCTTTATAGCGGGCGCCTGGGTGGCTCAGTCGGTTAAGCGACTGCCTTCGGCTCAGGGCATGATCCTGGAGTCCCAGGATCGAGTCCCACATCGGGCTCCCTGCTCAGCAGAAGGTCTGCTTCTCCCTCTGCCCTCTTCCCTCTCGTGCTCTCTGTCTCTCATTCTCTCTCTCTCAAAAAAAAAAAAAAAAA
>NW_023270320.1:27471646-27489802 GCF_011800145.1 Mirounga leonina | reverse complement strand
AATGAGTCCAAATATGAGCCATTTCCATATTTAAATATGACACGTATACAAACCAATCTTCGTGGGAAAAAGGACTACTACTTTATTCAGTATTTTAAAAATAGTTTCATGTGGAAATCAACCAAAAGACAAAAACCTGTTAGGAATTTAGTATAAATTATTACTCCAGGAGTATCATGTTATACTATCCATGGCAGTTTTTATTTCATAAGAACTGGTCATTTCTTCTAATAAAAATAATTATAGGGGCACCTGGGTGGCTCAGTTGGTTAAGCTTCTGCCTTCAGCTCAGGTGGTGACCTCAGGGTCCTAGGATCGAGCCCCGTGTCAGGCTCCCTGCTCAGCGGGGAGCCTGCTTCTCCCTCTCCCTCTAACCCTCCCCCCACCCCGCTCATTAGTGCGCTTGCTCTCTCTCTCTCTCTCAAATAAATAAATAAAATCTTAAAAAAAAATAAGTATAGAAAACCTATAACTGTATATCCTAAAATTGAAAGCCAAGCAGATTCTCTAGTGTGGTTCGATGGGTTTTACCACATCTGATTTTATATGAATTAGACAAACTCAAAACTTAGTAATTTAAAATAATATTTTTTAATAAAAAAATGAAGATTTTACTGATGACTATGTAAGACGCATAGTTTTGGAGTTTTGCAGACCTCACTTTGAATCTTGACTCTGCACTCACTTTGGGCAAATAATTTACTTCTCTGAGCCTTAGTCTCTTCATCTCAAAATAATATCAACCTCATGGAGTTTTTTTTGAAATTCAAAACAGATAAAATAGGTGAAACTACCTGACATATCATAGGCTTTCAGTAAAGTTAGTTCCATTTCTCTTTCCGCCCTCTTGAATCTTTTCATTAAAAACTAATTTATGGGGGCCCCTGGGTGGCTCAGTCGGTTGAGCAACTGACTCTTGATTTCAGCTCAGGTCATGATCTCAGGTTTGTGAGATCAAGTTCCGTGTCCTCCGTGCTGAGCGTGGAGCCTGCTTAAGATTCTCTCTCTCTCCCCACTTTCTTCCTCCCTCTCCAAAACAAAAAAAGGGGGGAGGGGCGCCTGGGTTGCTCAGTTGGTTAAGCGACTGCCTTCGGCTCAGGTCATGATCCCGGAGTCCTGGGATCAAGTCCCACATCAGGCTCCCGGCTCAGCGGGGAGCCTGCTTCTCCCTCTGACCCTCTCCCCTCTCATGCTGTCTCTCTCTCTCTCTCTCTCAAATAAATAAAATCTTTAAAAAAAAAAAAAGCTAACTTATGACATATGTAGGTGCTAAGTGCAGAGAAACATCCAAAATGTAAAGTAAAATTTGGCCTCAGGTATTTAAAATTTTCTATGAATAAAGAATGATGTCTGATTAGAGAGGAAACGAACATAATCTCTGGGTGGTCAGATTATATTTTTTTATCTTTGTATTTAGCTCTATGTTCTAATTTCGCTAGAATGAATATGTATTACTATCGTAAATAAATATTTGATATTTCAGTGAATGATGTAGTTTATAATCTATGAGCTGATACATAAAAAAATTACAAGGATTACTATAACCCAGTTTTTAATTTTGATTCCCTAGAGCATATCATATTACTAAATTATTAGTTAAAGAAAAACAGACCCGGTAGCTGACGTGTTAACCACTGCCATGGTTATGGACATCAAGAGAAAAAGAGGAGGTGGGACTGGAAATAATGACTTTTTGTTAAGCTTTCTTGTACAGCCCCCTCCTGCCTCATATCTGGGTTATGGCAACTATATCCTGTCTTGTGTCTCTACTTCCAGGCTTCTCACTATGGTAGACCCCCTTACCTGCAAGAGCATGTGTCCCAAGACCCCCAGTGGATGCCTAAACCATGGATCCTACCAAACTTTCTATGTACTGTGTTTTTTCCTATGCGTACATACTCATGATAAAGTTTAATTTATAAATTAGGTGCAATAAGAAGTTAACAATAACCATAAAAAAGAACAGTTATAACAATACAGTAAAATAAAAGTTATGCGAATGTGGTCTCTCTCTCTCAGAATATCTTACTCTTTTTACTCACTCTTCTTTCTGTGGTAATATGGAGTGGGGTAAAATGCCTCTGTGGAGAGATGAAGTGAGGTGAACGATGTAGGCATTGTGATGCAGTGTGAGGCTCCTATTAGCCTTCTGAGGATACGTCAGAAGGAGGATCATCTGCCTTCTGACCACAGTTGACAGCAGGTAACTTAAACAACAGAAAGTGAAACCAGGGATAAACAGGACTACTGTATGCCTTTAATTTCCTTGAATATGACTTCATTTCACCTTTAGCCAGATGGTCTTCCTTTACCTTATAATTCCTTTGCAACCAAAGGTTCACTTGTCATTGTAGGATATGGTAGGCCAGGTAGAAGACAATCCCCAGCATTTACAAGTAATACACTCTCCCTCAAACTTCACATTTATCTATAAGCGTGAATTTATTGTGAATTATTCTAGACCCCAGTGGGCATAACTTAGATATCTGTCATACTCATCTGTGATCACAGGACACTTACCTTAGTAATCTGGAATTCTGTTTCTCCTGATTATAAACACGTGTGCGTGCATGTGCCCACACACACACACACATGCATACACCACACAACATAGGAAAAGTAAGTGTTTTTATGGCACTGAAGTACAATTTACCCATATTAAGTCAACTTCAAGTATCGATTTTTTAAGTTTTTATTTCAATTCTAGCATACAGCGTAATACGAGTTTCAGGAGTACAATATAGTGAATCATCACTTCCATACATCACCCTGTGCTCATCACAAGTGCTCCCCTTAATCCCCATCACCTATTTCACCCATCCCCTACCCACCTCCCCTCAGGTAACCATCAGTTTGCTCTCTGTAGTTAAGAGTCTGTTTCTTGGTTTGTTCCCCTCTCTCTCTTTCTTTTTCAACCCTACTCACTTGTTTTGTTTCTTAAATTTCACATATGAGTGAAATCATATGGTATTTGTCTTTCTCTGACTGACTTATTTCACTTAGCATTATACTCTCTAGCTCCATCCACATCATTGTAAATGGCAAGATTTCATTATTTTTATGGCTGATTAATAATTCCATTGTGTGGGCGCCTGGGTGGCTCAGTTGGTTAAGCGACTGCCTTCGGCTCAGGTCATGATCCTGGAGTCCCGGGATAGAGTCCCACATCAGGCTCCCTGCTTGGCAGGGAGTCTGCTTCTCCCTCTGACCCTCCTCCCTCTCATGCTCTCTGTCTCTCATTCTCTCTGTCTCAAATAAATAAATAAAATCTTTAAAATAATAATAATAATAATAATAATTCCATTGTGTATATATACCACATCTTCTTTATCCATTCATCTGTCAATGGACACTGGACTGCTTCCATAACTTGGCTGCAGTGAACGTAGGGGTGCATGTATCCCTTTGAATTACTGTTTTTGTATTCTTTGGGTGAATAGTAGTGTGACTACTGGATCATAGTATGGTTTTATTTTTAACTTTTTGAGGAACCTCCATACTGTTTTCCACAGTGGCTACACCAGTTTGCATTCCCACCCACAGTGCACAAGGGCACCTTCTTCTCCACATCCTCGCCAACATCTGTTGTTTCTAGCATGGTCGATTTTAGCCAGTCTGACAACTTTGAGGCATTGTAGTTTTGATTTGCATTTCCCTGATGATATGTGATGTTGAGCATCTTTTCATGTGTCTGTTGGCCATCTGGATGCCTTTGGAGAAATGTCTGTTCGTTTTGGAGGCCAAACTCTTTAAGCTGGCATTCAGGGCCTTCCACAAGCTGATCTCATTCTCCCTTTCTAGTCGTATCTTCCGTTACTCCCATGACAAACCTGTTACCATCTCAGTGTATACTGACAGCCAAATGCTTTATGTATAATGCTTTATGTAATTCTTACAATAGTTCTGCGATTGCATTATTATCACCCCCATTTTACAGATGAGATTTAGAACCAGATATTTAATATCTTCCTTAAGAGCACACAGCCAGTTATTGACAGAGCCGGATTCAAACCCAGTTTGACTCCAAAACCAGTTTTCTTAACTTCCTTTCTAGCCAAATGGATCTCTCTCTTCACCATCACTGTAACACATATCCAATTACACGTCCATGGTTTTTTTTAAAGATTTTTTTTTTTAAAGATTTTATTTATTTGACAGAGAGAGACACAGCGAGAGAGGGATCACAAGCAGGGGGAGTGGGAGAGGGAGAAGCAGGCTCCCCGCGGAGCAGGGAGCCCAATGTGGGGCTCGATCCCAGGACCCTGGGATCATGACCTGAGCCGAAGGCAGACGCTTAACGACTGAGCCACCCAGACGCCCCTAAAGATTTATTTATTTGCAAGAGAGAGAGAGAGAGAGATGGGGGAGGGGCAGAGGGAGAAGGAGAGAGAGAGAGAATCTCAAGCAGACTCCCTGCTGAGCACAGAGCCTGACATGGGGCTTGATCTCACCACCCTGAGATCATGACCTGAGCTGAAATCAAGAGTCAGACACTTAACTGACTGAGCCACCCAGGCACCCCTACGCTCCCATATTTTTTTTTTTAAGATTTTATTTATTTATTTGAGAGAGAGAGAGAATGAGAGACAGAGAGCATGAGAGGGAGGAGGGTCAGAGGGAGAAGCAGACTCCCTGCTGAGCAGGGAGCCCCACGCAGGACTCGATCCCGGGACTCCAGGATCATGACCTGAGCCGAAGGCAGTCGCTTAACCAACTGAGCCACTCAGGCGCCCTACGCTCCCATATTTTTAATCAGAATGTTTACTCCAACTCAAAAACTGTACCCTACCTGTCCTTCAAAGTTTACCTCAGACTTTAACACTTCTGTGAAATCTTTCAACCACCAGCCTACAGTGGTATCACCTTCCTTCAGCATCTGAGTTTTTATATTTAACTGTATATGGTTTTAGATTGTCATTAGTTCATTAGGTTCACGGTGTTGTCTTCCCAACCACATAATTAGTTGCTTGATGGCAGAAACCATGGAAGCCAGGTTAGATACACATATAATCTCTAAGATTCTGTTCTTTGGTTTATATTTCTATCACCTGTAGTCCTGTGTCCCTGGTAAATGCTCAAAAATGGACTCAGTGTTAAACTAATAACTTTTCATAGAAGACTCTCTCCTTCTATCATTAAAGTAAGCTAGTTCACAAGTCTGAGTTGACAACTTCTCTGGAGGCTATTATGTAATAGATATTATGTAATATTATGTAATACTTGAATGAATATTCAGATTAATATTTTTTAAAAGAAAAATCGTAGTAAGTCATCTTTGTGACTTTAAATAGTTTGAATGGATAGAGGATAATTTTCCAGTTTCATCCTGTCCCTCAGCCTTCCTGGACCTTTTCTGAATAAAAGACAATGTGGTTTTATTTCTATTTAACACAAATTGTAAAACCTCCTCTATCACGTGCCCTTTCAGACCGCTGAGAAAGAACCTTAGCAAAGAGGGAAGGAGGGGAAAACCATACCCAAAAATATGAGTCTTGGATCTGTTTCCTAAAACCAGGAGGTGGCAGAGACTCAGGGAGGAGAGAGGTTGTGTTCCTTGGTTGAAGGTCATTGAAAGGGGTAATGCAGGTATGCTTGGTGAGGCTGTGAGTGAATTTGAGGTCAGGGTCAAAAGAAAAAGGTTATGGCAGCCTACTTGAATATCTTTGTGACAATTTGAACTTACTCCTCCTTCCCTCCCCAGCATAATGTCCCCACTCCCCTTCTCTGCCTCCTTTCCAGCATCTGAGTTCTTATTCATTCTAATGTAGAGTTCAGAGGGAACTACGTGAATCTGTGCCATTGATTGGTTTTGTTGTTTGCTTAAAGATTGATTTAGCAATCTCCATAATCCATTCTGCCTTAATTTACACTTTGCAGTGCTATGGTACGTTTAGAAGGACTGATTAGTAACAGACTTAATCTCTCCCAAGAAATAACAAGACATATTTGTAAGATAATTGCGTTTAAAGTGATCAAGAAAGACTGTAGGTGTGAAAAGAGTTTCAGTAATAGGCATACCTTGGGGGAAGTCAAAGGATTTTTACTTAAATATCTTAAAGGCTAAATCAGAATTCATTGAACAACAGTAGCTCACAAAAAAACTTTTAAAGTGAAAATTATATGAGAGCATTTCATTTATCAGAAGATGGAATGCCTGAGCATTTAGTGAAAAGAACTTTTTGAAAGGAAAGCTGTTTTGTTGTTTGAGGCTTTTTGGGGGGTATTGTTTGTTGTTGTTGTTTTACTTTTTCATTGTTTTTCGATGGATCTCTTCCATTCAGGAAAATTAGGTGGATTTACACAAGAAAATAACACTATAGATTCTGGAGAGCTTGATATTGGCCGAAGAGCAATTCAAGAGGTTCCTCCTGGGATCTTCTGGAGATCACAGCTTTTTATTGATCAGCCACAGTTTCTTAAATTCAATATCTCTCTTCAGAAGGATGCATTGATTGGAGTATATGGCCGAAAAGGCTTACCACCTTCCCATACTCAGGTAAAAGTAGGCTTTGTTGTCAATAAAATGGAAACTGCTAGTTTGCATTTTTAAAGTTATTCTGTTTCTTAAGTTCAGCTGTTTAACGGTTGGACCACTTTCGTATTGATCTTTTACAGTGAAAAGAATTTTGAATGTAGGTTACACTTGAGGTTTTCGAATTAGTAGAAGAACGGCATTTTCTTCCTGACTTGCATTAATCGTTATTGATGGATTAAAATGTACTAAAATTTGTGAGTAACTAAGTGAATATCGAACATCATCTGAACACCTAGGAAAACATCATGGATTTTCCAAGTGTTCTACAAAGATTCTGTGAGGATTTCAGAGGATCTTATTCCTTTCATGTAACAGATGCATAGTATTTTCATCTCAAACATTGTATTCATGGAGTTGAAAATATATTGTATTTTTTCTACTTAATGCCAGACTTACTGTTAGTAAAGAAATTATGAGAACATAAACATAAAGAGGATGACATGAACTTTTATCAACTCAAGCCACAATTCCTCAAAGAGGCAAGAGAACTTTCATATATAACCAAGGGTGATCATCTAAGTGGGGTACTCAAAACAATTCAAATACCCTTCAGTCATGCATTCAAGGAACTTTAAAGTCAATCTGCTTGCATGAAAATTATGTCACAGTAACAGTCACAGAGAGCTGCTATCAGTAATTCTATAGGCTTTTTCATAATCTAATACTGGATCAGGGTATGTAAGTTGGAAATTGTGGTTTAAAAGAGGTCCCATTTTGGGGGCGCCTGGGTGGCTTAGTCAGTTGGGCATCTGCCTTCCACTCGGGTCATGATCTCAAGGTCCTGGGATGGGGCCCCATGTCAGGCTCCCTGCTTAGCAGGGAATCGGCTTCTCACTCTCCCTCTGCCTCTCCCTCACCCTGCTTCAGCTCTCTCTTTCTCTCTCTCTCTAAAATAAATAAATAAAATCTCAAAAATAAAAAAATAAAAGAGGTCCCATTATGTCTAAGAGAAATTATTTAAATTACCTACTATAAATTTGGAGCTCAGACTTTCCTAGGGTCAACTATTATGTTAGTCAACACAGGAATTCCACAAATGTAATAGATGGTTAATTAACATTGACAGTTGGATGAACCTAAAGTTATACTTGATAACCAGTTTATGTACCCATAGAATTTCATGCAGATTTTAATTTGATTTATGAGATGAGGACTGGAGGATTTTCATGTATGCTTTAGAGTATGTAATTTCGTGAGAAATTCTTTTTCTATAACCTAGGAATATAAGTTATGAAGAAAAATTGATCATATATCAATAAAAGAATCGTATCTTCAGAGAAAGAGGAGTAAGAAACTTTGAACATGCTTTCTCTTATGTCACTGTAGATCAGGGAAAGTTTCATATGCATATATAAATTACATAGCTATGAAATTTTTGAATATCATGCTTTGGTACATTCATTTTTCTGATAACATTTTTTCATACCTACATTATTAAAGTAAATGCCTTTGATCCTTGCATATTAAATACTCCCCATTGTGGGGGCACCTGCATGTCTCAGTTGGTTAAGCATCTGCCTTCTGCTCAGGTCATGCATGATCCCAGGGTCCTGGGATCGAGTTCCGCATCAGGCTCCTTGCTCAGCGGGAAGCCTGCTTCTCCCTCTGCCTGCCACACCCCCTGCTTGTGCTCTCTCTCTCTCTCTCCCCCTCCCTGTCAAATAAATTTAAAAGATCTTTAAAAATAAATAAATAAATACTCCCCATTGTGTACTAGTGTCCAATTTAAATTTTTTATTACAGTTATGTTTGACACCAGTTTATGCTGTAGGTGACGACACAGAGTATGATATAATAACCAGATTGACTTAAATGGAAGTGGATCTCTAACTTCACTGAAAGCAGAGAGATTGCATTTATATCAATAGTCTGGTGAAATAGAAAAAAAAATATTTTTTCATTGGAACCATATACATAACTGAAGAAATATACCTCCAAAGCTAATAAGCACAACAGTGAGCATAGAACCTCTAAATTCCAGAAAATAATTTCAAAAGAAAATTGTTGTGTACTTTAAAGATTTATTTAAAGACTTAGGGTTGACTCTTTTCCAAGTTATATATACCATATGAGATTAGGGAAATAAAAAGTGCAGTTTCAGGTTTTCCCATAATTCTTCTGGTATTTAAATACAGTATACATAATATCCACTTTTCCTTTCTACCACAATATATGTGTTTAACCAGATTACGTGTTTTCTGAAGCTCCACAGTTATTAGGGTTCCTTCCTCTGGTTTATTCAAGATCAGCAGAGCAAACAACTATTTCTGAGTTCAGTGTTTAAACATGAAATATGCTATAAAGCAGCCCAAATTGAACATTTCTCTATTTCTGGGGAACATTAAATAAATCAACCTGAAATAATTAAAATTGGCCAGCCATTCAGAATAGTCACTTGAGTTTTAAAAGTCTTTGTGACCCTTTATAAAACTGTCCATTTGATTGTTGCCAAGGAATCAATTGACTTTCTTCTCCCTGATGCCCAGTTCATTCTCCTGGACAGTTAGAAGCCTAAAGAAGCAATTTAACGCTTCTCATTTAAGTACATTTTAATTTAACACTGTATCATTTAAGTACGTTTGCATGAAGGCTGTTTCAGAATGATAGCTGGAGACCTGAGTTCTGGAAGCATACACCCCTACCACTCTTTGACCTTGTGACCTTGAAAAATCACTTCACTTCTCTGCACCTCTTTTTGTCCAGAAAATGAAATCGTTGGATCAGATGATGCCTGAAATCTCTTCTTCCTCTATGTGCCAATGATTTACAGCAAGACCATGCCACCACCAAAAAGTTTATTTAAAAATACAGTTAATGGGACACCTGGGTGGCTCAGTCAGTTAAGCATCTGCCTTCGGCTCAGGTCATGATCTCAGGATCCTGGGATTGAGTCCCTCATCGGGCTCCCTGCTCAGTGGGGAGTCTGCTTTTCGCTCTGCCCCTCCCCTTGCTTGTACTCTCTCTCCAATATTTAAAAGGAAATACAGTTAAGTATTCATAGATTCTGAGTTCTCATCCTTTTTTTTAAAAGATTTTATTTATTTATTTATTTGAGAGAGAAAGAGAGCAAGCATGAGTGGGGGGCAGAGGGAGAGGGAGAAGTAGGCTCCCTACTGAACAGGGAGCCCAATGCAGGGCCTGATTCCAGAACCCTGAAATCATGACCTGAGCCACCCAGGTGCCCTAGTTCTCATCCTCTTAATAACTGAATTAAGTTGAGCATATGGATAATCTAACTGCTCAGAAATGAGCCAGTAGGATAGCTTTATCAAGTCTAACCTTGTTTCATGATCACTTCCCCGAAGTGGTGAGACTGAATGTTATCCTAAAAATAGCATAAGATCCTAAGACTTGCCCTCACAAAAAAAAAAAAAAAAAATCCATGTCTCCATCTTATGAATAGGTTTTACAGAGTTAAGCCAGTAGCCCAAATTTGTTTGTAAGTGATTGCTTTTTACTTTACACCCTGAGAACAACAGTTATGAAAAGTTTTTGTTCCGTATAATTTGTTTACTTTTTGTAGACATAAGCCTAGTGTTAAGTAGAGGACTTGTCTTTAGGTATTTGAATAACCCTCCTGAAGGCATGTGTGAAATGCCCCTACAGAAGAGCCTAGGCAGATTCTCAGCAACTGTGGCCTCCCGCCCACCACCACCCCCCTCCATGCCCAGCAACTCCAACCTCATTTTATTGTTCAGGGTGTGATGCAAATGGTGATTCCTATGAATGAAGGTGGTGACTATGAGTATGAGCTTGAAAGACCAATTAAAACTCAAAATTTCCTCCCTTTCAATCTTTCAGCTACTGAGTTTAATGTCAGAGGAGAAAAATGTTTATATGCAAAGGAGCCATAAAAAGAAACTTTTCCCTGCCTCCTTGCCATGCTAATATAAATATTTAAATCTGATGAGAAAACGAATGGCTTATTTGAGATACAGGCACCTTTAGAAAGTGCTGCATTCATTTTCCTCCGATAATTTTGGAATACAATTCCAGTGAAAAATTTGCAGGTTAAATATCCACGCCAGTGATTATTTTCATCCTTGTAAGATAGAAGTGAAAAAAAGTTATTGAATGCTAACCAACTTATGGCTTTTTGTGTGTATTTCTCACAGCTGCGTGATGTCATGAGGTAGTTCTCCTACACACAAAAAAAATGACAAAAAAATGCTTTTACATGTAAATAAAAATTTTAATATGTTGGAAACTGAATTAGATATTCTAAATTCTGTCCAGTAGTAACGTTAGAGGTCTGATCAGTACAGTGGCGACACATTTAATCATGAATCTTAGAATCCCAACGGCTGATTTTATTCCAATTTGGTTGTATTAAGGGATTCATATAATAAACTTTTCTTCAAACAGAGCTCTGATGAAATTCCATTTCAGAAATCTATCAGAAAGTAGAATATTGGTAATTCACGTAGATAGTGCTGTAACATTATATATATTGCACTGTGGTGTATTTTTCACCCTCAGGAATAAAGTGAAACTGGGTAAGAGTCTAAAGCAACTGAATCACTTAGTGATTTAAAACTCAAACAAAAGTTTAAGGAACTTTTATCCAACAAGTTTATTAAAACCATGTTGGAAAGTCTTTGCAGTGTCTTCCAAACTCACTGCGTTATCTCTGGTTACAGAACTTTACTCTTACCAGTCACCCTCCATATTTTTAATTATCTAATTATCTTTAAATGCTCCAGTTCTTCTAGCTACCCAATGTTCATGATTAATCTTACTAAACCAAAACTTAAGCTTAATGACGTTGACTTCATAATAATGACTGGGCGTAGCTGCTCTTACTGTCATCCCTTCAGAACCCATCCATTGTTGAATTTTTTGGACTTTCGATAAGAGATGTACCAGCATCTTGATACCGGTTTTTAGTTTCACCATAACTGAGGACAAAGCCATGGATTTCTTCATGGTGCCTGGGATGGGAACGTCAGGGTCACAGGGAGGAGCATGGTGGGTGGTTGGAAAGACCTGAGCTTTCTCACAAACCAACTCCACCGCTTATGAGGTATCGAACCCTCCTCAAGCTCCTCAAGGGTTGGTTTCTTCCATCTTTACGGTGGAAATATCAACACCATCCTAGAAGGCTGGCCACAAGGATTCAGTATGATCCTGACACAGAGTACTTATCAGTGATAGTTGTTACCACACAGGGATTAAGTAGGAGATGACCCGAAGAGATGATCTCCTGGTCTAGGATTAGGTTGCCATGTTTGAAATGTTACAGGCTCGTGGTTGTATCCACCCATGGCCTTGCACTCATCAAACTCTTTATCAGTTGCAAGGCTTAGCTCTAACCCTGGAAACTGACTTTGTATCAGAGCAGAGGGGAGACGTTGGAACAATGAATGAATGAATGAATGAATGAATGAATGAATGAATGAAGAAGCAGCTACAACCGCAATGTGGCTGAGCACTAAACATCTGTACTTGTCCTGCCCCCAGTATGACTTTGTCGAGCTCCTGGATGGCAGCAGGTTGATTGCGAGAGAGCAGCGGAACCTGCTGGAGCCTGAGAGAGCAGGGCGGCAGGCGAGATCCGTCAGTCTGCACGAGGCTGGCTTTATCCAGTACTTGGATTCTGGAATCTGGCATCTGGCTTTTTACAATGACGGGAAAAATGCAGAGCAGGTGTCCTTTAATACCATCGTCATAGGTAAGAACGGTCTTCAAAAGCATCTTTTTCCCGGGCTGCAGCCTAAACAGTGTGTTGAATGGAAGCTCGGTTGTCTTCACCAATTTGGAGTGATTCCGAGGGTGATAAAGCCTGAGGTAAAATGTGAGACATGTTTTTAAATCGTTTATTTATGCATATGTGACCTACCGTGAAGCATTGGGAGAACCTGTTCTTTACAAGTATCTTGGAGGACGCTGCATCTTGAAAACACTTAAAAACATCTGCATTTGAAATATATGTTAAGAAAAAAAAAAGAAGAAGAAGAAGGTAGCGGGAGGGGAAGAATGAAGGGGGGGAAATCGGAGGGGTGGACGAACCATGAGAGACGATGGACTCTGAAAAACAAACTGAGGGTTCTAGAGGGGAGGGGGGTGGGAGGATGGGTTAGCCTGGTGATGGGTATTGAGGAGGGCACATTCTGCATGGAGCACTGGGTGTTGTGCACAAACAATGAATCATGGAACACTTCATCTAAAACTAATGATGTAATGTATGGGGATTAACATAAGAATAAAAAAATAATTAATTTTTAAAAAATCTGCATTTGAGATGGCAGTGCTTTGCTTTTTACTACTCGAATAATCTGGTGCAAATGCATCCTTTTTTTTTTTAATTTTGGCGATGGAGCGGGCCATCCATCACTCCTTCGGTGCAGAGCTAAAACGATCAAAGTGACACAGTTTACCTTGTGCGAGAAGCAGGCCAGACCATACGTGTTCCTTCTCTCTCTTTTCTTCAGAGTCTGTGGTGGAATGCCCCCGAAATTGCCACGGAAATGGAGAGTGTGTTTCTGGAACTTGCCATTGTTTCCCGGGATTTTTAGGTCCGGATTGTTCCAGAGGTATGCGAGTTAGAGCCTCTTCTTAAGCCGGTATAAGTAAGCCCTAGAAACACGAGTAATGCCGAAAACCAGCCAGACAAGAAAGGAGGGGGGAGAAAACCGGCAAACTCCCTGTGCCAGCGATGCATCGCCTTGCTCCGGGGCTGTCGCCTGAGAACGTGGCCGTTAATCCCTCTGTCGTGTTTTATTTCACAGCAGCCTGTCCCGTGTTGTGTAGTGGCAACGGGCAGTACTCCAAGGGCCGCTGTCTCTGCTTCAGCGGCTGGAAGGGCACCGAGTGCGACGTGCCCACCACGCAGTGCCTTGACCCGCAGTGCGGGGGCCGTGGGATCTGCATCATGGGCTCTTGCGCTTGCAACTCGGGATACAAAGGAGAAAACTGTGAAGAAGGTACGCTGTGCCAGTGTCTGCACGAGTCTGTGCTTCTCCTCAGAGAGATTCTCTCTCTAATCTTCACTTTGGCAGATGCATCTTTTCATGTGCCTCCTCCTGAAAGTAACTCTGATTTCTGTGCTTAGACAGATGCCTCATTTTGTTAACATTTTAACTGAAAAAAAACACAAATGCCAGAGAGCCCCTCGGCTTTCAGTCCTGTGAATCTTTTTTTTTTTTTTTTTTCCCCACTCTGAGGAAAGAAGCAAACATTTGTGTCTCGAAACTAACGGTGGACTGTTGTTTCGTTTTGTTGTTTTGTTGTCTTTGCTTTTTTGGGTTTGTTTTGTTTGGGGTTTTTTGTTGTTGTTGTTTTGTTTTTTGGGGTTTATTTATTTATTTTTTTTTTACAGTTTTTCACATTGATGCCAGCTTGTAAGTCTAGCATTTTGGCATCTCTAGAAAGAGGTACTATATATCACGTAATATACTAGTGGAAAAAAGTACGCCGTGGGCTTGTTGCATAATTGTATGTAATGGTGATAGTCAAGATGCTATACTGTAAAGTGCAGTTGAATTGTTTTTTCCAAAAGCAGAAAAACACCATTTCCGTTCTTCAATCAAATTGATTTTTTTGATCTGCACACAGAAAGTAATGCCATTAAGTCTCTGGAATTAAATTTTCAGGCCATTGACCCTAAAAGTGTAAAGTTTTATTGAGTCAAATTGCTAAATTAAATCTCGTCATCTAAAGCACATTAAAGTGAATTAAGAAGGATAGAGAGTATGCAACTCATTTATTTCTCAAACAGTTTGAGAGTCCCATACAGCTGTCAGGATTCGGGGGTTATGGATTAGGTCAGCTGATACAATTTTGTTACAGAGAAGCCAATACTTATTACTGTCTGATTAAGCAGAACAGAGAGCAATAGTCTGAACTCTCAGGAGCTTGTGTGTGTGCAATTCGTGAAAATTCCAAATCCTTGCAAGAGTCACCATTACCGGAATGGCTCGATCCTTAATGCTGTGTTGTATGATTCTTTGCGTTTCCAGAAACAAGTTCTTGAAAATAGTAGGTAAATAGTTGACTCTCCAGAATTTTCATATACATTAGACTGGGATTTAATTCTTTATCCTGCGTGCAATGTGTATGTGCGACATCTTCTAGATTTAATTGTGAAATTGTTCTCTTTTCTCTCTACCCTCCAGCCGACTGTCTGGACCCCGGATGTTCCAATCACGGTGTTTGCATCCACGGGGAATGTCACTGCAGTCCAGGGTGGGGTGGTAGCAATTGTGAACTAGTGAAGACCATGTGTCCAGACCAGTGTTCTGGTCATGGAACGTATCTTCAGGAGAGCGGGTCCTGCACCTGTGACCCTAACTGGACTGGCCCAGACTGCTCAAATGGTAAGGTGCATAAGTGCAGGGAGATTGCATGCTTAATATTTGTAGCTAGAGGCGCCTGGGTGGCTCAGATGGTTAAGCGTCTGCCTTCAGCTCAGGTCATGATCCCAGCGTCCTGGGATCGAGCCCCGCATCGGGCTCCCTGCTCAGCAGGGAGCCTGCTTCTCCCTCTCCCTCTGCCTCTCTCCCTGCTCATGCTCTCTCTCTCTCTCTCTCTGTATCTCTGTGTCTCAAATGAATAAATAAAAAAAAAATCTTAAAAAAATATATATTTGTAGCTAAAGATTAAGATGATTTAATTTTAAAAACACACTTATTAAACTTAATATAGATTTTATTAAAGTTATGATTTATAGAAATAAATGTTAATAGTAATGAAATTCCGTAGCCTTGTAAGAAGGAATAGGCTAGGTCAATTTGTCATTAAAATTTCTCCTGTAGTAGCATGGTAAGGAATAATATTTCATTTGTGCAGAATACTCCGTCTTCCTAACTCTCAAGGCCTGTGTAGAGCTTGGGGATTGAAAAATGCACATTATCTCATAACAGAGAAGCCTCAATTAAAAAAGTATTTGCCACCATAAGGCTAAATGGGATCACAACAGAGTATACATATCTAGATATTATGCTGTGCAAAACGGTCCGACACTGATTTTTTTTTAATTATGATAGTATGATTGTAATAAAAATGGCAGGTAGTAATTTTTTTTCAGTCAGTTCGTTATTGAGCAGCCAGCTCTGTGCATGGATGAGCCCCGTAAGAATAAAAAATATGAATCATTCTTACCCTCTAGCATAGCGGCTTTCAAATTTCTGCTTTCAATTTTTTTTTTTTTTTTTGACAGAGAGAGACACAGCGAGAGAGGGAACACAAGCAGGGGGAGTGGGAGAGGGAGAAGCAGGCCTCCCGCGGAGCAGGGAGCCCGATGCGGGGCTCGATCCCAGGACCCTGGGATCATGACCCGAGCCGAAGGCAGACCGTGACCCACAGCCTCAAATAGTTTTACATTGTGACCTACTATGCATACACATACACTCACATAACTGAAACAAAGCTTTACAAAGTGGTACACACTGACACTTTCTTCCAAGTATATTCTATTTTTTTTTTTTTTAATGCTGGTTGTATCCCATGAATTAACTCCGTGACCACATTAGTCTCACAGTGTGGAAAGGGGCTGTTCTAATCTAGAAGATGACAGTTTAATTGGGGAGATGAGATTGAACACACATGAAATACTTAGAAACCAACACATCCCAGTTTAATCTTTTATTGCATATTACATGGAATAATATGTAAATACAACCAGCGTTCAGAGGAATGCTCCAGCCTTGACGCACATTGGAAGTTTTCAAGGAGAGTTTGATTCACATACGTTGCCTTCTTTTAAAGATGGCAGTTAGTGTGGGGATGGGAGGAGGTATTTTCTGACTCAGGGAACAGGATGAGAAAGTACTTCAGAGCATAGACCCTGAGATCAGATGCTTGGGTTCATATCCAACTTCTACTACTTAACAGCTGTGTAAACTTAGGCAGACTACTGTATGTTTTAGTTTACCCATCTGTTAAATGGATTTAATCAAGACATTCTTTACAGAGATGCCTTGGGAATTGCTTGAATGAATGTATATCAAGTGCTTAGTACAACGCTTAGTCCAGAATAAATTCCAAATATAGCTGCCACCTCCACCCCTACGATTTTTACTGCTACGACAACTACCATTGACAAAGATACAACTGTGAGAATAGTGTTCTCTACACGGGAGAAGAAAGGAAAGGTATTTGGAGGCAAAGGTTGGGTTGCGCCCAGTTCTGAGGGACGCAGCTTAGCAGTGATGGTTCAGACAATGGAGAATCCACTCGTCACGACGATGTGTGCCCACCAGTGTGATGAGAACAGGATGTGCGAACTCCCCAATTGATTCTGTGTCAGAGAGGGTGACTAGCCGGAATTTGATGGCTGGGAGGCAAGTTTGAGAGCTTTCCCAGAGTGTGAAGTGCTGAGAGCGTGAATTCCTCTGGAGTTTGTAGATATGAAAAGGATCAATCTGAGGGCCATTTTAAAGGAGGACTAGACAGAGCTTGCTGAAGAGACAGCACAGGAGTTCGTGCGAAGAGCTGAATGTCTGCAACCAGGGTGGGATGGGGCAGTGGTCATGGCTCTGGAGAAGGCAGGGAAGCTGGGAAGGGGTGAGCGGGGAGGCAGGATGCAGGGTAGGTAATGGTGAGACAGGGAGGAGAGGATGCCTTCTGTATGGGAAAGTGGAGGAGGAGGAGAAACAGAAGAGGGAGAGGAGGGGAGGGGAGGAAAGGAGAATGCAAAAGGACAGGTCTTGTTAACACTGTTGAGTAAATAAAAACATTCTGTGTAAGCCTTGGCTTCAGGGAAGGGGGCTGTCTATCCTTCATCCCGTCCGCACTGATTGCCTTCTTCCCTGAAGCCCTGTTTGCAACTGAGTGGTTAAGAGCAGGAAATCTGGAGCCTGGGTTCAGGTCTTGGGTTGGCCTAGGTCTGTGGCATTCGATCAGCTATTTAAAATGCTTCTCTGTGCCTCAGTTTCTTTCCCTGTAACATGGGGACGACAATAGTACTACCTTATACAATCGTCATAAGGGTGGAAATGAGTTAATATGTGAAAAGCACTTAGAATAGTGCCTTATACATGGCAAGTACTTGATAAGTATTATCCATTAATAGTGACGGTGATGGTAGTCATAGTTATGGTGGTAGAATCCTAAAGGCGATTTTAGCCTTTACAGTTTGTCTCCATTGATTCAGAGGAGTACTTCCACATGAAAGTACTGCTTGGTTACAGTTCCTCCAATTGTGAAATTTATGAAATGCAAATTATTTCATCTATTAGTATAGCCTAATGGCATTAACCCAAGAGAAATCCCGCTAAGCAGTGAATTGACATGCTTATTTTAAGAAGAAAAAAAAAAAAGACTAGTAATTTTTACAAATCACTCTTTCCTGGCACTTTGAGAAACTTGGATGACATGACTGCTACCCCGTGAATCATCATCAGCATGACAGATTTGTATGCCATTCTTCACCGGCGACAGACTGAATCCTGGAAGCCCACACTAGAGACAGTCTTGTATAGGCTAAGTTGTAATATTGACGAAACACTTCTGTTGAAGCCCCAAGTAGATACTCTAGGTAAAGGGACAAAGGGACAAGTGACGCACTTTCTTCCTTACATAATCACTCTCATTGCCCCTCCCTCCCCTCTTCCCTGCTTCCCTTCTTCCCTCCTTCCCTCCATCCTTCCCCCTCCCGTCTTTTTCCTTCCCTCCTTCCCTCC
>NW_023270320.1:27467991-27471636 GCF_011800145.1 Mirounga leonina | reverse complement strand
CCCTCCATCCTTCCCCCTCCCGTCTTTTTCCTTCCCTCCTTCCCTCCTCCCTCCTTCCTCCCAGTCTCCTTCCCTCCCTCTCTCTTTCCCTCCCTCTCTCCCCCCTCCCTCTTCTCTCCCTCCCTTCCTTCCTCCCTAACTTCCTCCCTCTGCTTCGTTCCCTCCTCCATCTCCCTGTCTTCCTCCCTGTCTCCCTCCCTCTCTTCCTCCCCACCCTCCTCCTTCATCCTCTGCCTCCTCCCTCATCCCCTCCCTCCTTCCCTCTCTTCCTTCCCTTTCCTCTACCTCCCTCAGCTTTTGGCCATACATTTTTGGAGGCAGACAGGTTTATGTTTGTTACTGCTTCATAGAAATACGAGTTGATTCACATAGTTTGGAGAACTAGAAACTGGTTAGAAAATTCATGACCCGTAGAGCAAACAACATGTACAGGACAAATGAGAGTGAAAACAAAAACTGAGCGGTGGGGTTATAGAGGACCGTGAATGCCCCACCAAAGAGTTCTTGGAAATCATCACCACCCAACATTACCAAGCACAGGTGCAAGGCATTATTTAAATAACACATTAACTTGTTTTGTCCTCCGTTCTTAAAAATGTATTTTATCATCACAAGCATCAGAATAGGCATTTAATTATTTCTGTTGAGTTTTTATTTCCCTTTCTGGCTTCTGTACTAAAAAATACATCCCACCAAAAAAATCCAATTAGTGTTTATAGACATAATTATTTCTATAGTAAAGCTCCTTGGTTCAGGTCTCTTATGCCTTCATCAGTAAAATAAGCATAATAATACTAGCTGTAAAATAATACTGGTTTGAAATATCGCCATTCTAATTTGTCTCCCACAATTATCGGAGGAGGAAAGAAATAATGAAAACAGCCCTTTTTGTTTCATATAACGTTATTTAATACATTACCTGAATTACTTTATAAAGGATATTTTTGTAATTGATACGGTAGCTCTAAAGATAATTCAGCCTTGGGCCACCTGGCTGGCTCAGTCAATAGAGTATGCAACTCTTGATCTCGGGGTTGTGAGTTCGAGCCCTCCGTTGGATATAAAGATTACTTAAAAAAATTTAAAAAATAAAATAAAATTTAAAAAGATAATTCAGTCTTCTTCATAAATTGATATTGCCATGAATGGCAAAAAAGAAAAAAGGTATAGATGTTAAATAAAAAATTAAACTGGCTGTCAAAATCACCTATCATTATTTTACATTAGACTGATTATTTTTCATGCCGATGTAATTATTTTGCCAGTTGAAAATCTAAATTTACGTGTAAACAAAATGACACTTAGACACAGTGGGCAAAGATCTTCATCCTATCCATCTTTACACACCCAGTGCAAAGCAGGAAAACATATATTAAACTCTCAATATAGAGAGTTGAATAATGAATACAGTAGTCTTTTTGGAAGAAACCAATTAAGCACAGGGAAAAAAAGGCTTTATTAAATTTTGCTAGTAGCTGCAAAAAGACAGAAAACTTACTTAGAATTATTAGTAAAGGTATCAAATATGCATATACTCACCCTGTGAAAATATCCTGGTTCATGTGCCTGAAATTTATCTGCATGTCTCACAGCTGTCATTTGAAGTTTACAAAAACACTGTTGGTGACTTACATTTGTGGCTGGAAAGTTTACTAGCAGCATTATTGGGAATTTCTACCTAACTGAATCCCAAAGCAAAACACTTTACCAGCTGCCTCTTTTGTTGTTGTAAAAATGACCTTCAGATATCTAAATTCAATAAGAGTAGATTCTACACCTGCAGAAACATTTGGTTAAGCTGCTAAAAGAGAAGAAATGAATTATTTCCATCAGAAAGTTTATAGGTTTGAAAGCAACAGAGCTTTCCTCTATCTTCATCAGCAGTTTGTCCATTAATTAGCCCTTCAATTCCACTTCAATTAAATTAACTCTAATTAATAAGTTCATTACAAAGATTGACACACCTTGCTCAAAGCTAGTGTGCTAAACGCTGATAAACACCTTCACCCTAATGAAAAATTGATTAGATTGAATAAAAGGGGTACCTCAGAAAGAAACCTCTCTCTTCTGGAGCTGAGCTGACGTTCTGTTCGTCTGAAGTTAATCACCATCTTGGATCTCTTAATCAAAAATTTAATTCAAACGAGATGGAAAATGTGGCATGAAAAAACATATACCACTCTCTTCCAGTTAATAGTCCTGGCTGTTGTTTATAAGAAATGTTACAACTCTCACAGTGCCTTGATTGCGGGTTTAAAATTCTGCAGGACTGAGCGGCAGAATGAAGGTGTCTGAGAAATGTTACTTGGGCAGTGAGTAGGGAAAACAGGAGCATGTGACTACATAAACAGTTACTGTTTTTTCATGTAAAAACAAGGCTGCAGTCCATTTTCTGTTTGTTAGAAACGCTTTCAGGTTTTTATCGTTCAGCGTTTTTATTTTTTGCAAGGAAACTGAAACCAAGCAATGGTCTTACAATTGTAGAAAAAAGAGGCAGTTGATTTTATTTAACTTTATATGTAAAAAGTAAAATATAAAATACCTTCGGAACTCTTTTTAAAGATCGAACCTATTGTTAGGGTTTTGAAGTCCTTTGGTCACTTGTGCTTTTAGTCCATTCGAGTATTTGAAAAACCTACTTTTTCCAATGACAAAGTCAGTAGTTACTTATATTTCTAAACTGGTTTTCTACTGTGGTGTGTATCTGCCCACAGTACGAATTTACTGAATAGGAAAAACAACGATTTCTTTTATTTAACCAGCATGTGTGTGCGTCAGAAGCAAGCCGAAGTGGGTACTACAAAAGATTCTTTTTAATTAAAAGTTTCTGAGTAGTTTAGAAATTTAAACATTAGGAGTAGATAGAACCCCTTTGCAATTCTTGCTATAAGGGTGAAACCCAACTCCTGTTAAATACCGGACATGCTTAGACACTGAAATATTTTATTCATTTTATATGAACTTGATGTGTGTGTTTGTATGTGTGCATGTGTCCTGGGCTGCCAGAAGATATTCTCAGATAAATTACGTGTGTATTTTCCTCTCCTTATGAACCATGTGTTGTTTTGTTAGTCGCCTGTGTGTGTGTGTGTGTGTGTAAATAGAGGGAATTACAACAAAATTCTCTTGTGTATTTCATGCACAATCACAGGGGCATTTGAAATTAAATGACTGACAAAGTAAACTTTGACCACGTGTAATTCTTACGAGTCGATGCTGACATGTACTGAGTCTATAAATACTTTGTATTTATTTTTCAAAACGGTTCTGTTGAGTTGAAGATGCAGTCCTTCTGATTCACGCCCCTTCTCACTCCCCCCGCCCCCCCGCCCCCTCCGCCCTGCCCTCGTGCTCTGCTTCCTCCGTTCAATGCAGAAATCTGTTCGGTGGACTGCGGCTCGCACGGAGTGTGCCTGGGGGGCACGTGTCGCTGTGAAGAGGGCTGGACCGGCGCCGCCTGCACTCAGAGGGCCTGCCACCCGCGCTGCGCCGAGCACGGCACTTGCAAGGACGGCAAGTGCGAATGCAGCCAGGGCTGGAACGGCGAGCACTGCACCATCGGTAGGCCCCGCCCCCGGCCGCCCAGCGCGCGCTTCCCGGGGCGGGGGGGGGGGGGGGGGGGGGGGGGGGGGGGGGGGGGGGGGG
>NW_023270320.1:27234950-27467891 GCF_011800145.1 Mirounga leonina | reverse complement strand
GGCAGTTCGGTTCTTTTTCCGCGCATATGTCACGAGCATGAAGTAGAAGGATTTTTTACTCACTGTTTTGCGATGGCCACAAAAATGGACTCATCCGAGGATGATTTCACTTCTTTCTTATCCAGACGCTTTCACTGAATATTATTTTTCGGTGTTCCATAGGGCCGTTGCATGACCGCAGTATTTTTTACTTTAAAAGAGATGCCACATAGGGGGCCTTTTTGGCTTCTCTAGATTCGAGCACCACACACCTTAGCACCTGTCGATATATTTGAGCCTTTCAAAAAAGAGGTTTGATTTTTTTATGACTTTATTTTGTAGTAGCACAAGAAATAAAATAGAATGAAATGCACAAGCCTCGATGTTCTTAAAGTTATATGCTAACACTTCTTCACATATGATGTTGGTGGAAGTCTGTAGGTTAAATAAAACAAGCAAGTGTTTTAAGATCAGAATGTTGGTACAAAAACGGTAGTTAGCATGGATGCAGAAGTGTCCAGAACATACACAGTACCATATTTTCAGGGTATTCAGTGCCTTTGTTTTTTACTATTTGAGTCACTGAAATTAAAATATAACAAACGTAAGTAGCCAATGTCTACTTTACTTCCGTGAAAGTGTACAACGTCCATTATAAATGGCACAGTCCCACAAAAATTTCACAATCTGAGGTATGGTGTTTTATGTCCATAGGGTCTAATTTGATAAAGCTGTTGGAGGGAGTCTCACTATCTGAAAAGATTTCTTCTTCCAGTGCAGCTCTAAGTATTATGTACTTTACTTTCCTGCTTACAGGAACTGGCTAGCTAGGAATTTTTTCATGGGAAAGTTGAAATCACATACATCTTATAAATTGTCACAGTCATTACAGAACTTCAAGTAAGGTCCTTTCCCATCTTAGTGACATTCCTGGCATCTCTTTTAAGGGTGGTGATGCCCCTACTCCCACATGTGATGATCCACAGGAGGGCTCACAGACTCAGGGCGCTTGTGCTCATGACTATAATAGTTACCAGAAAGGGAAAAGACCCATCAGGTGGTGTTTGGAGAAATCCATGCACAGGCTTCCTGTGTTCTTTCTCTCTCACCAAGAGAGGTCACATGGAGCATGTACGTTTCTCCCACAGTGAACTATACCAACATGTGTGCAAGGAACACATGCTTCTGCTGAGGGAAGCCCATTTGAGACTGAGCTTTTTATTAGGGCTGCTCTAAGAAGGAGCCTCTGTCAGCCACAGCCACCAAAATTCCAGATTCTCCGAGGAGAAGATTCTCCCGGTAGGCAAAATCACCTTCTCATTGTAGAGAACATCCAATTTTCCAGATGCCAGCCGACAGCCAGCCCTGCAGACTTCTACAGGTCAGCCGTGTTGTGTTAACTCTTACCTGGGAACCGTCCGTAGGGTCTCACTTGTTGAATGGGAGCTTACCGCCTCACATCTAGGAAGCGTAGGGTTCCCACAGGGGAAAACTCCAAGTGCACATATTCCTGGCACTCGCAGAGTGCTCATCCCCACGAGTTTGATACGGCTTTCCCCTCCTCTACTCTTTAAGACAGGAGTCTAGGGCAGTGGCTGCCTGTTGTTTATGTGAACCACACTCGTGAACTACAGTAAAACAGAAAAAGTTGACAACCACAGTCTGTGGATCTTTCTGTGGACATAGAGAGGATAATGCAGCGCCCATAAGACCAAACAGCTCCATGCCCCAAATCTCAGAATGCCCATATTACCAGAGGCAGGGCAGGACAAATAGACCTCTAATCATACTCCATCAAATTATGTATGACCCCACCGCCCCCATACCCATCAGAAATGAATTGATTCTAGCTGGGGTGCGTGGAGGGGGGAATGTTTTTGACCGTATGGATCCTAGAAAGTACAGCAAACCCATGAATATACAGCTTGGAAAAGCAAGAAGTGTGCTGTAAAGTTTTCCATAGGTAAATTTAACTTGCCAACCTATAGTTACTAAATAAATCATCCTGTTAGTGTCCTCACTGACCATGACAATAGTACATGGTTAGTTTCCCACAGATGAACTCTTCTTGAACAACTTCTCAGTTGTCTGGGAACACACAGGATGTTTGTTAGTAGCAGGTCTTTTTTGGATAACTTAGCATATCTTGCTGTGGTTATTAACAATTCCATTTTCTATGGTTTTATTTTATTTTATTGCTCTTATACTCCATATGAGTAACGATGTGGAAATAAAGGACCTGCTTCATTTAAAAATGAATCTTCAGAGCGGACCTTTTAAAAGATGTAGAGAACCTCAGATCACCGTTTTGCTCTCCTATACGATTAGAGCTACTTATTCCAAGTTTCAGCTTGCAAAGAATCCAATTACTTGTTTCTGTCTATTTACAACCTGTGTGTATGTCCACAGTGAAGCCTAAGGGGCCATTTAAAAAGAGGCCTTTGTGAGCCACAGATTTAAACAACCCAGGAAAGTACAGTATATTTTCTCATTTGGGATAGTTACTGCTCTGTGCATTTCCTCTCAGTTTCAACACTTACACGTCTGGCTGAAAGAAGCTGCCACTTCGTGAAAGAGCACTCATAAATCAGCAAGATTTTTTTTTCTTTCTCCATATTATGTGCCATCTCATTGAATACAAACAGGGAGGTTAATTGAAAGAGAGATGGAGGAGAAATTAAACAGTTAGGAGCAAACAAAAGTTCCCAATAGAAAGCAAAGAATATTCTTCATTAGTCATCTTACTGTCTTCATAAACTGTTCATGCTTTCATGGGCATTTTGATAGTCAAATAGGCTGTGAATTTAGAGTGTTTGCTAAAAACCCTATCTCCCTGAAAATATTCCATCTTGGTATTTTTATTAATGTGTTCATATTTTCCTCTCATTATGAATCACGTGTTCAGCAAATTGGGCACCCTAATCCTCAGGTTCATTGTCCTAAGTCCTTCTCCTTTCTGGGGTTATTAGGCTTTGACTAGTGGTGCATGCAGATGGAAAATGCAGCAAAGGGAAATCTACTTTTTTTAAGAGCAACAGGGAGGGGTGGGGATAAGGGCAGAAGGAGAGGGAGAGAGAGAATATCAAGCAGACTCCATGCCCAGAGGCAGGACTCAATCTCATGACCCGGAGATCATGCCCTGAGCCAAAATCAAGGGTCAGACATTTAACCAACTGAGCCACCCAGGTGCCCCAAGGGAAATCTACTTTCAGCGATATTATGATTAAAATAAAGATTTCTCCCTTCCTCCCCAAAAAGCATTTATGACTGTTGGACCCTTTCATAAATTAAGAGAAGTTAGTTACATGATTGAACCGCCGCAGTTAACCACCAGCAATTACCACCACCATCGTTTAATAGTAACTGGTACAGATGCTCAATTACCATAATGTCATCCTTTGTATGTGACCGTTCCACAGGAGGGTCACATGATTATCACACTCACGTTCCTATTTTTGTTTCTCATGAGAAAGGAAAGATGTAAGAATATTTAGAGGACCCAGGAGCAAGTTAAAGCATATTAAATATAATTAAGTGGTTTATAAATAGGAGTTGACATAATTGGAATATTATGTGGCTATCTCTATATAAAAGGCCAAAACAGTTCTGTATCGATCAAGGTCAGATCTGTGAACTGGGACATACTTGTCTTGGCCGAATTCAGTAAGTTCATTGTTAATGTATTTAACCGAAACCAGAATCTATAACCACGTAAAGGCAACCTCAGTTGCTTCGGCCCTCCCTATTCTTGGTTAGAAAGACAGGAAAACAGCTCTCTGGCCTGTGGCTGGAGTTAATTGGCCATGGAAGCAAGGCAGGTGCCACACCAGGCTCTGCGGAACAGATGTTTGAGGACAGAATCCCCAGCTTTTGAGTGCAATACAGCTAAATATTGTGGACAATGACAGATCCTAAGTTACCACATTTTGAGTGTTACTAACCTGTAGCTTCCCCCAAGAACTCTTCTTTGTAGCAGTTGCTGGAATGAAATTGTCCCTACAGCCATCCATTTGTATCTGAGAACCCTGGAGGTTATAGGTGAGACTGTGACCTCAAGGGGTGAGGGGAGGTGGGTAGCACGTTTGATTGTCATCTACCATGGAGGGTTCTTACCAATGTAGGGAAGGCTCAGACCTCTCCGTAGATGGGAGAATTGTCTCCTGGAGGCTGACTGGGAGTTCCCATTTCCCCACAGAGGGAAATGGAGAATATAGGCTTAACACTGTTCACATGTTGGTTAGATAGAATGAAGAACCTCAGGTTGGAAGACCTATTTAAATCCTGGAACAAGATCCCAAAGAAATGTTTTCATCTCAATCCCTATAAGCTTTGGCAACACCATAATTATTTAGTTGGGGAACACCGGGGTTTTTGTTTGTTCTTTTTGTTACTTTGGGGAGTATTCCTTTTTTTTTTTTAAAGATTTTATTTATTTATTTGACAGAGAGAGACACAGCGAGAGAGGGAACACAAGCAGGGGGAGTGGGAGAGGGAGAAGCAGGCCTCCCGCTGAGCAGGGAGCCTGATGCGGGGCTGGATCCCAGGACCCTGGGATCATGACCTGAGCTGAAGGCAGATGCTCAACAACTGAGCCACCCAGGCACCCCAGTTTGGGGAGTATTCTTAAGAGGGGAATTGTGTTTAACTTTTTTCCATCTATTAAGTCTCTTGAGTAGTGTCCCTATCTGAAGGGCCCCTGGAGGTCTCTTACAATTCTAGAATTTATTGATGATTTCTGCTTTATTTGGAAAATTATGAAATTTAAACAGGGGATTCCCTTTTTATTCTCAGTTTCATTTAGCTTTTGATTTTTCCTGTGTCATTTACATGCCTCCCTTACCTTCCGTTTGTGAATTTCTTTCTTTATCCATTAAGCGATTATTGATCAGCTCCTCTGTGACATTTTAATACTTCTTATGCAAGTTAGTGGTAACATAAATGAGAAAGAGTATGAATGAAAAAGAAGATATGTTTTCAATCAGCTCTCTAATTTATACACTGTAACTTGTATCTTAACTGTTCCTAGCCCCAATTGGGTTTTTCTTTTTCCCCAAATATAAAATGTCTATAATAATCTGTATCATATGTGATTTTGAAGCAGAATACTCTAATGTTGAAGAGCTTTGGGGGGAAAAAAAAAAAGACGAAGAAGAAAAAAAAAGGGCTTTTCGAATTTGAATCATGGCCACACCATTATTTACGTAGTGTGTTGCCAACGGTTGAGTCCTGTTTCCCAGCCGTGGTTCTTGAGTTGGCCCAAGAGAGAATTCAGAGTCAAACTCTTCAGCAAGCAAGGGTTTAATGGCAGTTTAAGCAAAAGTACACTCTCCAGATGAGAGAGCTGGTGGGCCCAGAGGGGGCAGCTGCACTGGGGGTCAGGCTTGTCTTTCCTTTTTATGTTTGAATAGGTGATGGGTCATAGCTAGGGTGGTTCCTGAGTAGGGTGCAGCCAGTCATCTAAGGGACTCCTCCTACCGGTCAGGAGGGAGAGTTTTTGGCCCTCTGTGGTCCTTATCAGAACTGTCATGGCAGCCTTCCTCCGTGGGGACGTGGTGTTGAAACTGTACGACAGTGGTCGTTCCTATGCATGTCCCCTGGGGTCTGAGCCGGCTGACTGTTTGGAACCTGGTTTCCATAGGAAAGCACTTGTTCCCTGCTCATATCTAACTGCCTACTCCATCAGTGTGACCTTGGGCAAGTCATTTAACCTCTCTGAGTATGTTTCCTCATATGTAAATATTATGTACCCCATAGGGTTGTTAGAATCAAATGCACTACTGTGGTGTAAATCACTTGTGAAAATGCGTAGCAAATAGTGTCCAATACGTGAGAATTCTTAGAAGTATAAATGAGGCAAACTGCAACCCAGACAATGTCTTTTGGGGTCCTGAAACTTACAAAAATAAATAAATAAAACAAAATTGCCATCCACCGTGAAATTTTCACTTCATTGTTATAAAATGTAACCTAGTCTCAATGGATGTGGCTTAATGAGAAGTTAATATGTTTGAGGGTTTTGAGAGGTGTTGCTTTCAGAAAGAAAGAAAAAGAAGGAGGGAAGGGAGGGAGGGAGAGAGGGAGGGAAGGAGGGAGGGAGGGAGGAAGGAAGGAAGGAAGGAAGGAAGGAAGGAAGGAAGGAAGGAAGGAAGGAAGGAAGGAAGGAAGAAGGAATAGTTTATTGTGGTTTTGTCTTCCAGTGATGTCTCAAACACAGAGTTGTTTATTGAGCTACATTGATTTTCATGTACTTTCAGGCAATTCAAATGGAAATTTGGCCTAGGGGAAATCCTAATTCCTTTAAGCTACAAAAGACCAGCTATTTGTTTTTATTCTAATTCTTTAGTACATTGGGAACCGGGATCATTAATGATCACAAAGGCATGCTTTGTTTGTTCAGACAAAACTTAGACATACAGTACTCAGCATCCCTCTATTAAATACTGTGGTTGCTCTGGGCTTTGGGATGCAGAAGATTATAAATTAAAGATGAAATAAACAAAGCTGAGGGAGTTATCCATCAAACAATATGGGGGCAAAAGAGAGAAAGATCAAAACTATATCAGTGTGGACAGAGCTTAGCCTTGTTGTTCTAATTCTTATCTCAGGATAATGCTGAAAGAATAGTATTTTCGTTGTTAAATTTAGAAATAGGTGACAATTTGGGAGAAAGAAAAATGACCACTCTGATACATACTTCACTTAGATTACAAAATCAATATGCTTTGTAACTTTTGTAACGTTCCCAAGTTGGGAATCATATTTATAATAACACAGATCATGGAGATTCTCAAACTATCTTTTTACATTTTTATTGAAACTTTGTAAGTCCCCCTTAAATGAATACAGGGTACCACATGACACCTGCAAAATGAGTGCTCTGGGAGACATTTGGCTTCACATCTGTCAGAATGATGTAGTAGTTTAAAAAAGGGGTATCCAGTGCCACCTGCCTTGGTCCCTGGCGGGTCCAGTGACATACTTACCATCAAACTGGAAAAGCTGGAACATCTCACTTGCACAGACCCTTCTAAGGTCTTGCAAGGGGACCATGGGTTTATATGGTCACATGTTCATCTAAAACTTGCAGATCAGTTAGGACCTTGATCTTTTTTCACTTCAACTTCCTTTCCATCACACCTTTCCTTGTATAGGATGGCCCTGGAGTGACTGTGGGCACTTTAAGGACTCAGCTAAAGAGACTTTGAGCTGGGGATACATTTAGTTTAGATTTAATTGGATATATTTATGAGGTGTGAAATCATTGCTGTCTGTGGTTGTTATTGCTAGCCATCCAGGAATATTCCTACCACCTGCTGACTCACCTAGTGACAAGGAAGTCCAGGGTCAGAGATTATATGAAGCTATGAATTTGTCCTGCGGAGCCCTGCACCAGAAGTAAATAGGTAGTGAAGGAGAAATAAGGTTTGAAATGTACGGAAACGGAAGTTAGTCTGTGGAAAATTCCTTTTGTCATCACAGGTATTGTAAAATGCCTAAATCAAAAGGGAACTTTTCTCCTGTCAGAAATGTACTTGATAATGGAACTTAGATAATTATAAACTTGCCATAATTTTCTCCTTTTTGATGAATATTTCTTTTCTGAGCAATTTATCAGAATTCTTGCATTTTGAGGGCACAAACCTGTAAGCAGTGTTGCAAAATTGAGTCCATCAGCGTGTGAAGTCACACGTGCTGTGCATCGCAGTGTAGCCCTGAATCGTAGGAATGTCGCAGAAAAAGATTTCTTGTTTATATGACATGAAATACTGATATTGACAAAGATAATATAAAACTCAATATTCTGTTGTGTTTCTTTTTGTTTCAAGTTTTTATTTAAATTCTGGTTAGTTACATATAGTGTAATATTGGTGTCAGGAGTAAAATTTAGGGATTCATCACATACATACAACACCCCATGCGCATCACAAGAAGTGCCCTCCTTAACGCCCATCCCCCATCTGGCCCATCCCCCACCCACCTCCCTCGGGCAACCCTCAGTTTGTTCTCTAGAGTGAAAAGTCTCTTATGGTTTACCGCCTTCTCTTTTTCTTTTTATTCCGTCCCCTATGCTCATCTGTTTTGTTTCTTAAATTCCACATATGAGTGAAATCATCGAAAACTCATAATATTCTATGAGGGTATCACAACAGAGCATCTAATGAATGCCATCAATTCAGAGTATTTAAGATTTGTTTATTACATAATAAAGTCTTCCCAGCTTAGCAATAATGCCAAAAATTTACGTGGCATTAATAATAACACATTTTGAAGCCAAATGAAACTTTTCTAAGCTATCAATAATGAAAACTATATTAAATAATTACATTGAATAAAGGCTGAATTATCTTTGCTTTCTCTCTATAGAAAATATTACAAAATCATTATCTTATAAAGAAGCAATGAAAGAGTAAATATTGCCCAAAAATATAGAAAGAAAAACGTTTATTGGAGACCAGTCAGGCACTTAATAAAAAAATGTTATGTGCTTTTCTGACATTTGTTAATCAGCTCAAAAATAATTTCCTGTGATTTCTTACTCTAAATAACTCCTCACCTTATACCTAATTTCATATTCATAACTTGGTATTCTTTTTCTTAATGAGGGCCCCCCACATTATGTAATTTCACACCCCACAAAACCTGGATCTGCCTCTCTTCCCAGCTCTGTTTCTTGATAGCTGTGTGATCCTGGGGAAATCATTTACATGCTCTCTGTGCTGCAATTTCCTCATCTCTAAAGTGGGAATGAAAATAGCACAGCTTCAGAGAGTCACCGAGAGTGTGAAACGACTTCAAATGTGTAGAAGAACGCTTAGAACAGGACCTGGCACAAGTAAACACCATCTAGATGTTTCTTACTGTAACTGTCGGGAACTGAAACTCACGTCGAGGTGACAGTGACTGATTCTTCCCTCCTGAGTCTTCTCTGTCTGCAGAGGAATTAGCCAACAGAAAGAGAGGAATGCATGCTGGTTCCAGAACTACTAGCCTCTCCACGTGCTGGCCCACTGACACTGTGGACAGGGATGCCTCATGATCTGTCAAACATGGTGGAGGGTGAGTCCGCAGGAATCAGGAGGCACGGAGTGGAGTGGAAGGAAATTCTTCTAAGCCAACTTGGTTGGCAATAAAAATCCAGAGAGGCCAAAAAGTCTCCCATGGGGCGTGCAAGAAAGAGAAGTTCTTAAGATCCTCTCTGCTCTGCAGTCCCAGCTACTCTAAGTCATTTAATATGACAAAGAGAACAGCAATTCCTAAGAGAACATTGAAAGCCCCCCTAGAGCTCATTGCATATCCCATGATCTGAGAACCAGGCTGACTTTTAGATATCTGATTTTTCCTTTGAGGTAAATTAGTGCCCAACTGGGGCCTCCCCGTGTTATTTTTTCATTTTAGTCTTATGTATTCAGTTCCCAGTTTAGACGTAATCTAAATCCCCTCAGAATGGGTTGGGTTTTTAAAATTTTCTTTGTTTTTTTAAGCAATCTCTACACCCAGGGTGGGGTTTGAACTCACAACCCTGAGATCAAGAGTCACGTGCTCCACCGACTGAGCCAGCGGCGTGCCCCTGGGGATTTTTTTTTTTTTTTTTAATGAGGCTCTTTGGTCTCTTTAAAGAGGCAAAACTAGTCCCTTGATCTTTCTGAATGGTGGAGGCCCTATTAGGTTGTCACTGCTCCCTCTACTTGGTTTCAGTCTTTTTAAAACTATCCCAGAGATAATGCTTATTTTACTAGTTAATTCAACGATGCTGCATTTTGCTTCATTTTGATAAAGAAGTGCCTGCTGGTGACAGTAGCTAGGTAGCTGTTTTTATTTTATTTTTTTAAGATTTTATTTATTTATTTGAAAGAGAGAGAGAGTGGGCGCACAAGCAGGGAGGAGGGGCAGAGGGAGAGGGAGAAGCAGGCTTCCCGCAGAGCAAGGAGCCCGATGTGGGGCTCGATCCCAGGACCCTGGCATCATGACCTGAGCCGAAGGCAGACGCTTAACCGACTGAGCCACCCAGCGCCTGTTTTGGTGTTTTAATGTACCTAGCCTTTGGGCGGTTTTTCTCTTCACTGTAAGTTGTTCTGTTGTGGGAGTCTGTTTTCTTTATGTGTAAGGACTTCAGCATAAAAGGACAGGAAGTTGTGGGTTCGGTTTACAACCAGCACCTTCAGCAGGGTCAGCTCGGCGCTTTGGGCTGAAGGAGTCTTTCACTCCAAGCTTAGTAGCCGGTTGCAGGAGAGAGTCATCAACCAGCAGAAATGAATTTAGTGGGGGGCGCCTGGGTGGCTCCGTCGGTTGAGCCTCCAACTTTTGATTTCAGCTCAGGTCGTGATCCTAGGGTTGTGAGATCAAGCCCCATGACGATGGACTCACACTCAGCAGGGGAGTCTGCTTGGGATTCTCTCCCTCTCCCTCTGCCCCCCTCCACAAACGCATGTGCGCTCTTTCTCTCTCTAAAGTAAATAAATCTTTAGAAAAAAAAAAAAGAAACGAATTTGGTGGTTGAAATTTGAAACTTTAGTAAGTTTGACTGTGTTCCTGTCATATTTTAGTCTTCCATACTGTGTTTGGTCAAGGTTTTTGCGTCACTCTTAATTTCTACTCACTTTAAGAACCTGTATCCTGTAAAGCTTCAGAGTTGTTAAAATTTGATTCTTCTACTAACATTTTGTGAAGTCCCTTGCAACTTTAACTTTGTAGCATCCCGTCCCCCCTTACTTTGTTAACCTGCCTATGCAAGTCACATAACGTCTCAAGAGCCCCCTTAGAATTACATCCTCCAGTCCGACAAATCCTCCAGAAGATTTGGATTTGAATCTTCACGTAACTTTTGCACCTGAATTGCTGTGTGACCATCAGCAAAATCATAGTCCCGAGGGCCACCTTGATAAATGTTCTCCCATCATCTTGATGATTTGTTTCCCTAGACTTCATTTTCTTTACCCCTAAGAATGGGAGTAGCTGTTGTAGAGATAAACAACTTTTACTGTTGACATCAGGCGTTTGAGTCCCCCTTCTGCTCTGTCCTATCTTTCATGCTGTAATTTATCCCCAGAGAAAAGAGAGACAGCGACCTAGCCGTGTCCCCAAGACGTAAAACCTCGGTGATGGTTATCCTCTTTTGGGAAATGTTAAATGTGTTCTATATTTCAGAAAAGGGACCTTTTATTTTTTTTTGGATTTCTAAAACTCAATTCTGAATGTAGTCATTGTTTTGTGGGTGAATGTATTTGGATTAACATGTATTTTTCCATGTAGATGATTTATACATGGCCTTACAAGGATGAGAATTTTGAGTTCTTTAGAAGGAATAGGCTTCATATACTTTAGAGTCATATGATAATGAATTCTATACTATGATCGTTATTTGTGTACAGATTTCCCTCCCATCTACCCCCTGTGATAGAACTTGGTTCTCAAAAGCTGCTATAAATTAAGCTGATTCCTGCTCAGCTTTCACTGTAACTGCCACCAGTTATAGAAGCAGTATGTTTGGGGGAAAAAATGGAGGAGTAAATCCACTGTCATGTTTCTCAAATCGCAGCAGTATATAAGAAAATGCTGATTGTTTGTGTTGTTTTATGATCACTTCGGTATCATTGAAATATGCCCAATTTCTTTAAAATTGATCAACCTCATTCCTTCCTTTCTTACGGTCTTGTGTTTATTTTTCACCGTGAACTTAGTGGTTTTCTAGCTAGCTTTTTTTTTTAAGTCTCCCCAAATAATTCACTGTGTAGGTGCTCTGCATCTTAGACAAACGATTTATAAATTATAATTATTATACCAAGGAAAATTTTGAATCTGTTAATTTGAATTAAAATGTTATATGCCATAACGTTTTTTTAAGTATGAATATACCCATACCTAGGAGTTCCCTTTTGCTTTTTTAAACTTCATTTCTCGTCTTGTCAATTTAAATTCTTTTTTTTAATGATTTTTTTTAAGACTTATTTATTTATTTGAGAGAGCGAGAATGAGAGAGAGAGAGTACATGAGAGGGGGGAGGGTTAGAGGGAGAAGCAGGCTCCTTGCTGAGCAGGGAGCCCGATGCGGGACTCGATCCAGGGACTCCAGGATCATGACCTGAGCCGAAGGCAGTTGCTTAACCAACTGAGCCACCCAGGCGCCCCTTTTTTTTAATGATTTTTAAAAATTTACTTATTTTAAAGAGAGAGCACAAGCAGGAGGGGCAGAGGGAAAGGGAGAGAGAGAAACTCAAGCAGACTTCCAAATGAGCACAGAGCCTGGATGCAGGGCTTGATCTCACGACCCTGAGATCATGACCTGAGCCCAAACCAAGAGCCGGATGCTCAACCAAACAGAGCCACCCAGATGCCCCTAAATTGTCTTTTAAAAGTTTATGGAGAGACATGATATCTGAAAAAAAGCCAGTCATATGTCAAATTTTTATCATACTGTTTTATTAACCACCTGCCACTGTTTTCCTTTACTAATTATACTACAGTATCTTTTTCTATTTGGAACACCCCATTGATTTGCATCCCTTAAAAACCATCTAAGACCTGAAATTCCACCAAAAGCTAGTATACAGGAGGTTTTAAAGCTCAATTGACTGGATATACAATTTTACTAGAGATAAAGATGGAAAACCCTCCTTTCAATTCTTGCCAAGTTCATCAGAAGGCGTTTATTGAGGAGGTTAGGTTCAAGGCATTTGGGAGTGAAACCAGCTGCAAAATAATATGGTGTCAGCTATTTTACAATGGTAGCAAGGAAGAGAAAGACTGTAAGTAGTGTCGGATTATAAATATGTCCATTCTCCTTAAAACTCAAGCCAGGGAACTGCAGAGTGCCAGCCAGCTAATGTAGTGTTCTATGTAGAGGTCCTTACTACCCTAGTGGAGTAAATAAAAAGTCAGAACTTTGCATCCCGTTTAATCTAAGGGTGGAAGAATGAAGCCCACAATTTTAAGGGATATGATTCCTTCCCGCAGTGGTACATTGGTATCCTTAACAATGGCAAAATTTACCTCTGGCATTTCTTGAATGTGACAATTTGAAAATAGCCTTTTCCCATCCTGAAACAGTTTCTTTCCCACCTCCCAATTTTTAAACTGCAAGTGTGCTTCTTGTGTTAGTCCACACCGAAGCCATGCCTCCCCTTTCTTTTTGTATTTAAGATACTATATTCACAGATTATGGTGTGACTAGAGCCAGTTTTTTTTCTATTGCTCTTCTTCATGATGGGTTCACTGACCCTCTCCTGTCTGAGTGCCTCTTTAGTGAAGCTGGAAAACAGCTGTCTGAAATATGGCTATTAGTTCTAGGGTTTCGCCGACATGTGCCTTGGATAAATTAAGGAGCAGTCAAAGGAAGTCCATAAATATGAATACTTTGCCAGTTGCTTTTCCATTAAACTCTGTTGGTTGAATGAAATTAGCAAATAATTATGCTGGTGGGGAATCTACTACATCCAAATGTAATATAATGTCTTCCTTTAACGACAGAGCTTTTTTCCTGTACACCAGATTAGTTTTTAGGGTAATCTACATTGCAAATTGGCCGATTTGCATTAGAACCATGCCTACTTGTTCTGATTTGTCAACACCTCTTTTTTTAAAAAAAAAGTCTTTACCATTGAGCATGGGTGGGTAAGACCATCTGCTTGTGGAGCTCGCCGGCAGCTCCATCACTTAACACATGAGACAGGGTACAGCTGTTTAATTGTTATGGTGCTGAATGATTACCATTCTATTCAAAATTAATATTTATATATGTGTGCATAGAAAGCATGTGGTTAAACAGAAGTGATCTAATTGTGAATTAATGGCATTAGGTGTTCATTAATTAGTCCCCCCATGAACAATGAAGGGTAAAATAATGCTTTTCGCATACACTCCCAACTCTTGGCTTTTAAGATGAGTCCCCAGGGGTGATTATTATGCATGTGAGTAGTCCACTCCAAATGCATTGGTGTGTAGAGAGAAAAAAAAAAATCACAGTATACCTGGCCGTAAAAAACAAAGAGAAAAGTATCTATACAGTGATGATACATGCCCCGGCTCTTTCCTGCCCCCAAAAGCATGATCCTCTGAGCTGTGACCAGTGTAGGTACAAGCCATGCAGTGCAAGCCTACAGGTATGTCTGCTCTGATTGCACATATCAGCATGTCACCCACAGGAACCACCACAAGCTATTGGGAGTGCTTGCTCAGCTGAGAGTGGGTTTCCTCCTGTACTTCGGAATGGTGACCCACAAACTTAACGGCATTCTGCTGCAAAAAGTTAGCAACCTATATTCCATCATGTCTGCTCAGTACATTTGATAATGAGGAACAAAAATGAAAAATGGTCGGCAGAATTGGAATGTAAGGAAAGAGAAATGCATGTAAAATAGGATATTTAGATGTCTTCGTTTCCAAGTAGCTCCTATAAAAAGTAACTTGTATTTATAGATATTTATACAGATATTTATACGCCTTCAGGAAATACTGACTTGCCTTGCTCAAGTACGATTACTAATGAGGGAACACGCAATATATAAGGACAAGTTGTGATGTGTTCTTTATTCCCAGAAGCTGAATCACATTTTGATTGGGAAGTATGCATCTACGCCAGCAAAGGGTTTATGGGAGACAAAGAAGAAAACTCTGGCACAAAAGTGGAATTATCCCCACTCTGGGAATTAGCCAGTTCACATAAAGAATGTTCCCATTAAAGGGAGACTATGTGGAGGAGGTAGAGAATAAGGGGGCTTATCCTGACATTATTGGGGTGGAGTGGGCCTTCATGGCTTTGAAGACAAAACCACTGGCAATTCCCAGCTCCTTCAATTAAAGTCAGATTTCTTTCATTCTTCAGAGTCTCTTAAAAGATACCAATTACTTCCTGCATCGGTCCTTTCTAAACTCTTATTAATAAGATGAATTAATACTACCTAGTATTTATTGAGTGTTTACTATGTGCTAAGGCACAATGCAACGTTCTCTGCATGCAATACTTTTTTTTTTAAAAGATTTTATTTATTTATTTGACAGAGACACAGCGAGAGAGGGAACACAAGCAGGGGGAGTGGGAGAGGGAGAAGCAGGCTCCACGCAGAGCAGGGAGCCCGATGTGGGACTCGATCCCAGGACCCTGGGATCAGGACCTGGGCCGAAGGCAGTCGCTTAACCATTTGAGCCACCCAGGCGCCCAATAAGTAAAAATCTTTAAAAAATTAAATTAAATTAAATCTACATTGGAGGAACGCAGGCTCAGAGAAGTTACCTAATTTTTTTATGGTTGCCCAGCTGGTAAGTAAGAACCTAAACCCACCGGAGCCATTCCCAAGCCCATTCTCTTGAGCAATAGACTATGCTGTCTCCTTTTAAATTGTTTTTGCACGTATGTGTATAGGGAAATAGGCAAAAATTAAATTTCTTCTGTGATAAAGAGAAATTAATATCTATGAACCTGTCACAAAAGACTGAATTTTCATAGAAACTGGTGCAGTAATAATGTCAATGATGTCTCAATAATAAAGTGTCAGTTCTTTTATTCAGCAAAGTTTAAATTATAGCTGATAATAGGACCCAGTGGTTTGCCAAAATAAAAGTAACAATTGCAGCAACAAATAACAGCTTGAGGAAAATGAATTTATACTGTGAGAGATCTAAGAAAATTGTAAACTATTTATTGAAAATTCCATATACCGCCTTCCAGAATTTAAACTTACTTCCAGTTCTTTTCTCAGCTGAAATTAGTAGGCTAAATACCATGTATAGACATTGACCATTGAAAAACACTCACAGTTTGTAGATGACATGTAACTAGTATCAGCAAAATGAACTGCTAAAATGCAAGTGGTAAACATCTGTGCATGCTCTTCTCTCACCCACAAATAAAGAAAAATTACTCTGTGTAAGTCGCCTTTGAAAAGAGCCAAGATTATCTATGATTTTCCCAAAATAAATTACGGTTTATCTTAGGTGAGTTCAAGATTGTGCAGTTATGTTTATTGTCTTCCCTGGTGTCTTCAAGAAAACTATTAAGAGGAAGACCCAATACATTTTACGTAATTATTTACAAGTCTTATTCTATAAATTTTCCTTAAATATTAAATTTTACACAGAGGCAAAAGCAGTGATGGCAGCCCAGAAATTATATTCATTGCTATTCATCAGATCGGTAGGTTATTTTTATGGTTTCCTGCCACTCGACTTGTTAGTACTATACAGACATGACTTCAGTCATTTTCATAACCAAGTTCATTGTGTCAATTTAAAGATCCGAATATTCACTGATGTAAAAAAAATGTTTGTGTTACAGTTTTTATTTATTAAGGTTGAGAGCTGTCTCCAGATAGTTTCGTCCCCAAATCAAGGTGCCGAAACGGACCTGGTAATTTTTAAATCTAGGAAACCCTAAGAAAATGTGGTTTTGCTTATGTCATTCAGTGAGCTCTGCCAGGGAGTGCAGATCTAAAGGAGACGTGCGCTACCGACATGTTTATGTATGTGGTCCAGGGGGTGAAATCCCACCACGTGTGGAGACCACAGAACTCCTGTATCACATGCTGAACAACACTCATCTCCGTGTAAACTGTGCACATGCCAACCTCAGTGAGTCAGCGTGCTGTCCCCATTCTGAGTGTCCCACGCTTCCTTCCATTATGTAGACATAGTCCACGGTGCGGCACAAAATTCTAAACTGAGGGAAAAATACCAAACATTTTTCTACCGGTTATCTTTACAAAGCTTTGCAGCTTATGCACTTTTCCAGCAATGCTGACTTGATGAAATTCGGTTTATCTCATAGCCCCTTTTCCATGGAATCTCTTTTTTTTCTGGACCGATGTAAATCAAGAAAATACTCTTTCACTCCCTTGGAATGTCTTAGGGTAGTGTTCCAAACTGAAATACGGTATTTCGCTGGAGTAGGGCACGTGTAAGAAGCCAGTGTATTTGTACAGATAATTTGTTCACCAAATTTCCAATCTATAAAAAAGAATAGAATATGTAAAGTTTCAAAAACAATTTGTTTGAGACAGGTTTTCAAAAATGCGTTGCCAACGTTAGGGGAGCAGAAGCTCTTCCAAACACACATACACACACAAACTGGTTTTTTTCCCCACTGGCACACCTCACTTTCTAGTTGTTAAAATTCAAATTGAGTGACTCTTCTAAACAGGATGAAATATTTGTGATGTTTTATTCTAATCTTAGAATGAGAATTCTATGGTGAGGGAGAACATAGTCTAGTAAGGGGTCCGAGTAAATTGTTTTATGACATTTAAAATTAGATCACTGCCATAATCCTTTATGACAAGGTAATCAGTAATTGGCAGTGTGTACCAATTAAGGAACATCAAACCAATGGGTGTGCAGCTTGCACACTGATTTAAACAGTTACTGATTGGAATAAATGGATTTAATATGTACTTATTTGCAGACTGTTGCTTTCCTGTCATCCTCCAGGAACTGGTGGTGAACAATCTAAGAATGATACCTACTTACAATTTTAATGAGATACTAATGTGAATCATTTTTTAAGTCTGGGTTATAAAGTATAAGGAAACACACGATGCTAAATAAAAATTTGTCCTCGATTCCAAGGACGTTGCGGTAATTGCCATAGTGAAGAATATGGCTGTGTTTTATTATGTACTCATCTGATTGAATTATCCTCTTTTGAAGACGGGCGCCTAAGATTTTTATTGTTGTAATTAAACTGAGAAATATTTCCAGCTTCTGGATTCTGTGCTGTTTGCCTGCATCTAGGCTCTACCCAGGAGTCAACTCCGTGGCCCAGTGAAAATACTGTACCATTTAATATGCTCCAACCAAGCATACTATCAACAGTAGAAACAATGTGAATAGAATGGTTTGTAACTATATACATCAGCAACTATGTATACACAAACTATTTCTATTTTTCCCTTGTGAGCTGTCTAATGGATATACAGCCAACTTGGTTTGCCCTTGTTGCTTCTTTGTGTTTTTAAGAATTCTTTTGACACTGAAAGGAAAGCAAATTTGGCATTGATCCCATTCTGTGTAGACCTCCAAATACCCCAGTTCTTCCCCCAAAGCGGACATATATCCTCTTCTGACCTCTTTTTTAAAATGAGCAACCTTCTTTTGGACTACCACTCAAAAGACATTTCTTATACAGAATTTATACCTTAACTAGAACTACTTCTGTTCTTTTATTTTTCAAACTCACTTGTTTTAATTTTTTCTTGGTTTTCTCCCTCAGTTTTAATATCTTGCCAGTTGGTTTTCCAAACTTTGGGTTTCTAGAACGGGTTCCAGCAAATCTTTTTTTTTTTTTTAAGATTTTATTTATTTGGGGCGCCTGGGTGGCTCAGTCGTTAAGCGTCTGCCTTCGGCTCAGGTCATGATCCCAGGGTCCTGGGATCGAGCCCCGCATCGGGCTCCCTGCTCGGCGGGAAGCCTGCTTCTCCCTCTCCCACTCCCCCTGCTTGTGTTCCCTCTCTCGCTGTGTCTCTCTGTCAAAAAAATAAATAAAATCTTTAAAAAATATATTTATTGGGCGCCTGGGTGGCTCAGATGGTTAAGCGTCTGCCTTCGGCTCAGGTCACGATCTCAGGGTCCTGGGATCGAGTCCCGCATCGGGCTCCCTGCTCCTTGGGAGCCTGCTTCTCCCTCTGCCTCTCTCTCTCTGTCTCTAATGAATAAATAAATAAAATCTTTAAAAATATTTATTTATTTATTTATTTATTTGACAGAGAAAGAGCATAAGCGGGGGAGTGGCAGGCAGAGGGAGAAGCAGGCTTCCCGCTGAGCAGGGAGCCCGATGCGGGGCTCGATCCCAGGACCCTGGGATCGTGACCTGAGCCGAAGGCAGATGCTTAACCGACTGAGCCACCCAGGCGTCCCCGGTTACAGCAGATCTTATCATAAAGCTTTCTTTAGTCTACATAAGGTACTCTCATATTTATGAAGCTGTGTCAATAGATTAATATTTTAAATTAGTTTGGACTTTAATATTACTTCCTGGTGTCTCCCTTTAATTGCCAGTGTTGAATTAAGGATTTCCACATTTTTTTTCATCTTATTTTTTCATGCAACCAAGTAAATTTATTGACCATTCCAAAAACGGATGATGCTTCTAGTCTTACGTAGGTACATAGTTCTGATTCTTCTGAGTTGTGACTATAGCTGATTATTAAGCGCATGGACTTTGGCCACAGACTACCTGGTTGGGATTTTGGCTTTGCCACTTGCTGACATTTTGACCTTGAGAAAGTTATTTCACTGTACCTCCGTTTCTTCATTTATGAACTAGGGAAGATAATAAAAGTACCTATTACCCCATAGGGTGGTGAAAATTAAGTCATCTCATGTAAAATGCTTAGCATAGTTCTCAGCACTTAGTAAGAGTAGTAAATGGTAGTTTTTGTTAATACTATTGTATGTAGTTAGGATGGATGGATGGATTGGAAGAGGGGAGAGGAACAGATGAATGAAGAGAGGGGAAGGATTTTGGAAACGAGGTATTGCTCACACATGCTTCTCAAAAAGCAGCCTCTGTATTTTCATAGAGTTGCTTCAAAGCTGCAAACACATGTAAGATATACTAGAACCACCATAATAAGGACATTTAATCATTTTATTCAGCAGATATTAAGAATCCCTTATGAACCAGGCAATGCGAAGACAGGGATTAGCCTGGCCTTGGAGTTTACATTTCTAATGGAGGAGATTCACACATTCAGTCCCATATGTCTATATATCATTAAAGCCTTAGATTTTTATGGAATCTCTTAACGAATTGATCACAGCTAGTTCTTGTTTCTCCTCTTCTCCTTTCATATCTACCCTAGTGTCCATACTCCTAGACTTCTTCCATGACAAGGACTCAGTGGAGGAATCAGATAACTAAAGGAAACGGAGGGAGGTGGGTGCCCATAATTTTGATAGATGAGTAGATGAGGCAACAACATATAGGTAGACTTTCCGTTGCTCTTCCTTTCTTGTGTACCCATTAGGAATTAAAAACCGTTCAAGACTAAATATGAGCAAAGTCCCTCCTATGGGACCTTAGACTCCAGATCCTTCCTATGGGGTACAGACAAGAGTAGATCATTTTGTGTCTACCTCCACCCATCTTCCCCAAAACACAGAGGGGAAAATACGATCATTAGGGGCTTTGAATAAAGGAATAATTATTTTTAAAAAGAAACATCTAGAGGGGAGTGTGTGAAAAGGATACAGTACTTCTCATTTGCTTGGGTGATACTGGAGGCCTCCGGGCTACTCCTATAATAAAAATATTCTTGATGACCCAGACTTTCTTCCACATCTACATTTGCACTGAATCTTTGCCCACATGAACCAGCAAGTAGGACACGGACCTCCAAACCCATGGGCTTGAAACCTGAGCAGTCATTTCATCTGTTATGTTCTAGAGATGACTGTGTATCTGAATGTATTTTGAGAGACGATACAGACCAAGAATTAGCTCTGACATTTAAAAGACAACTGCATTCTGCCATTTAAGTTAGGTCCACCCGGCCATTTCCCAAGGAAGCCATGTAGAAGACCTCTAAGAGACAGTAGAACTACCCTCTGGCTTTGTAGCTATCTACTTAAATTCATGTTAGGTCAGGAATAATTGCAAAGTACTTCTGAGCAAGAAGAGGCATCATGATGGAGATGGTGCCCTTGCACACATTCTCTGTCCCTCCTCAGTCTCTCCGTCTGTACTCACTATATCAACTGTGTTTATATCATAGGGTTGTGGGGAAGATTAGGTGAAAGCCTAATAGGGCTGAGAGCAGTATCTGACACAAAGTGAACCTTTATTATTACTTTCAGGGAGCAGAGCTGGGATCAGAGTGCTTTAGGCATGTCCCCTACATTCTTCTGAATCTGGTCTGAACCTGGACCAGAGCTAGAAATTTGGGGATCATTAATACATCAGCGAGGTGCTCACAGTCTGCAATTTATAGGACCAGAGCCCATGGAAGAGCTGAAACCACAGACAGCATTTTGTGTCTGTAAGCACGTGTGCATTGTTGGGGGGCGGGGGGCGGGGAGGGGAGTCCTAGCTCTCACCACTTTTCTGAGACGTGAGACTCCAGAAGGATTAAGAATCACTGTCTTAGAGGAAATACAGTACTTCTCACCCCCTGTGTCCCACGCGGGTCTTTTTAAAAGATAAAGAATTGAAACTCCAGGGAGAGTGTTTTATGAATACATTTTCCTGGAGAATAGTTTTTTTAAGAGGTTCCATCTTCTACATTTAGCACTGATGTTTGTAAGAGTTTTCTCTATAAAGCAAATTTAAAACTTTTGGTGAGTAGATCTAATAGGAAGGACTTTGTTTTAGTGTCAGAGCACACATTAGTTTCCAAAGCAGTTTTTTTGCAACTTAATGTGCATTTCAGCCATTGTTAGGTATATTAATTTTTAAATATACTGTATTATTTTTACAATTATTGTTCCTAATGGCTTCTTGCAACATGCCTGCATTTTTCTGATAATTTCCTGTAGTGGCTTATGTAATGATGTTTTTATTGTAGCAATTATTTTATTTATTTTTTAAGATTTTTATTTATTTATTTGAGAGAGAGCACATGAGAGGGGGGAGGGTCAGAGGGAGAAGCAGACTCCCTGCCGAGCAGGGAGCCCGATGCAGGACTCGATCCAGGGACTCCAGGATCATGACCTGAGCCGAAGGCAGTCGCTTTAACCAACTGAGCCACCCAGGCGCCCGCAATTATTATTTTTAATAATTATTTGAACCTCATATGTCGACATCTCCTTTTAGCGTCTTTATTATTTAGAACGAGGCTTTTGTGGGATTCTCAGAAATTTTCATCTTCGAGGACAAAATATACGTGGTGGTTTTTACCCCTTTCTGTCTTGGTTTGAAACGGTCAGCCTCACAGTTATTTCCTATGATATAAAATGCAAATGACAAATCTTGGTATCTCTTTCTCAGTACGGATCCTGTTCTTATGGTTGGTTTTAACTGTTTGCAACATTTGTGTTAAATATTTTTAATATTTAAAGTGTTATATAACTTTACATTATAACGTTGACCTGCTGTATATTTGAACTATATTTGCTAATTTCATCTCCACTTTTGTTTGTTCTTTTGACCCAATGACAAACCTAACTTCACCTGTAATCAGTCCACTGTTTTGTATAATTGATTCTGTTTGCTAAGATAATAGGATTGGCTGGATTAGAAATAATCCATTCCTCCTTTAAAACTACGAATCCAGATCAGAATTAATTGCATTCCTTATTTTGGTTGTGTTAACCGAAGTGGACCACAGGTAAAAGGAAAAGACTCTCCAACTAAGATCTGTGTGATTAATTTTTATAAATTAAGAATTCCTTCAAAAATACTACCCTGTCTGAATCAGAAACTCCAGAATTTTTAAACAAGGCACTTTGTTTATGTTTAGATCATCAGTTAAGCTATTATGAGTCTCTACTAGATTATATAATGTCCGCAAGGGATCATTGAGAAATCATATGCATGATGTTATACAATAGTACATTTTTATTTTAACATTTGAAAATAGAATTATTTTCATTAAGTTCTCATTTCAGAGTCGTACCTAGCAGTGTTTCTTCTTCACCTTAATTTCCCCTGCAATATATTGTCAATTAGTTATAAACAACTTATGTTTAAATGCAATTCAAAAGCCTCTAATGGAACCCTGTGGCAACGTGAAGAATCCTTTTATATCCACAGTACAGATGTGTCAGAAGCATTTATGGTTTTGTTTATGCACATGACAGAACTACCAGATCTGAGTGGCTCGACTGGAAGTTAGAGTTTAAATCATTCTGTTAGGAGTTCAGCTATCACTTGCATGTGTCAGTAATGAAAAATCATCAACATAAGCATCTTTGAAAAGCAATTTTAGATCATTAAAGATGTATGAATTTTGACAAAGCAAGAAGATTTCAGGCTTATTAAGAATATATTCTGTCTCTATGCTGAGTGAGGGGAGACAGGTTGTATGCCTCCGTTCAAGAGGAAAGGTGTAGCCTAATTGTAACCTCATGAAAGATTAAATGGACAGGTACAGTAAAAGACTTCAGTCTTAATCCTGACTGTTCCTACAGAGCTTTTGTGAGAAACAGAGCTGTTCCAGGACGAATCCTGAAAAGAAACAGGATCTTAGGAGAGTCTGTATTTCATAATAGACTACATATGCGATACACCACTGTCCATCCGACATGTAGTCAGGGGCCACGGGGTAATCATTCTCTATAGAATTTACACGTGCCTTTTTCATAGTATATTAAGTTTGCTCCATTTGCTCAAAGATTCCCAATTACTTCCTTTTTTTTCTTACTTACTAGACATTAAAGTTTGATAATACGTAAATACACAAGTGGCTCAAGACAGAAGGTGAGGGCAGGAGGATTTCAGTGGGTTCATCTCGCAGGTTGAAGAAAGACAGCATCAGAACACACATAAATGGTTCCTCCATGGCTTCTGTGTTATCCTTTTTGCCCTGAACCGTGCAACCCTTACAAAACTACTTCGTTAAAAGCAAACGTTTAAAAATTAGCATTATTTTCTACCTCCCCCCAAAAAAGTTTATTTGTAACTCTCATCGGCGTAAATTTTGCAATTTCTTTAGTAAAAAGAATTGATTCCATTTGTTCTACTTAGCTATTAAAGTATAATCTCCAGAAGGATCAGGGTGGGTGCATTCCAGGTTATCTGTGAAAGGTAGTTGTTAGTTTACCTACACACTTCTCTTGAAAGTGCTGAGTATTTCCTGGAATCATGACCACACTTACTGAAACATGAATATATTGCAGTTTTAGAAGATAATGAAGTGCATCTCTGTCGTGTGATGTGAGTCTCATGTTAGCTACAGCTACTCGATTTGCATGTGAATTCTGAAAATTTCCTTGTCCCATGTGACACTTCTGAAATGTCTGTCTGTTCTTTTTTCCTTTTTAATTTCTCAAGCTCACTATTTGGATAAGATAGTTAAAGGTACTGTATACTTGCTCTTTGTTGACATATCTAAATATATATCTATATATAACCGTGTATCAGACTGTACTAGGTATGAAAATAGACTGTTTCTCATGCATATTTTTGTAAATTATAAATCAGGCTTACATTATGTGAAATGCCTTGGATTTAAAGTATTGAGACTTCAATGTCCGTGTCTCATTTTTATAATTTTGGGTTATCACAGATTTCATTCCTATGTAAAAGCATTAGTTTTCACTGGAATCAAAAACTGAAGATAACAGTACATTTGCTGTTTTTTGTTTGTTGTTTTTTTTTTTCTTTTGCCTTAAGATCTTCATTGTTGGCAATTTAGCTAATGAGCTTTAAATTCTATCCTGAAGAATCACAAATGCTCACTCTCTTATCATAGAATAAGAAATTGTCAATCTAAAGAAGATTCTGGCTAATATATGTTGAGAGAAGTCTCATTTATCCTTATATGGAAACTTCTTTGGCTTCTTCTAAATGTTTCAAAATATACGTGATATCATAATTTCTGTTCTGTTATTTTCTGAAAAAACAACAAAATTACAGTGCATTCTGCCAAACAGAAATGATAACTTTGCTCAGCAGAAAACAGCAGATTCTCGTCTCTTCAGTTCTCGTAGAAATAGGTGCAAAATATTTTTTCAGAAGAGAAAATTCCCTCTCCCTTTCTCCTCAGATTACCTATTTTCTATTCCTTGTTTGTGCTTTTCATTAGAATATGAAAATATTCATGGCAATATCCAGGCTTTCATATAACTCTTGTGTGCATGCAGTCAGCTGATGCACCTCTTCTTCAGTGGGGCAATTAAATCTTTCTTTTTCATTAAAAACAAAACAGAAAACATCTGGAAGGAAAACTGACCTTTTAGGTATTGGAAATCCATAGACACAGATGATAATTGTCTGAGAGAAAAGAAGCAGCAAAATTAATCTTCTCCTGACCTGATGGTATCCATAAGTATAATTTCATTTTCTCCTGCCACAAGAGACTGTCAAAATAGTCTTCTTTCTCTTAGCTCTCATCTTAAGAGACAGGACGTCTCTTTGAGAAATTTTCATTTCAAGTTCCACAGTGGAGGAGGGGAAGCCAGTATATGAATAATTCTTTTAAAATGACATAAAATAAACATCTTTAAACAGATCGTTCCCTTAAATTTTGTCACTGAAACAAGAGTAGCATTCTCGTTATAAGAAGCTGAATAACCCCCATCGCTCTAGCAAGTATTTTTGGCTAGTATGTATTTTATGTCAAATTATAAATAATTCTGTCCAAAGAGATCTGATCAATAGCTAATTATTCTTACAGTTTTGGAGCATCTATATCCTTATTTCTGCCAGGGTCACATCACACTCATAGACAAGAACACCAAACTCTACCTAAGTGTCCATCCTCATAAACAGATCATGTTGGCCGCATGCCAGATATCATCAGTAGGAAGTGGCAAAAAATGTTTTTTTTTTAAATGTCATGTTAGACTGAAACAACTATAGATTTTGGATATATTAAATTATTTTAATTGTTTCCCAAATTTTCCCTCCTTGCCCATAAAAGCAGACAAGATAGGATATAAAGGTAACAGCATAAAAGCCTTAGGGAGATTGTCACAAAATATCACTCTTCGCTCTCTGTCTTGGAAGCACGTCACTACCGTGTTTTTGTTCAGTCTATCGATGTTTTATTGTGGTCCTTATGGTATTTCATTTTGTCCGTCCTAAGTAATCAAATATGCACAGCTATTACATTTAGTTGGAAATCCTGTCGGTCCTGTCCCATCCGTATGCAGCCTGAATCCTGATGTTTGTTAGAATAGATGCTAAGCTGCTTCACTATTTCCTGGGCTTTGCTTATTCTGTGAAAAGGAATGTACTCTTGGCATAAAGTATAGTCATCAAGACTGGCCTATACTTTGTGCAGTTACTTAATGCACTGTAATTTCACATGAATATACGGCAACTCTGAGGCCAGATAAAATTAATGTTCTCTTTTTAACATCGTTCACATCCTCATACCTACTTCCATGCTTCTGAATGTAGAGGGAATTTTTTAAAGCAACAAGGTGCTTTAAGAAGGCATATCCTAATGAGTAGCCGATAATGTCTGCAACAGATTAAAAATCTATACCAGGGATTATGAAATTGTCTTGTCGAGATGCTTTTTCACACCATACAATCAACCTTGTTGCTTTGCTAAAGGGAAAAAAAAAAAAAAAAGTTAATTTTGTCTGGCCTGCGGCTAGTTAGTGGATCGTTGCATATATTTCTGTCCTGCACAGGTAAGTGGTGTCTCAAGGGTCAGGCCAATCAAAGATGCCACTTGGATAAGAATTAGATTCCTTAGACACTGTTGCTGTTTCTATCCATGTGCAATTACAGTATTTGTGCTGTTTACAAAGGCCTGTTCCCACTAAGTGTCCCTTATCTGTTTATCTTAGGTGCAAAAACTTTCAATACTCAAATCACTTGTGCTTTCCTTCTTTGTCTCCCTTGACAGAGGGTTGTCCTGGGCTGTGCAACAGCAACGGAAGATGTACCCTGGACCAAAACGGCTGGCATTGTGTTTGCCAGCCAGGGTGGAGAGGAGCAGGATGTGACGTAGCCATGGAGACTCTCTGCACAGATAGCAAGGACAATGAAGGAGGTAAGAAATGCTGAGTGTGGAAACAAGTGTGTGCCAGAACACAGGTTTGTAAGTTACATAGTTATCTGGTGCCAAAAAAAATCAGATCCCCAGAGATTAGATTGATTGAAAAATTTATGAGTGCTGATCCAGTGATTTTGCTCCCTATTTTCCCTGAAACAAATGCAAGATTATCATCATTCAGGGAAAAGGCAAGGTAACCAAGCTACTGTATAATGTACATTGTTCTCCATCGCTTTTCCTAATCTCCAGATGACGATTCTCCTCATCACGGTATATACGGCCCTGTGAATTGGGAGCTCTAAAGCAGTATTTTAATAACTAAGCATTCCAAAAGATGCAGGGCATTTCCCAAGCTCTTCTGAAGAAAGGCACGGGTGGAAAAAATAAAATAGTAAAGAAAACAGCCTCCTTGAAGCTGTACTCCCGGCGTCTATTTATCCTAAACTTCACAGCCTGCTAAAAGACTGTGATATTCCACCCAGTGTAGGCGCTTGGTTAAGAAGTCGTTCTTCCCCTGTTGTGCGCATTTTCATTTCAAAGAACAGAGAGTGAGAGCCGGTGATTTCTTCTCCCCTGATGGAATGGGTGCCCCCGATAGCTGCTCGGTTTCCGCGTACCTTTAGGACTGAGTTTTTAGAAGGGATTTAGTTCCTCTCTGGGCCTCTGTGGCCCCTTGCTCTGTGCATTGGGATGTGTTTCCCCACGCCCTCCTTCGTTCCGTCTGCTCCCTGGGAATGTCCACAGGAGCAGTAGTGTTGGTGAAGAGTGCAGATCTTCACTCTCCCTTGTACCTATGTGACTTCACAATTGCTTCATCTCTGACATAGGAACAAAAGAGTTTTTGAAAGGGCTAAGTGAGAGAATTCAGGTACTTAGTACACTGCCAGGCACATAGTTATGTCGTAAGTAGGAGCTGCTAGGACTCCCGTTTTCCTTTTGCTTTCGTCTTGGCTAGCTGAAATTCACAGGAGGTTGTCACGGAAGATGAACACTCTTTTCTTTCCTTCATAGTGTGGATCTAACTACTGTTCTTTGGGAAGGAGAGGGACTAGAACCGACCCTCGGCCTCTCCTCTTCCAGCTCCCCAACGCACATGCGCACATACTACACGCACGCCCACATGCGCACATACTACGCACGCACGCGCGCACAGACGCGCGCACAGGTATGAGCACGCACACACGGACGCGCATGCGCACGCAAGCCCACGCCTACCGTCATTCTCAAACCAGGTGTTATTTGTGTCTCGTCTTCGGGGCAGCGGGCTGCCCTTCTCCGCTTTAGTTTCTAGCGAACTGTTCGATTTTCCCTATTTTTTTTTTTAAACTTGGGCTGTCAAGAAACCTGAGCCAAAGCTTCTCTTCCTTTTCGTCCTGATAGATATGGTCGTCCTTAGCCCTCAAACCTTTTCCTGCCTAGTGATACCTTGTTGCCTCAATTCCCCCTTAACGATGCGCTTTGTAGAAATGGCAGCATTAATCCTCCCCGACCGCAGCCCAGATGGCAGCTTTCCTCATTGTTTTTCCCCAAGGAGCCCCTGCCCCATTGTTTTCTATTGCCTAGGGGAGAAGGGGAGCTTCTTTCCTTCCTTGTTCGTATATTCCAGATTTTGTCTTCTAAAAGGAGATTACATTGAGGTCGTTACAAACTCTCTCAGAGGGAAGCAGACTGCAGGGCCAGGTCTGCAGAGACATGGCAGAGTAATTTAGGGGCTAATCAACTCTTTAGTATTGTTTTCAGCTAAGGAGGTTTTTCCCTTGCCTCAAAATTTATCAGCTGTGAATTGGCCTGTTCCCCCTTTGTTTATTCTTATTAGCATGAAACTATGCTATCTCTAGGCTTCCATCTCCAAGGGGAAATCTGAGCCAGTAGAAGACCTCCTGTGGGTTCTTTACTTATTTCATATAAATAATTTGTATTCCTGTCCCCAACCTAATTTTGTTGATCTTCTGAGAAGGAAACTCAATGCCAGCTGTATTATATCCTGAGATCATAACCCGGCTGCCTTATAACCTCAGCTAGAGGGTTGTTTGAACTTAAGCATGGACTGTGTGAATAAAGACAATATTTTCCACACCAAACCCCAAATCAAGGCATATAATCTGGCCATTAAGGCTATCACTGGCATCATATGAGGTCAGTAGAGCAGAATGTTTAAAATAAGACCCGTGCATGCCTAGCCTTGGCTTCTAAATATTTCTTCTTCAACTCTTTCCGCACCTACAGAGTCAGCCTCCCTCTGGGCTGGGCCATTTTCCCGTTCATATCCCAGAACTCACTCCGATGGTGAAGTTGCTAAGATCAGCAAAAAGGCAGGTGAAGAGCCGGGAACCGGTCACCATTAAGTGCAGTGTGACCAGGACTGGGGTGTCAGACTGTGAGTGTCTGCTGCCTCATTTTGTGGCTACTCGAGTGTCCCCCTGTCAACTTCTGAAAATGGCCCCGTCTGTCTCACAGCTACTCTACCACAGGCTTCCGCTTCCTCTCCACAAGGATATCCCTCGTGTTTGTTATTCTCACCAGGAGAGACTCTTGGGTGGCGAATGATAGAAATTCCACTCAAACGGTCTTAAGCTTTTACAAGAGAAAACCTTATTAGCTTATATAACTGAAAAATTCAGAGATAGCTGCACCTAGGTGTTTAAACAATGATAACAGAAATCTGAGTTAATTCTTCTGTCAGCTCTGCTTTATTCCACATTGGCACCATTCTTTGACTGTCTCTTCCTCAGAATGACCCCCCAGCAGCTCTGGCTTTTACATCGCACCACATAATAACCCCCCGTATAAGGAGACAGCCTTTCTCAATGGTTACAGGAGGCCTGGGTCTGAGCCTGACCTCGTCCCCTGGCCAAAGAAAAATTCACATTCTATCACCAGAACAAAGGGGTATGGATGCTGGATAGGCAGAAAAACAGATTCTACTACGGGAATATTAATAGTTGTCCACAGCATTTAGTTTTAGTATACCCAGGGAATATACTCCATTAACTATTTCATATAGCTCATAGACTTCTGTTACTCTCAGGAGAAATTCTTCTTCTATTCTTTATTTCCTTCTTTCCCCCAGAATTATAGCCTTCTCACATGAGAACAAAAAAGCAGCGCCGAACCTCGATACGCTTTCCATGACCCAGGTTGGCAAAGCACTCTCCAGTTCTCCCTGCATACTTTTATGAGCATCCTTGTTTTTACCTAGCATACCCACTGAGAATCTCATTCAGTAGAGGGTTTCTTGATTTTAAATAGCTCCCCATATGGTGGCCCCACTATGCAAGCATCAAAATGCAAAAGCTTGCCAGAAGCAATTCTACCTTTATAGCAACTTAAGATACTTATTAACAAGACAGTTTCTTGGGGCGCCTGGGTGGCTCAGTTGGTTGAGCATCCGACTCTTGATCTCAGCTCAGGTCTCGATCTCGGGGTTGTGAGTTCAAGCCCCGTGTTGGGCATGGAGCCTACTTAAAAAAATTTTTTTAAATAAATAAATAAACAAGATGATTTCTCCAAAATATGTTACCATTGTTACCATGTTCCCACCTTCCTAGTTAGAGTTCCTTTTAACATCTTGCTTCCCCTGTCTGGTCCTCCAGTGGATAGCTCCCCTGTGGGTTCTTAAGGCATGGGACTCAAGCCCTGTCTTAGAGATTGGGTGGTTGAGGACACAAAAATACCAACCTTTATGTAAGAATAGGGGCATGCCAAAATACAATGCCAGGTGTGATCCATCTTACTTGTAATTAGATAGTTATTTTTTTGTCCTTCAGAAGTATTAGTTTGTGGGAATACGTCAGGAAGATGGACCTAGAACAGGCTTTTTTTTTTTTTTTTTTTAAGTGGAGGCTGATAATAATGGAGAGGAAAGTACAATTCAATTGAGGTTATTCAGAAATTAGAAAGATAAAAACAGGAGAGGGAGGGAGACAGAACACAAACAGAAGTTTTAGACTGCAAGAAAATGTGGGAGTGCACCAGCAGTAAAACCCAGAAGTGGAAAAATGAATGAAATGTTAATGTAAGCAGCAGAATGAGTATGGCGAGTGGGCAGGGCCATCTAAGTTTGGAGATTACCAGATGAAAATAAGGAAATGTTTGAAAATAGATTCCTTAAAAAGTCCTAGCAGGAAGATGGGACTACTGTGTTCTCCAAACACATATTAAAATAAAATTTAAATAAATAAAATAGAGAGTACCAGAACTGGGAAGAAAGGGGGGATGGCTTAAAAAAAGAAGGAGAAGAAGAGGAAAAAGAAGTAAAAGGAAGGGAGGGAGGAAAAAAGGAAATTAGGAGGAAGGAGGGAAGAAGGAAAAGAGAAAAGAAAAAAAGGATTATAGGAGATCATAAGTACTTCCTGAGAAAAGATTCCAGATATCAGAACATAGGAGTGGCACTCAGAGTCTCAGAGCAATCAAATATATTTTCCTGGTAGATCATAATCTGGGGGGAGAATTACTCCGAGTTTGAAAGACTTTACGGGCTCCCACTTTAGGGGAGAGACTCGGGTTCGTCTGAACCCTTTTGCTCTGCACAGAATTTTTAGAGCAGTGTCAGTTGCATTTGAGGAACGAGAAGTCAGCTTGTGCTGTCCCACACAAGGCACCCCAGTAGTTTCCCGATAGTACACAAGGAACACGGGGCTTTACCGTTATACCGGAATAAGCTCTGGGGGGAGAGAAAAATCAGAGCCACACAGGCTGGAACTAAAAGTCCTCCCTATAATTTACAGCCAGTACCAGTAGCTGCTACTTCAGGTTTCAGAATATAGAAATGGGCAGGACCCAGGACGTCTTCAGAAACAGGTCTCTTTGATCCACGTGTCTCCGCCTTAAGAACCTCTGTATTGATGGCGAGAGTTAGAAGTAGTAACCACAGTGTCCAGTGAGTGCGTTCGCATTGTCGAAGAGTTAACTGCTGTCAGCGACTTGCTGTGCATATTTCTGCTCCTCCTTCAGTGAATTTATAGGCACATTTATGTTTTTAAACTTAAGTGCGATAGGCGCTGTTCTAAATTTGATTCTGCCAAAGAATCTATCTTTTTAGAGATTTTTTTCAAGCCAGTACATAGAGGTCTACCTCATTCTTTATAACAGAAACCCAGATGTAGTCATTAATTTTACCACTACTACATTAATAATAATTATTCATAATAACCTAGTTGTTTCTTTTTTTCTTTTCTTGCTCTTAGTGTAAAGACAAATATGTAGTGCGTCTCTGTGTCTCTGTGTGCGTGTATCTGCATATAAATCCTTCTGTGAATGTACAAGGATTTCTTTTGGACAGATTTTAAGAAGCGAAATTCCTAGGTTAAGGGGTATTTAAACTTTTAAATTTCATAGCCAAATCGCCTTGCAGGTGGGTTTTGCCACTTGTATTTCATCAGTACAAGAGTGTTTATTTTCTCCGTGTCTATAGTCTATACATAATCATCGTACACGAACAAATTGTCCAACAAGTGAAAAGTAGGAATGTTGTCTGACGGGTGAAGATGATTCCACTTTTATTGTTTTAATTTGCATTTCTCTAATTACTGATCCAATTGGTGATCCTTATACATGCTTCTTGGCCATTAGTATTTCTTCTTTTGCTAATTATTTATTTCTCTTGCCCATTTTTTTCCCTATTAGTGGCTTGACTTTTCCTTTTTAATTTTTAGGACTTCTTTGTATATGCTACTTATTAATTCTCTGTTAGGCGTATTGCAGGTATTTTATCCCAGGTTTTCACTTCTCTTTTAACTTTCTGAAGGTGTCTTTCATCATGTAGCAGTTTTCATTGATATGAGGTAAATTTTGATGAGGTGTATCTTTTCGCGAACTCTGGGTTGTGTGTCTTCAAAAATAAATAGGGCCTTTTCCCTTTGAAAAATTATACATAGTGTTTCATATCATTTCTTCTAATGCTTTTTTATAATTGTGTGGATTGGTTAATGTCAAATTAATCAAGAACATTTTAAAATAACTGTTGGGGTAAAAAAAAAGAAACCAGAATTCAAGGGTGAGCATAGTACTGAGGGTTGGAGAAGGGTAAGAAAAGAAAACCAAGAGGGGCGCCTGGGTGGCTCAGTCGGTTAAGCGACTGCCTTCGGCTCAGGTCATGATCCTGGAGTCCCGGGATCGAGTCCCGCATCGGGCTCCCTGCTCGGCAGGGAGTCTGCTTCTCCCTCTGGCCCTCCCCCCTCTCATGTGCTCTCTGTCTCTCTCATTCTCTCTGTCTCAAATAAATAAATAAAATCTTTAAAAAAAAAAAAAAGAAAAGAAAAGAAAACCAAGAGGGTGTCTCTGCTGCACCTTTAAGACATCATTTTGATCGGTTTCAATCTAATTATCTCTAGGAACTGAATCCATTCTTCCATTCTTTCAGCAAATACATTGTATGCTGACTTGGTGCCAGGAAGTGTACTAGACAACTGCAGATACAGTGGTGAACTCAGCTCTCAAGGAGCTGCCTGAGCCATTGCCTGAGGTGCTGCCTTAAGGAATGGGGAGAGGGGATGGGGGTCCAGGAGTAGGGAGCTAGAGGTCTCCAGGCAGAGGAAACAATAATGATGAAAGCTTTTAAAAGCCCCACGGTAAGGAGTTCTAACTACTCAGAAGGCAGTAGAGGACATAGTTTAGCTAGAGAAGTGAAGTCATCAGGTCTGATTTCTGCAAAGATGACTCTGACGGAGGTGTAGAGGATGAATAGTGGGGACAAGGCTGGAACCCGGGAAACCAAACTATGGTAGAGATCTCCTCGAGAGATGACCATGGTGGCCTGAAGGGCGTTTTCAGTGAAATGGAAAGGAAGAGACTGATTCAAGATATATTTGGGGTGAAGAAAAGAAGGACCTGGTAATTGATTAGGTGCAGAGGAAGAGGAAGAGAGAAGAGGAGTCAAGGATGACACTCAGGTCTCTACTTTGAGAGACTGGGTGGGTGGATGATGGAACCATTCATCGAAATAGGAAATAATAGAAGAAAACAACGTGTTTAGAGGAGATTCAATATGCTGCGCTTTAGATCCACTAAGTTTTTGCTGCCCGTGTAATATCCAGATGGAAATATCTAGAAGGCAGTTTGTGGATTTGAAGTGCAGAAGAATGATCAGCCTAAAGACATATGTGAACATAGAGACACACACACAAGAAAAACAAGAATAGTCAGAAAGCCAAACATGATTCCAATTCAGAAATAAATGGATTTCATGCATATCACAGAATGGTGACTTTAAGAAGTAATGAAAGGCATACCTATACACTTTGAAAATTCTGAAGTCTACAGATAAATTATTCCATCAGAATTTCTATGTGTACCTCTAACTTGGAATAGGGGAAAGGGGCTTCCAAATACTGTGGGGAAAGGCGGTGGACATTAATTATCTTTTGAGTAAAGAAGGAAAATTCACTGAAAGGAAATTCATGACTTTTTATCCAGTCAGTAAATCAAGGTTTTGAAAAACAGGTTCAGGTATCCATAGCTACTTGAAAGAAGCAAGTGAGTTTTGACAAGCAGATCACAGCCAGCATAGGAGTAACCTAGGAGAAGACCTGGAGTCAGAAGTTTTAATAATCTGGCAAAATATGCATTGTCTAAATTTGCCAGAAACAATGTCAAGAATGATTGGAAGAATACAAGGAAATCGAGCAGGGTAGAAACATTAAAGCAAGACCAGAGGCTGGCAAGCTATGACCTCTGGGGCAAAGGCTGTTTTGTAAATAAAGTTTTATTGGAACACACCCATTCGTTTCCATAATGTCTACGGCTGCTGTCGCTCTATAAAGGTGGAGTTGAAAGGTGCAACAGAGACTGCATGGCCCACAAAGCCTAAGTTACTTACTATCTGGCCCTTTGCAAAGTAAGTCTGCCAACTACTGTTACAGTCCAACAAAAGCCTAAGGTAAGATGAGAACATGTTTTAAAATGATAACTAGAGCAATAATGTTCAGGATTGAGTGGACAGAAGCATAAACCAAATTCTCTGCTTTACATCAGAGGACCACTTATATTGCAAAGAAAGAAAAGCTCTTAACTGATCATTGAAGTTATTATTCAGTGGGTTTTGAACACTTTTGATTTTTTTAGATTTTTTTTATGATTAATTCTATTAGATATGATGTCTAGACCAGTATAAATTTATACCAACTGATATTCCTGCTACTAAAAGGAATCTCAGTGATTTCGAGAAGCTATTCCACAAAGACAATTTTACTACGGTGTACATTTGGGCAAGTGGGTCATCGACTTAGTTGTACTAGATAGCCCGAGCTATATAAGCACAAAGAATGAAAAATGTTTTCTCAAGTTATAGGGAGCCAGATTCATAACCATCCGTCACTTGCTTGGGCAAGTTACTGATAAACTCTGCAGAAAAATAACAAACTGTGTGTCCCTGCATCTTGGCTGTTGAAAATGAGATTCTTTCTCTGATTGATGTTAGCAGAGAGGCTTGTAAAAATGCATTTCCAACTGATTAGTTCAGAAGGTGTCAATCTCATGCAGTTTTATGACCTGCAGACTACATGCCAGACGTACGTTTGCTTTTTATAAACTAACAAAAATGAATGACTAAATTTGAGCATTCCTCTTTGGCAACTGCACCATATATTGCCTAAAGGGAGATACTCTAGTTGTAGTGTGGGGGGAGGAGAGGACGAGGGCATTCAACCTTTAATTTATAAGATTAATGAAGATAAAATATAATAATTGGAAGTACTTTCTCTAGTGAGTAGTTTCTGTTTAGGTTAAAGAATGAATGTAAGGGAAAAACCTGCAAGAATATAAAATATTTGTGTTAAATGATTCTCCGAAGCATCTGCTCAACCCATTCAAAAGTCATGGAGTAAGAACTCTTAAATATATCATAAAACACGTAATTGAAGATTCCCTATAGTCTCAATATATAATCATGGATTGTTACTGAAGGGGTTTTATTTTTTAATTGGTTTCTCTTGAGGCCAGAAATGATATTGGAGCAATAGTTCAATAGTCTACTACTTTAAAAATCCAAGTCTTAATAACTACTTCTATTTCTTTGAGAGAGATAGAGAAAAAAAATAATATACAATGTATTGCATTATTATAGCTTTGTGAAAAGTAAGCCTGTAGCGTAGTTTTATCTTCCAGAAATACAGAGAAATATTTAGACATTTTTCATCTTCATGGCCTTTTGGCTAAGAAAGTAGTATTTTGATAAATTTATATAAAATTTCAAAGCTCAGTTTCATTTGATTTGCTTAAAACATTTAAAATTTTTATCAAAGGAATAAAACTACACTTTCAAATAATTAACACATTTAAAAAAATATAACAGCCATCTGCATAAAAATGTAACTATCATAAAGGAAACAATATATAAGATCTGCCTGTCAGAAATTCTGACTCATCGTCATAACAAAAAAATTAAAATATTAATGTAAAAAGGAGTCCAACACCATAAATTTAATTCACGTATTCACCTCTTAAGCTTGTTTTTCGACTACAAGGGAGATAGTGAAGAGATTTTTAGTTGCTGTCTCTAGATAAACTAAGTCTCTTTCGGTTTTAAGTGACAGAAAATCTAACCCAAACAGGCGTAAGGAAGAAGAGAATAGCTTGGCTTCTGTAACTGAAAAGCCCAGAAGCTCAGGTGCAGGTTGTTGCAAAAACCCTAAAGATGCCACGATGACCTCTTGTTTTTCTCTCCAGCTCTGGGCTCTGCTTCTTGAATGTCGCGCTGCCAGACAGGTTCTCCTGTAGGCAGCAACCCCAACCTCACAGCCTTACAGCTCCAAGCCTCGGGGGAAAGGGGAGGGGGAATCTCTGCAGACAGTTCCTGAAATTCACTCCAGATAGACAAGTTAGGTCAAATGGACACGTCTGAACCAAACATGAAGGGGGAAATGCACACAGACTGAGACGGGGGGACGGATGGGTATGTAAATGAAAGTGTGGAGCTGTTGCCCAAAGAAGAGGAAATGAGCGTGGGAGAACTCACAAGTGTTCACTACATTCTGCTTCAGGTGGGCAAAATGACTTACGGACATTAATCCAGGACCCCTCATCTCTTGTTTCTGACCTTACCTGTGTTGTCGTTGACCTACTTTTAGACTGGACAACATAACTCAATTTAGTCTATTTTCTTGCATCTCGGTTTGCTGTCAGATAATGAAGGGGCAAACTTGTATTCTATTAATAAGAGTGGCCTAAAGCCAAAACAAATGGCTAGTGTGGTTTGTTTTTGTTTTTTTCCAAATAAAAGTTATTTTAAAAAGCCCTTGTGTAAATAAAATATGTAGGTCAACTAGATATTTTCAACTGAGTTTGCCATAATAGGGTCACACTAAGACTTGAGACTTAGGTATGAAGATAACCATTTGTCCGACCTCTCAAGAATGATTGAAAGTCTTCAGAAACTAATGTTTTTGTTAATCTGTACTGAGAAATGTCATTGCCAAGCAGATCAAAATTCATGTATCAGCTGGTTAGTGAAAGAAAGATCTTAAGGGGTAACGTCACTAAATCCTCATAACCTGACACTCTTGTCCACTAATGAGTTGGTTTATATGTTTCGAACAAAATACTTACGTGGACCATGGATTGTGGTTTCCTTTTGATGTTCCCGGAGAAGGCACTAGCAAATTCTTTCTATCCATTACACTCTTCACGTCACCAGCACTATAGGTCGGGTTTTTTTGTGGTAGGCTTCTAATTTTCCAATATTACGACTCACTTACATTTGCCACATTTTAATGTAACACCTCCATTTTAGCAGAGGCATACGAGGGGCTCGGGATCCTGTTCAACACTTGAGAGATACCTTAATTTTATTTCGAACACACTTTACCTTCCTTGAGAAAGCTATTTCTTTGAAAAGTGGTTGGCTTATCTCATCCATTGTATGTTGATTTGTATTTGCTTCACTTCACAGACTTTCATTCTCTGACCTTGCCCCAAATTTTAGAACTTCACCCTATGTAGGTCCCGAACCACTGACCCATCGCGCTCACTATGTTAACTCCTAGTGCATTTTCTATAAAATAGAGAAGGCTTCAGCAATTATACTTAAAATGAATCTGTAGTCCTTCCTAGTCCTAATGGATTATTCCTATCAGCAGTGTTTTACTCCTACTCAGAATCAGCCATCTCCAATCCAAACATTTACTCTATGTGAAAGAGGCTGCAAGTCTTGTATTAATATTTTATCTGTTTCCAAAAAGTGTGCCTCGTAGAAATTACTCTCAGATGGGGGAAAGATTCACTGGATCTGAAAGAAAACGAACCAACAAACAAAACGCGTCGCACTTCACCGCGTAACAAGAGGAATTCTCTTACTGGCTTGCGCTTCTCTCTGCAGATGGGCTCGTGGACTGTATGGATCCTGATTGCTGTTTACAGAGCTCCTGCCAAAGCCAGGCTTACTGCCACGGCCTACCTGATCCTCAGGACGTCATCAGCCAAAGCTTACAGTCCCCCTCGCAGCAAGCTGCCAAATCCTTCTATGATCGAATCAGTTTTCTTATAGGGTCTGAGAGCACCCATGTCATACCTGGAGAAAGTCCTTTCAACAAGAGGTTAATGCATTTTCTGCTTACATAGATTTGTAGTGATGTTATTATCAATAGTTCCGTGCACTTTCGATGAAATGCTGATGACTGTGAATTTGAGGAAAGAGCTTTTTCTTTTAATGCAGTTGTTCCTCTTTCGGCAAATTCCTCACCAAACTTCGCATTTCAAGCATTTTTGACACAGTTCACATGCTTTGTCAATTTCAGTACCTGAGCCAGAACAGGACATCCCATTAAGGAGTCAATAAATCTTCATTTAACTCGTTGATTTTGTTAGCGCAGTTGGAAATGTTTCAAAAGAAGCAGTGGAAAGACCCCAAAAGGCAAAACAGAAGTGAGCTTTTTTTTTTCAGCTGAGCTCGCTAAATAATATAAATTATGAATTAATGTAATAGAACTGCTAATGGCATGACAGTAAGATTGCATAAGCTGTTTGGTGCTTTACAGAGCAGTAAGGACCTGAAAATAAACCAGTAAGTGAAAGCAGGTGTCTTGTGTCTCACTGAGTAAAAGAAGATGATTTACACTAGAACTCCTGGATCCACAGTAATTTAACAGCATTAATGCAGTTAGACCCAGCAGTTGATTAAAAGTTGTTGCACAAATGTGCCTTATTGCCCCTTTAAATCTTGTACTTCTTGGCCCCTGCAGATTTACAGATTGCCTCGGAATTAATTGGAAGGTATACTTTCTTTCATGTAAGCACCAGATATACGGCTTATGAAAAAGCACAGTTTATAATTTTAAAAAACCCATCTCTAAATTATGGGTCTTGATAACTCTCCAAAACCCAGATTGCAGCAAATTAAAACCCAGGGTAAACACCAGGCATTTAGAGAACGTGAATTGCCCTGAATTAAAAGGGGTATTGTCTTGGGACTCTTTCAGGTCTGGTTTTTGTGAAGAACAAGTATGTGTGACGGTGTTATTTTATCCTTAGGTTGAATTATCTCTAAATCATGATAATGTTGGCCTGAGAAGACAGATGTTCATTTTAATTCTTCTACTTTTCCCACAGCCTTGCATCTGTCATCAGAGGCCAAGTACTAACTGCTGACGGAACTCCACTTATTGGAGTAAATGTCTCGTTTTTCCATTACCCAGAATATGGATATACTATTACCCGCCAGGATGGAATGTGAGTTAGTCCCACCGCACTCTTTCTGTGTGAAATATTTTCAGTATAAAAGCTAGGCATTCTTATATCTCCCAATATGTTTTATTGTCCCTTTTAATATAGAACTGCAACAACTTTTAGGCTCCAGAAATCTGTGCATGTGGCAGAGACTTAAAGTCACGTGCTCATGTGGTTCCTTAAAAGTTGATTTCATTTGCCAAGACATGATAACAGTGTTGTGGTTTCATAGGAGAATTTTCTTTGTTTTAGAAGATTCGTGTTGAAATATTTAGGAGTGACATTCCGTAACACCTACAACTTAAGCTTAGATGGTTCTGAAAAAAATAAGTAGATGGGTAGATAGATAAAGCAAATTTGGGAAGATGTTAATAAGTTGGTGAATCTAAGTAAAAGGTATCTAGGTGTTCATTGAATGGTTATTTTAATATCCCTATAGATTTGAAACTCTGTCATATACAAGTTGGGAGAAAAGTTGGTTTTTTTTGTAAAGCATATTTATTTAAGGAGCTGAGTGTTGTTGGAAGCTGTATGGGATCCAGATAATTCACTAAGTAATCTTGTTTTTCTTAGGTTTGATTTGGTGGCAAATGGCGGGGCGTCTCTTACTTTGGTATTTGAACGCTCCCCATTCCTCACTCAGTATCATACCGTGTGGATTCCGTGGAATGTCTTTTATGTGATGGATACCCTCGTCATGAAGAAGGAAGAGAATGACATTCCCAGCTGTGATCTGAGTGGATTTGTGAGGCCAAATCCCATCATCGTGTCTTCTCCTTTATCTACCTTTTTCAGATCTTCTCCTGAAGACAGCCCCATTATTCCCGAAACACAGGTAGAATGTTCTGGCAGGCAGTACTTTTAAGGGACCTGTTTTCAGATCATGTGGTTTCCAAAGAATCTTTAAAACGGATTGCAGAATTCCAGTGCTATCCCAAATAATTCTATAGATGGAAACACAGAATGTGGGGTGTGTATGTGTGCGCGCACATGCGCAAGAATAGGTCATACTGTGGTAGGATTATTTAAGAAATAATCTAGTTATTTCTTAAAGATCTATTCAAAATACTTTTTTGTTCAGGCTATACTATATCTGTATTTATTTATTAGTTGTAGCCAAATGGAAAAACAGCTTAAACTCAACAGCTAATAATGTCTTTGTTCATGTAGTCATTCACTAGAGAAAGGTTTTGATACCTATATGCTCCTGACCTCCTGACTCATGTGGTAACAAGTGCTATTATATTGGTCATTACTCTCAATGACTTACTGTTTAGTTATACTTATAAGTAAAAAGTGTTTCAGAAAAGATGATTTTTAGCAGCAAATGTTCATTAATTTTCTCAAGATATTTTTATCTAAAAAACTTGGTATTATGTCTTAAGTTCTGATAATTTATGATAAATCCTGTTCTCCTCAGGGGGGGAAAAACTATATAATTTTTCTAAAAATAGCCATACTTTCACTATTCCTTTTATCTACTGAAATATCTGGAGGTTGTTTTCCTTCCTCTTTATTTCCAATTAGAAATAACTTTGAGAAAAAAAAAAAGAAAGAAAGAACTTTGACGTCTTAAAGATAGGACATTAGGTACAATAATAATAGGCTTTATACATAAATAGCTAAGTAAAACTATGAGCTCTTTATTTTTTTAAAGATTTTTTTATTTATTTATGAGAGAGAGAGAGAGAGAGCAGGGGGAGGGGCAGAAGGAGAGCGAGAATCGTAAGCAGACTCCCTGCTGAGCACAGAGCTGGACACAGGGCTCCATCCCACGACCCCGAGATCATGATGTGAGCTGAAATCAAGAGTAGGTCGCTTCACCAACTGAGCCACCCAGGCACCCCAAAAATATGCAGTCTTTAAAATACAGCAGCACATAGCAGCTTTGTCCCATTCACTCTTCAAATATTTATTTGATATCAGGCACTGTTAGAATTGAGCGAAGCAGTAAGCCAATCAGATGAAGTACCTGCTCTCAAGGCGCTTCCCAGCTAATGGGGAGAGAGACAACAAATGTATAAATATATGTCAGCTTGTGAATACGACTTATTTTTCAAAGATAAAACAGGGTCAGTTGACGGAGGTACAGTTTTGTAAAGTGTGGTCCAGAAAGATCTCTTCGATAGGTTGATGTTTCAACAGAAACTTTAAGAAAGTGAAAGAATAAATCCAAAAATAGAAGGGTATTCCAGTAAGCACTAGGAGCAAGTTCAGAAGCTCCGAGGGAAGAGCATGCTTGGCTTGTTCACAGAATGGCACAGAGGCCAGCAGGTGGCTTGAGTGAAGGGGTGATAAACCACAACTCATTGAAGACCGTGGCCTTCTTCTTTTCTTTAAGATTTAATTTATTTATTTGAGAGAAAGAGAATGGGGTGGAGGGGGCGAAGGAGTGGGAGAGAATCTCAGGCAGAGATTCTCACTCCAAGCTGAGTGTGGAGCCCGATCTTGATTGGGCTTGATCCCACAACCCCGAGATCATGACCTGAGCCGAAACCAAGAGTTGGACGCTTAACTGACTGAGCCACCCAGGCGCCCCTACTGGTTTCCTTCTTAAAAGGATCACTGTAGTTGCCACACTAAGAATATTTCCATATTGGGCAAAGGTTGAAACAAGGAGACCAGGTAGGAGACAATCTCAGTAATAGGAGAAATAGTGGTGGCTTGGGCAAAGGGAGTTGGGGAGGAAGGGGTAAGAAGTGGATGTGTAAGAGTGGAGTCCAGGGCAGAGGTTGGAAGTCAAACGGAAACTTGGGGGTCATCAGTGATACAGATAAATATAAAGCGTAGGATGAGATCCCCTAGGGAGGGAGTGCAGACGGAGAACAAGGCCTAGGATAACAGGTAAGAACTGTCACAGGCAAATACAATGCACAAGAGACACCTCAGTGATTTACTGCGTAACAGTCAAGCCAGCTTTGAGCTGAAGCTTTTGGAAAGTCATTGTAACCTTGTGCAATGTAGTACTTCCTCCCCAGGGGCCATCTTGCAGTAACTCTGAGCTTCTTAGCCACTCCTTAAATAGATTTAATCTTGAGGCTGTGTCTTTGTGTGTGTAGGTAGCAAATTGTTAGCAAACTGAGTCATTGTAGTCAACAGTTGCAGGAATACATGAAGGGTTTGTTTTTGTTTTTGTTTTTTCCATTCCATCAAACAGTCTGCAAACATTTAGTAGAAATTTACTGAGAACCGATTATGTATGAGGTACTCTACTAGGATAAAAAGAATAATAAGACATGGATTCCCACCATTCTAAATGTGATCAAGATTTGAAGGAAGAACTCTGAAAGTTCAAAAGAGTGGTCTATTCCTAAGGAAGCCAAAAAAAAGCATCACTGAGGAGGTTGGCCTTCGAAGTGGGGAAAGGATATTCCAGAGCAACCACAGGGTGGTAAAAACAAATGATGTCGTATTAAAACTGATGAAGTACGTAAATGTAGGGCATATAAGAGGAAATGTTGGGGCTAGATTATGAGTGGCCCCAAAATACCATACAAGAGACCTTGAATTCTTTTTTTTTTAAAAGATTTTATTTATTTATTTGAGACAGAGAGAATGAGAGACAGAGAGCATGAGAGGGGGGAGGGTCAGAGGGAGAAGCAGACTCCCCGCTGAGCAGGGAGCCCGATGCGGGACTCGATCCCGGGACTCCAGGATCATGACCTGAGCCGAAGGCAGTCGCTTAACCGACTGAGCCACCCAGGCGCCCAAGAGACCTTGAATTCTTTAGGCAATATGGAACCAGGGGGCCAATGGCGTCTTTTCAGATTTCTGTAAAGCTAACTCGAGGCAAAATGTGTAATTGATAGAAGAAGACAGGTAAATCAGTGAACTGACTAGTGTTCACTATATTTCTATACATATCCAGCACTGAGATGGGGAGGGCCCAACACTCACAATGGTGATGGAGGTGGAGAAGAGAGAACAGATTAGACCTAGATTTGGAAGGTAGAATTGACGGGATATAGTTTCTGGGTTTTTTTAATGGTGATATGTGATTTTATTATAAAATAAAATATTTATTAATTTATTATTAAACAAAACAATAACAAAATTAAAGTAAGTCTTTTATTACATATTTTTATTTTAATTGTAGTTTCTAACTGAATGTTTAATGGGGTGAAGAATGGGGCTTACAGATCACATAGCTGGCAAAAAATAGACTTGATGGTTTATTTTTCCACTCTGGCTGGATGTCCTTTTCCCACTAATGCAAAAATAACATGGTCACGTCAAATTACATAGGAGAAACACATGTTTTAATAAACTAAACTCAGATATTTGTTCCATGGAAGTAGGTTAATGATGACAAAGACAATAATCCATTATTAAAATTGGGAATAACATATGATATTTTGAATTAGAGAAGCAGTTCTTCCCAGATCACAGGAAATATATATTTAATTAATGGAAGACTGCCTTACATATAGAAAACCTATCAGATTTATGAGAAATTATTTTGAAAATAAATTATGAGGAAACAAATTATATGCCTTAGGGTTCAATCACTTACATTTTCAGAGAGCCATTCAAGAGTCACAGAATCCATTTTTCAAGCCAACCCACTGATACTTCACCCCAGTGATGGCAGAACAAGGAGTCCTATTTAGATTATTCACCCTGTAGCCTACAGCCACACAAAAGTGCTGTCAATCTTAAATGTAATGTTCTCCGTGAGTCGAACAGAGCTCTGGAAAGTTTCTGTATGGCCATAAACTATTTTGCTTCAGATAGTCTGCAGCTGAAGTCAGTGCGCATGTTCGGTAAGGAAACCCCCACTGTGCTGAATAGGAGCTATGAGAGCAGAGCAGTGCCTTCTTGGTCCACGGTACCGCATCCCATTGCTCTTGATGCCAGCTCTGGTCCCCGATCACCATGGAGGTTTACTCAGCCCATCCTTTAAAGGTGCTGCTCACTTATACTCACACTGACCGCTACAAATACGCATCAATCCCAACTGTTCTGTGCAAGAGGAGCTGGATCCTACTGACCACTGGGTTGCTATGTTAAGATTTTTCTAACACAGTCTGAATAATGAATCTCGATAAGCCAATATGAGGAAATCTTGGAGAATGTTATTTAATTCTTAGTGGACAAAATGGTGACTTCCTGGTGCAGATTCTTGAGCCTAGATGGCCTTGCACTTCACGATATATGTATTGCAGTAAGCCTCTGGAGAGCTACCATTGTTGACCAAACTAATAGGAGCTTAGCAGTAGTTCTTAGCATCTGCGCTGTCTAGAAAGATGTTATACGCTACATAAAATCTAGTTTTCAAAATAATTAAATAATGTTTTGGCGTAATATACTTTGGTATATGTCAGCATAAATTTGTTGATGTTCACTGAGCCAGTCACATTGATAGATAAATTGTGGGGTTAAGAATATGATTTTTTAGGGGCGCCTGGGTGGCTCAGTCGTTAAGCGTCTGCCTTCGGCTCAGGTCATGATCCCGGGGTCCTGGGATCGAGCCCCGCATTGGGCTCCCTGCTCCGCGGGAAGCCTGCTTCTCCCTCTCCCACTCCCCCTGCTTGTGTTCCCTCTCTCGCTGTGTCTCTCTCTGTCAAATAAATAAAATATTTTTAAAAAAAAAGAATATGATTTTTTAAAATCTATAAAGGAGATCGTTCTTAGGCAGGGAATTGTATTAACTTTCCACAGTCCAGTTTCAACTCAGAAAGTGTACATTGAGGGTCTTGCGTGTGCATTCAATAACACATTAGTTGCTCTCTCAGGGAGAATTTATGCAGCTCTCAAATATTAGTCCATCCACCATCATATCAAAAATCAGTGGTGAGTCCTCGCTCAGCATTTAACTAATTATGAGAACATGCTGTTGTTCTCTTACCTTTCCACATGGATATAGAATTCAGTACAGTTTAACTCAAACGAATTGGTCTTTTCTGTTACCACTCCTGTCTTTCTAGGCTGTGACCAGTCAGCTGCCAAGGCCATAGACGCAGGATTAATCCCTAAATGAGCCAGCTGGCACAGGCCAGATCTTTGGCCCATACCATATCCCTGCTCTGAGCTAACCATCTTACAGATGTCGGCTCTGATTCTCCAGGGTGACGGGGGTGAAGGATGGGTTGGTGAGAATCCGCTGTGACCACGAGCTAACAAGTCAGTGCGTGTCAGTGCTGTGTCCTGTATGAGAAGTAGCACCTACTCCGAATGAGTGACAGGATGCTTTCAGCAGGAGGAAAATTGGGCTGGCGGCAGAGTTACTTTTAATTATCGAATAAAGTAACAGCTCAGATGTGTATTTGTGAAAAGTGACTCTTTGGTGTCTTATTTTAGTTGCTCTCCTCGCTTCTTTTAGATCGGCTTTACCTAATAGTTACCTGTGATCCCAGTTTGAAGCTTCTGCTTTGTGCAAACCTAGGTACTCCATGAAGAAACGACAATTCCAGGAACAGATTTGAAACTTTCCTACTTGAGCTCCAGAGCGGCAGGATATAAGTCAGTTCTCAAGATCACCATGACGCAGTCCGTCATACCATTTAATTTAATGAAGGTTCACCTTATGGTGGCTGTGGTAGGAAGACTCTTTCAGAAGTGGTTTCCCGCCTCGCCAAACCTGGCCTATACTTTTATATGGGATAAAACAGATGCCTATAATCAAAAGGTCTATGGTCTATCGGAAGCTGTTGGTAAGTTCCATATCGATATATTCTGTGTCAAAAACTATCACGAAGTTGATTGTCACCCATGGACATCAAAGGATAAACAAATTGGAAGACAATTAAGATTATCCTTGGGGAGTTATGAGCTGGTTGACTGAGACCTACCATGGGAAAATGGAATGTATTCCGTATGATGAGGAGAGAGTATCCCTTCTTTTCTGGCTGGAATTCTATCTTCGAAAATGTTCTGAATGAGATTCCAAGCTGTCCTATCCTTTCCTTCATGTTCTTTTTCCTTACTGTTCTCCTTCCCTTTTTCACTTTTTGTTTCTTTCTAACTTGATCTCCTTAGCTTTCCTTATCCTTTTTTTATGTTTTCTGTATCTAACTATTAGGGTAGTTTCAACTCAAAATGATATTTAAAAGGATATAGACAATATTTGTGCCCCAAAATTATTTCAGCTCTTTTGACCAGGAGTCAGTTCGGTGGAATGACATTCTTAAAACATCAGTTAAGCCCATTGTTTCACTGAATGATGGGACAATGCAATCAAAGATTGGTATGTTGAGATATATATGGTATAGCTTCATGCTCAGGCTGAGGACAGCCAAAACTAATGGATGCTTTTTGTTCTATTAGTTTTTACCTGAGAATATCATAGATATTTCATTCTGAAGTTAATATATAACTTGGGCTTGAATTAGTTCACATCAATCAGATAATTGCCACTTCTCCCTTCACTTTGTTCTAAATTTTAAAACCCATGCTTCATTATAACTCTGAAGCTTTTTATTGGTGATTTGTTCACACTAATTTACTGCTAGTGTTATCGTTCAGTCCTGATAGTAACATGTGAATATAATGTTATAATCAGGCTATCTTCTCTGCTGTATTGAACCTTACTTATCATAAACATTTTGCACAACTTTTAATACTCTTGGAAACTAGACAGCTCTAATTACTCAGATAGCAAATACTATTTTTAGTTGTTACCATCTGATCACCCCCTGGGGCTGATTTATCTTATCTAATTACTTAACCAGGTGCCCAATCTGGTCTTCATTTTGTGCTGTGAAACCCTTGTGAAAAAGTGACGTGGGGGGAGAACAATACTAGTTTCCTATCAAATCAATAGAAAAATAATATTTGAAGATCATTTCTTAGAAAAACACCTTTTATGTGGTCAGATCTTCTCATATAAAAATAATTTCTACACATAAATGAGTGGAAATAGAGTCTTAGAACACAATTGTAGAAAAAAACAGTTTTATCAAAATAATAAATTGCATTTCTGCCTGTAATTGAGAAGATGTACTGTGATTTCTCTTGATTCCAGTGTCGGTTGGATACGAATACGAGTCATGTCTGGACCTGACTCTGTGGGAAAAGAGGACCGCCATTTTGCAAGGTTATGAATTAGACGCTTCCAACATGGGTGGTTGGACATTGGATAAACATCATGTGTTGGATGTTCAGAACGGTAAGATCTTATTCATAGTTAATATCACTTACCTTGATTAGATTATGGCAACATTTTATCCTATGCATGCTGTAGGATTAAAATTTAGTAGAAAAAATAAAGGGATATTTTTAAAGACTGTACATGTCTGAAGTGGGAACTACCTGATATTCTTCTTATGGACTTTGAATCATTCATAAATTCATCACCAGAATAATTCTCCCACTTGAATGTAAGTGACTTTGGTGCTGCACTGAAGGTACTCTGTGTGCTGGTCTTCACGACAGATTCATCTAGAAGCATCTAGTTCTATAGTAAGCCCATGAGTCGATCCAGAGTGCTTTACGAAGGTTTACCAAAAATGGAGGGAGGGGGACTTTTTTAAGTAAAGAAAAAAAATCCGTGTGACTTTACCAAAATATTTCTGATAGATCTTAATTCTTAAGCAATTAGCCTATTCTGAGCATGTAGTTTTTTTTCAGTTCTTAGATTGTATGTGAGAAAAAAATAGTTCTCCCGCTCAAATTGGGTTCCATATACTCTTATTTAACTTCGTAATTCTTAGGAAAAAATAAAGGAATAATCTGAGAAGAAAGCGAGGATTGAGAGTTATTACTTATAATAAACCTTATATTATAAAGGAATATGCTCTGAAAACACATATTTCAGGTATCACAAAAGACATAAATTATTTTACAAAACTTGACCAGCTTAATCTCATAAAGGATATTATTTATATTAAACAAACTCTGTTGTCCCTACTGTGTGTCTGACATTTTTGCCCACATGCTGGCTACACCTCAGATAATTTACAGGTACTTTTCTAGAAAAGCGGAACCTTACGGTGACTTCCTCTAACCCCCTATCCTAAACCATATCATGCTGGTAACTCTCTACTCTCCCTTTCCAAATAGCCAAAGGAGATTTCACAGTCGTGGCAAATCATCTAGCTTTGACTTCGCAAAGGTTTTTGGAAGGTTCAGAATTTTGAACTGAGCATGTAATACAACTAAATGTTTATGAGTAATGGTCACTTTTTCAGATTAATGTTACTTTGATATTTGTTATTTTTACTTAAAAAAATTTATTGTGGAAGCTGGAAAAGGTGCATTTTCAACTTACAAATGTAATAAATCCACAGTAGTGTCCAAGCCAGTGCTCGAGAATGCTGGTGTCTTACCTCTAGAAGAAAATAGTACTCAGCCAATCAATAGAGGAAAAACAAAATGGAAAAACCCTCCACCCCTTTCCTACCTTACAGCAGTGCTGAGCTCTACCCCCGGTCCAGCTGTGTCCTGGACATCAGGTTGCCATTCAGTGAGCATGCCAGAAGGTTGCTCCGTATGTTATCCCTAATCATCAGCAGTGCCTGAAGCCGTGGTATTTCAGTCTGTCATGTCAGCAACACCAGGCGTAGTCGTGGGCTTTCAAAATGCAAAGCCATGTGCCAAATGTGCCCCTCCCTGGCTGCTCTTGATTAAATGGTGTGAAATTATATTTCACACAGTTTGACATATTGCTGGATTCCTTCGGAAGCTCTTGATAAACAAAACCAGGGGAACCTCTCTAGAAGCATTTTAGTTATCGTGGGCATATAGGGTCAAGTTCGTAGCCCCAGGATTTCACCAGGAGATTATGAACTGGTAAGGATTCGACAAGCAGAGAGCTCCAGGAAGGCCCATGCCATAAACCCACATCATAATAGTGTTGAATTACACTGTAACAGTACCCAAAACTGAGTACAGAATTCAGGTGCATTTGAGAAACATGTAGGTATTCTGTGTATGTATATGTAATAGAAATACGCACACACACTGTCTACCAGAATAATATATAGTCTGCTTTTATTAAAATACCAGGTCAGCCGTAGAAACTGGGCTACCCCAAATTCTGTCCTCCAAAAAGTGCTGTAAATTATAAACTCTATGTTGTTTTAAAATGTGAGGTGACCTAATTCACGGGATAAACTGATTGTGATTTCAATTTTTACCCAAGAACCGCTTGACAAGTAGCAGCTTCTCAAAGTGACACGTGTCTAATTGAATAAACAAAGTGATTTGTAATCGTGACAAGGTGGATGAGCTGTGAAATGTATTAAAGAGGAAGAGAAGGCCAAAATGGAGACAGTGACAGGTGTTTGCAGGCCTGGGACGTGGAAATAAATATTCTAATGTTCATCTTTGTCTTCTGTCACAATAGAGGAGAATCATGAAGGACCAATCCCTTAAAAGAATGGCTGAATAAATCAGGCTGAGCAGAGCAGTAGGTTGGCTTGTAGGGTTGGCTCTTACAGGAAAATATAGTTCCGTAATTGTCAAATAACATAAGCACAGAAAGAAGGATCTTAGGTATCATTAATGTATTCTTGGAATATTCAAGGCAAAAGGCTTTTCACGTGTTACGATCCAGCCTTATTTGGCTTATTTTTCCTTAAATTTGAATAAACCTGTTTTATCTCCCCTGGTTTCTTTATGTAAATTTTCTGTGATTATTACATCACTTGAAAAGCATTTAAAAAGTAATCCATAGGGGGCGCCTGGGTGGCTCAGATGGTTAAGCGTCTGCCTTCGGCTCAGGTCATGATCCCAGGGTCCTGGGATCGAGCCCCGCATTGGGCTCCCAGCTGGGCGGGGAGTCTGCTTCTCCCTCTCCCTCTGCCTCTCTCCTTGCTTGTGCTCTCTCTGTCTCTCTCTCTCTGATAAATAAATAAAATCTTAAAAAAAAAAACTATTTAAAAAGTAATCCATAGAATCCACCTAAAAATGTGGTGCCCTGTAAGAGAACATAATCATTCTGATCTCTTCTTCACCTTAAAATTATCCCAAAGTGGGAGGAAAAAAACACGTTCTTGGGTTTCCTGTTTGTACTTTCATGGATTGATTCTTTTAACAGTATAGCTGCTAAAAAGTATAAGCATTGGCTTGAAGAACTGCTTTGAAATAGAGAACATTCAATAAATATATAATACGTACAACTCCAAAGTCCAAGGAGCAGATGGTTTATACAGATAATCGCCCTGTGCAAAGTGTCATGAAATATGTATGGTATAGTAAACAGCTGACCAGCCAAAATGAAACCATTGATCTGCCGTCTATACAATAATGGCAAATGAATAAAATTAGAATCGCAACTCAAATCTAGTTTCTAACTATGAGAATGTTTAATACTCATTTGGGATTTTTTTTCCCCTCAGATTTTCATTGAGGACCCAGTGGAGCAGACTGGCATTGTGTCTTAAAATGATTGGCACTTTCATGCCATAAAGCAGAATTCTCCTTAAATAATAAGTTGCCCTTCCATAACAGTTTTGTTATGTTTGGAATTTTGAATAACTGCATGTGTATGCATCCTCATGTCAGATAAGAGTCTAAGCAAGAAGAATGTTCTTTGACAGCATAGTAGTATAGAGGGGGGTTGATATGTATTTTCCTAACTTTATTTTCCACAAAGTATTTTTAACCTTTTCCAAATCAGTGATAGACTTATAAGGAAGAAATTCATATTTGTGGTGCACATTTTTACTGATTGGATTAATATATAATATTATAACATCATTTTGCAATTAGGCAAACTTGTTATTCCCTGAATAATATAACAAGTTCCCTGAGAACATGTAGAGCATGGTTCTCAAACTTGGTTGGACATTAGGGTCGTTGGGAGGTTTGGGAATTTTTTAAAAGATTTTGTTTATTTATTTGACAGAGAGAGAGAGAGCGCAAGTGGGAGGAGGGGCAGAGGGCAAGGGAGAAGCAGGCTCCCCACTGAGCAGGGAGCCTGACGTGGGACTTGATCCCAGGATTCTGGGATCATGACCTGAGCCGAAGGCAGACCCTTAACTGACTGAGCCACCCAGGCGCCCTATCTGGAGGGTTTTTTAAAAGGCTGCCCCCAGACCAATTAAATCAGACTCTCTCAGGATGAGATCCAAGCATTGGTATCTTTTACAGTTCCCCGGTCATTCCGATGTGTAGCCAAGTTTGAGAATTGTCAATGTTGACAATTTGGGCTTTTAATTTTTCTGGTTAGTCCTTTGTTTCTTTCACCAACCCTCCCTTACATTCATAACAGACAGCATTTTTCGTATATATCCTTTATATTTTGCCAAATATTTTGCACCAGGTAAATGAATAGAGTTCTTGTTCTTTCCAAGAGAACTTGAAATAGTGTTCCCAGGCTATACCTACAAAGCACTGAATTATAGTTACATCTAGAGTGAACGTGTTTACTTTTCATCTTTCTACTTTTTATCACAAGAAAATTCTTACGCATTTTATGTCTTCTAGGTATACTGTACAAGGGAAACGGGGAAAACCAGTTCATCTCCCAACAGCCTCCAGTTGTCAGTAGCATCATGGGAAATGGCCGAAGGCGCAGCATCTCATGCCCAAGTTGCAATGGTCAGGCCGATGGTAATAAACTTTTGGCCCCAGTTGCATTAGCTTGCGGGATCGATGGCAGTCTATATGTAGGGGATTTCAACTATGTTCGGCGAATATTCCCTTCTGGAAACGTAACAAGTGTTTTAGAACTAAGGTATGTCTTTCCTTAATTTGGATTTGGTTTGTTTTGTTTTGTTTTTTAAGATTTTATTTTTAAGTAATCTCCGCACCCAACATGGGGCTCGAACTTATAACCCTGAGATCAAGAGTTGCATACTCTACCAACTGAGCCAGACAGGCACCCCCTTAATTTGGGATTTTTACCAAAGCTAAGCATGCCTTTATAAGAAAAAGTGTTTAGTCTAATGGACCAATTTATTTATTTAAGTATATCTTCCCAGTGTTTAAAATGTGCCCTGAAAAGAAGTTAGATTCTTGGTTAAAGTTGGGAAAAGCACAATACATATATACTGTGCCATAAATGTATAAAAGAGTATAAAGTCATCCAACATATAAAATATCTCACTGATTTCAGAGCATTTTCTGTGCTTCAGTAGGATAGAATTATGATTTTTAAATCCCTTTAGTTGTTCTTTAGAATAACTTCTTGATACAGGTTGTTACCTTTTATTTCACATTGGTTGAAATTAAGAGAGAAAATATTTCCCTACAGTATCGGGACATAATAGTAAGGCTATAATTTTTCCATAGCATATTGGATCTTCAAGTTGGGTTAACCCTTTAGCCATAATACCAGTAGTTAAAGTAACAAATTGTTGCTTTGCTTTTGTTCCTTTAAGTGTGATTATTAAATCATCCTATTCTGTAAATTATTTGATAAGCCTTGGCCTACAAAATTCATTTCCACTATTATTTCTGCTTAAGTTGGCAATTTTCCATTCAAATAATTAAAATCTCAGTATGCAACTCATTGTATTTTAGAAACTTTTTCTAACTGTGCTTTTTTTTCCCCACCTATTTTATCTGCTTCCACCAAGAAATAAAGATTTTAGACATAGGTAAGCATCTTACTGAAAGGTTACTGTATATTTTCAAATGTCCTTTTTACATTTTGATGTGACTCTCTGACATTGTTTTCTAAGAACATTTCATCATGAGAGAGGAAACTCAGTATCACAGAATATCTAAGGAATTAAAACTGCTTATATGAACCATTATTATGTGGCATATTACAAATTATATTATGCAATATAATCTGAAAAGCTATTTTCAAGTTGGTTAATAAAATAAATTTTGTCACAAAAAAATACTATAATGAACATGTCCATAGAACAAAAAATATTTCTAAACTTCAGTTACTGGCTCACATAATCTAAGCCATATTGAACAGAACCAAATTTGAAGCCGAGTAGGAGAGTTGAGGACACATTTAATTTGACCAATAATCAGGGCAGATCCTGGCTTATTCAATTGGGGGATTCTGTTTAAGAAAAAGAAGCTAAAAAATATTTTACTTTGGCAAGTTTTTAAAAACCTAAGATCACGTGATCATGTTCCCCAGGACCTTGCTGGGCTTGCAAGGAACCATACAAAGGAACCCAAATGCTTTGGCTTTGTTAACTTCCTGCTGTCGTTTATATTTTCCCAAGTTGAGAGAGTTACTAGATTTGAGTACTACTTTTAAGAAGTCATGTTTTCATGGACAATATTATGAAAGAAAATACTTTCTTCAAAGCTAAGGATGAACAGTTGAAGCAAATATGTAGGCTCAGAAGTTTTTTAGATTCTATTTGCGATGTATACTTAGCTAGCGAAGGTATAGTAAAAGCTTGTTACGGACACTTTTGACTGAAAAACTTTCCCCAGGGCAACAAAAAAGAAATTTAAAAAAAAAAAAAAAAAAAAATATATATATATATATTTTTTTTTTTTAAAGTAAAGCTCACCAAAAAAGCTAGACATATTGGACCTGCTGGATCTAGTTTGGCCAGTAAAGTATCTAATGAAATGATATCAGATGGAAAAATTAGCAATAGTTTATGTGACATCCTTAAGATGAATACATCAACATTGCCCACTGGAACTGTGTTGTAGAGATGGACAACTAGGAAATAAGAGACAAAGTTCCACCAGAAGATGAGTAACTGTTGCATATCAGTATGACCAGGCATGGCCCCATGACCCTTCCCTGAGATCCCCTATTGATCTTGTGCTCTCAGCTAATAGCTCCGTCACATGCTAAGATTAACACTAAATTTCTCCAGACTGCTGAGCACGCAGAGCTCTGCTATTAGAATCCATGGCAGAGGGCGCCTGGGTGGCTCAGATGGTTAAGCGTCTGCCTTCAGCTCAGGTCATGATCCCAGGATCCTGGGATCGAGTCCCGCATCGGGCTCTCTGCTCCTTGGGAGCCTGCTTCTCCCTCTGCCTCTCTCTCTCTCTGTCTCTCATGAATAAATAAATAAAATCTTAAAAAAAAAAAAAAGAATCCATGGCAGAATATCAGAAGTTTTCTGGCCTCACCTTCTTGGTAACTGTGGAGGAAAGAGAAAAGACAGACACATGTGTCCACCAACTAAATGTGAAAATGCTGGAGGCAATAGATAAAGAACTATCAAAGCAGCTCCCTTTGAACCAACCAGCCTATTACATGCCAGGCTCGGTGCCAGATATTTTATACACGTTACTGCAGATCCACACAGCAGTCCTTCAGGATTACAGATGAGGTCATTGAGGCGCAAGGAAGCCTTGGGGAAGCCCTTTCTTCCCCAAGACACATAACTAAGAAATGGGGAGCAGGGATTTGAACCACTCTAAAAAGTATGTTCATTGCACTATACCACATAGCCAGTTTTTATGTATCTTTTTTTTTTTTAAGATTTATTTACTTGACAGAGATGGAGAGCACAAGCAGGGGGAGCAGGAGAGGGAGAAGCAGACTCCCTGCTGAGGACTCGATCCCAGGACCCCGGGATCATGACCCGAGCAGAAGGCAGATGCTCAACTGACTGACCCCCCCAGGCGCCGCAGTTTTTATGTATCTAAATGGCTAGGTTTCTGTGGGATAATTCCCTGGGTATACACAAAGCTAAATTTATTTCACAGTCATTTGACAAATTACTTAGAGCTATAATCTCTCTCTCTGGGAAAAAAAAAAAACACATTGATTAGAGGTTAGAGCTCCATTATTATTAACAATACTTTCTAATATGAGCTCATTATGTAGTAGCTCATGCTGTCTGGCAGTGATACTCACTGTAATCCCTCTCTCATGATCCTCCTTAACCTTTCCCCCCTGTACGTTATCCTGGCTAAATGTGAGCTCCTGCATTTCCCTTATGCTCCATGCATGTAAAATACACTGTTTGGGTTTTATATTGCTATTCATCCTTGTTAAATTGATGTTGACTGATCACTTCCCATGTACTGGGCACTTTTGACAAATACTAATATAAGAAAATCCATGCTCTCAGAACTCACAGTCTAGTAGGGGAGACAAGATATATAAGTAACAGACCAAGTAAGATGATCAGTATTCTTTGGCACTTTACTGTATCCACGGCTTATACTGTGAGAGTAATTCTATGGAGGAAAAGATTACTGGGGTTAGGGGTGTGGTAATGGAAAGTTCTCTGGAAGGTTGATGTTTGACCTAGGTCTAAAAATGAAGTCTGCTTAAACAGAACAACAGGAAGAAAGGCAGGGGGTGGAAGAGAGTCATGAAGAAAGAATACAGAACAAGGGAAGTTACTGGGGTTTGTGAAAGACAGGAGCAAGACATGTTCTGGGAGGAATCAGATTTACCTGGTTGGAGCAGGGGACCCGTGTGGGAAATAGTGAGAGATACAGGTAAAAAGTCAGGGTAGCGTCAGATTGCTTAGGGCCTTGAGTGCTGTAAGGAATTGCTCTTCCGTCCTGTAGGACAACAGAGACAGTGGACAACATTTTTCTGACCTTGAACAAGAAGGCGGCATACTCAAAAAGGCCCTTGAGGAAGATGAATCTGATTATCAGTGTTCAGGATGACTTGAGGGTCATTTAGAAAGCTGTTGGCTGAAACCATGAGATGCTAGGTACCTAAATGAGTATGGCTAGCAATGAAGAAAATCCACCCATAAAATAAAGGAAGGCAGAAAATGAACACACTGTATAAGGGTGATAAGGAAGAGAAAGATGTAGAAAAGAGATGACAAAAATAGGGATTCCGTTTGCTCAATAACTAATTAATCAAAACTGACTTCATAAAAGCAAAATATGTCAACTCACTGGAGCTTCTCTATTTAGCTTAAAAAATAAAATTATTTTCATATGTTTCTTCCTATTTGCCTATGCTGTCTTCCTTGTCTTAGCTATCCTGCTGGCTCTTACCTTATCCCCACTGTGCTGGCTAGCACCAAAGTCATGAAGGGCTTAGGAACAAATGATTGGAGGAAAAAGAAATTGAAAAATGTGTCTAAATTACAAAAATGGACAGTGTAGTCAGTTGATTAATGCTTAAGTAATATATAAAAATGCGTGATTCTGGTCCTTTACTATGTTTCGTATACTATTAACAGTCTCATTAATTGGACTGATGGGGGACATAATTAATGAAAATATATTAAATAACAAAATAAATATAAAAACACATAGTCTTCTTATTTTAGAATTCAGAGTATTCTGTCATACCAAATTTAATAAGTACTGCCAGGATATCATATCAAATAAAAGTCTCTAGCTATACTTGAATGAATGGATATAAATATTAATCAATCAACATATTAAACTTTTTCATAAAGGGAAGCTTCTGAAATCCTTAAAATTTAACATTCTCTTAGCTATGCTAAACATTTCTCCTTATGATGTCTATAGTATGAGTTTGCTAACAAACTCCTTTTGTAGGTAGTAAATTTTAGCTCATCTCTGTTCCAGTTCTCTAAAATTCCAAAATAAAGGAACTTAAATTAATTAACTAATACCAGCTAAGAGGCAATAAAACATGCAGGACCAAAAATCAACTTCGTGAATTTTATATTACCAATTACAAGATCAAAGAAAAAGTCAATCACAGGTCTGTGAACTGGAATCAATTAAAGTTATATCATACAAAATTATAAAAGCTTGATTCAGCACTTCTTATTGACTTATTATTTAAATATCAAACAGGCACAGAAATACCACATCCCAAAGCCCTGTTTGCAAGTATAAAAAGTTTTAGTCATCAGAAAAGAGGCATTTTATTGTTATCCACAAATATAATTCACTCTTTTCTGTCTTCTAAGGGCTATGGCACCATTTCCAATAAAAAGATGGAAGTGCTAATGAAATCTATGCTATAGCTTGTTCTTTGCAAATATTTCTCTAGTCTAAGAAGGTTGAATTATGACAGAATGAATAAGCACATCTAGTCTGTGTTTACTGCTGGATCTGTGTCCATGGAGAAGTTTCGCTTGGGAATCGTAATAATCTAGGCAGTGCAGGATGGATGCATCAAGGTGCAGGATATTAAAGGTTCTTGCTTTGATTTTGCTGCCCTTAGTCAAAAATCTTAATATTATCCTAAACCTCTCTGAAATGAAAATCTCAATCAATTGTACAAGAAGGCCATGGTGCTTCTCCTGGTGAACAGGGACTCCCACAAACCATCCATTTTGTTCAGCCACACTCAGTCACTGTAGCCTCACATTTTCCACATGAGACCTATTACTGACCTAAAAACTCACCACCCATTTGTACGAACACACCAGCCTTTCGAGGGCTTTGGCTTTTGGGAAGTCGGAGCACAAGGACTAGCTCAATCTGTCAGAAAGCTCTTGCTTACATCCGGTGTCCTTGAACCCCAGACCCATCCCATATATTGGTCAGAGCTTCTCTGCGTCCAGTCAACTGAAAGGTTCCAAACTCACCTTTTTTTTTCTTTTAGTGCTTTGGTACTGATCCCTCTTTTCATTTAGAAGGGGCTGGGCTCTAAGAAGCAGCTCTAATCTGCCATGCTAGGCTGCACTGCAGAGAATTCATCCAGTTCTCATTTCCTACCATTCCGTGGGGGAATACGTCCAGAGGTAAATTCTCTTCTCCAAGACTCTGTCCTCCTCCACATTTGTTATTCTGGACAATGGAGTTGTGTGCAAAATTAGAGCTTTCATTTGGCAGACATTTTTTAAAACCATTGACATATGTTGCTTGATTTAGACATCTCTGTGTCTTCAAAGAAGGAGATGCTTCAGGACAGGAAATGGCAAATGTAAGCACCACTTCGGACATTCTCTTATTACTATCCCACTGGAATAAAACTGACGTCAGTAAAGGCAAAGCTTATGACTCGAATGTTCGTTATTTTTGGACTCATGTCCTATAGCTCAAGCAGCCACTTCAAAAATCTGTTTTTTATTCTCAAAATGAGGCACATCATGAAAAATCATGTATAATTTTTTTAAAGATTTTATTTATTTATTTATTCGACAGAGAGAGAGAGAGAGAGAGAGGGAACACAAGCAGGGGGAGTGGGAGAGGGAGAAGCAGGCTTCCCGTGGAGCAGGGAGCCCGATGCGGGGCTCGATCCTAGGGCCCTGAGATCATGACCTGAGCCGAAGGCAGACGCTTAACGACTGAGCCACCCAGGCACCCCTAAAAATCATGTGTAATTTTTATATAATTCTTTTCTTTTAAGATTTTATTTATTTATTTGAGAGAGAACGCATGCAGGCAGAGGGAGAGGGAGAGAGAGAATCTCAAGCAGTCTCCCCGCTGAGTGCGGAGACTGATACGGGGCTCCATCATGACCTGAGCCAAAATCAAGAGTCAGATGATTAACCAACTGAGCCAACCAAGCACCCCTTTTTTTTATATCATCTTCATCAGGGTCCTGAAATTTTTATTCTCCTTTATTGTAAAGCCATGATTTATATAGTTAGAACGGCTCAGTATTAAAATTTTCCCTTATACGCTATTAAATAAAAAAGGCAAGGTGCAGAACAGCTTTTGTGCAAAATGTATTTATAGACATATGTGTATGTCTATAAATAGATACGTCTTTTAGGGTAGATGCTTTTTTTATCATGAAATATTGGAGATAAGGCGCAAGGGAGAGTCCTTTCACTTTTCATTTTGTACAGTTCTATATAGTTTATAAGTGGGTTAAATAGATGGGGAGATCATGATCTAAGTTTTGCTTTGTTTTTATACATCTTTGGACTGAAAAATTGAATTAGTATTCTTTATTTTTGAAACTATCTCCTAGAAGTTGCTTTTGAAGGATTTTTCTACAAATAGCCTTTTCAACAGATATTTTAGAAAAGATTTGTAAAGAGGGTGGAAAGGATTTCATGATTAAGTCCCCCTAACCCTGGGCTTGGATGTCATTTAAATGAATAATTCTGCATATTATCCTCTACTTGAAAAATTACTGAATATTCCCAGAGTACCCCAAACAAAGGTCTTTGTCCTTGAGCCAAACCATGTGTATTTGAAGACCAAGTCATATGGCTCTGAAAATTCAGAGGAACGATTGATGATCGTACTTCAACACTGAGAAACAAAAAGACCCTGGCCTGCTCTTCTGGAGTTGGTACCTTTACACCCTTTGTACATGTGAAAGCGAGAGAGACTTCTTGGTACTATTTTCTTAAAAGTACCTTGTGGCTTTATAAAGGTATTTCATACAAATACTAACTCCAACTGAGTTTACATTGGATTGCATTATTCATTTACCTTTATCATCATTACTCTAGAAACAATTCCAAGTGGATGTTTAAAGAAGGGTCTGCATTGTTTTAATAGTTTAGGATCTTATAGCATAACAGCAGGACCAAGGAAACAAATTTGAACGTATCCAAGTTTAGCTAGTTATTTTTTCCTTAGTAACATTTTCAGAAAGCTAGTCATACTTAAGGTCATTAACAATAATTATATTACACTCCTCTACTGTAGAGAGTTACAAGGCAAAAGACATGGAGCAGTGTGAGAGGGGCAGAACAAAGCAAATATTAAGAATAGCTAATGCTTATTGAGTGTGTATTATGTACAAGGCACTGTTGTAAGCATTTTCTCCGTATTAGCTCATCCTATGAAATGTGTACTATTGTTATTATCACTGTACAGATAAGGAATCTGAAGCACAGATAAGTTCAATAGGTTGCTCAAGTTCATACAGTTAGTGAGTGATGAAGCTGATTCACACCCCAGCAGTGTGGTCTAGGGGTCATGCTCATAGATACACAGCCGACAAGAAAATGAAGTGTGTGTGTGTGTGTTCTCATAACAGCTATCTAACTATTTATAATTAGTATATAATTGGGGAAATAGGAAAGACTAGAGAAGTCTCTCCAGTGTCACGTCTCTCAAAATAGACCCAGTTTGGATGAGTTGCAACCTTGTCACCAACTGTAGATCTGAAAGACCAGCTCTGTCCATACTAGGCTGTTTTTAGGGGGAAAATAACCTCTTAAAATTGCCCTGAAGGTTATATTGATATGTTGTAGCTTTTCACTTCGTTACAAAGTAATAAACTACCACATCAAGGAACACAATGTGTCTATGCATTTAAAATTTCAGGCATCTATTTAGAAAAGTGACATAATAACACTTAACATGGCAAGGTGATCATTCGGTAAAACCCAGTAGATCTGAAATGGTTTTACCTCAAATGACTTGTATCTCTTTGAGTCCTTTGCTTCGGTATTCACCCTTTTACACATATTTACCCACTCAAGACTTCTTGCTCAAAAATGTCTCATCACTAAAAGATATTGAAGAGTGGAAAGGAGACCCGAAACCTGAAGTTATTCAAGGCTTTGTGTGTCTCAGTGTTTCCATGTAAATACACATCATAGCCATAGGCCTTTTCAGAGTTCCAGAAGATTCCATGCAGATTCCACGTGTGGCCAGCTGTGTGCCTCACATTGGCACCAAGAACTTGCTATTTTAACAGCGGTCTCTCTCACAGGACCCATAAAGTACATGTATTCACCACTTAAGAGGAGGAGCATTAAGTAGTGAGAATTGTCTCGTTAGAACCTAATAGTAATGAGAAGACTCCTACAGCATTATTTAGAATCAACATTTTCATATAGTTCAATTTTTATTACATCTTTTAGATGTTCACAGATAAAATAAATGGAAACAAGAATAAAAGTGTGTGTGTGTGTGTGTGTGTGTAGAGAGAATGAGAGAAAAGTGAGTAAAGCAAGTTTATCATCAAGATAATGTGGAATCTGATGGATTCTTATCTGCTGACATCTTTATGGGGACACCAAATTGTTTTAACTCTTTTTGGAAATTTTTTTTCCAGAAGGCATTATTTGCACCATGTACAAAATTACACTAACCCTAAGAACGTGGTGTTGAGTATTTATCAGGAGATTAACTTTCTCATTCCAGCTAAGTGTCATAGTTTGTCCAGTCCTTGATGATGTTTACATTTGCATTCCTTGATATGTATAAAATTGAGGCACGGTATTTTGTGAAAAAAATGCCTACATCTCACCAAATTCATAGAAAGGTCTCAGAGCCGCTTAATTTACAATTTTAAAAGTAAAACTGATGGGTTTACCATTCTGGCTCACTGCATTGGGCCACCGACTGAGACGGCCTCCTGCACATGAGTAACCTCATTTTAGTATTTCACCCCCTAGCTCCAGACAAACGTCATAACTGCATCAGATCGCCTTTCTGGATGATGCTAGAGCACCCAGGACAGACACGATGCTACCTTTTGTCAGGTGCAAGTGTTCGTGTGATTTGGATTTGTAGCAAAACAGAATTCCTGTGATGATGTGTGAGTGGAATCATTTCTACTTCCCTGGAGTTGGACAGAGACACCCTCCCCCCGGAGTAAACTTCATGTCTGTCACTCAAGGGCAATTTATTAATGGCTTTTCATCAAACCAAAAGGATTTTAGAGAACTTGCTTCTCTCTTTGTTTTAGGCTAAAAGCATATTGCCTTCTAAAGGGGATTATTTTCAAGGTGGCTGTTTTAATAAATTTAATAAATTAAATCCTCCACCACAAGCAGGGAAGGACAACAGTCCTATCAGAGTTCGCTTTCAATTCTTCTCAGTCATTCTTTGAAGTCGTTACTAAATATGCTGTTCATTTTCCAGTCTTTAATAATGGATTTCGGTTTATAATCAGTTCCTCATGATCTGTTTTGTTTTGCTGTTAATTCTCCCCCGTGTGTTAGAAGTAACTGTCTTGGGATGTTTACGTATGATCCTTTTTTTTTTTCAGCAGCAACCCAGCTCATAGATACTACCTGGCAACCGATCCAGTCACAGGAGATTTGTATGTTTCTGACACGAACACCCGCAGAATTTATCGCCCAAAGTCACTTACGGGTACAAAAGATTTGACTAAAAATGCTGAAGTGGTCGCTGGGACCGGGGAGCAGTGCCTTCCATTCGATGAAGCCAGATGTGGAGATGGGGGGAAGGCTATAGAAGCGACACTCATGAGTCCCAAAGGTACTGGCATTTATCAATTTGAGGATTTCTTTTTATTAAAAAAAATATATGTGTAGAAAACCCAGTTAGTGCCTGATTGTGTTTAATGCTGAGTCTAACATTTTACCCTCAACTCTGTTCTAGAAAGCTGTTTCACATCCAGTGTTTTTAAAAGCCGTGAAGCGAGAAACTGCCAGAATCCTAAGTTGATTTTACAGTAAATATTGGGTTCGTGGCATTTTTTATCATATCATTTTTTTTTCAACTTTTCAAAGAATAACGCAACTAGTCCATATTATTCAGGTCACATCCTGTTAAACTTCAAGGAAGTATCCAGATTCTTTCATTGTCCTGGAATCTCTTTGTCGTGAATGAGTCCCAGGCCTCTTTAAAAACCATCACTAAGCAACGCTATTAGTCCTCACCCAGTCTGGAGCTATTAAACTTTTGTTTCTATGCCATGGGAAAAAATGCTTGCTGTGAGGAATTTCTAGAGGTAACAAGGGCTAAAATTCTATGTGATAAAGGTTTCTAGCTTTTAAACCAGTTGGGACTGACTCCTTGCTCATGTATTATGCCATTCATTACAGTGTTTTTTGGTTTGGGGCTTTTTTTTTTTTTTTTTTTTCATTATAGCTAGCAACTATTATGTGAACAAGGACTGGAAAAAAAGCATTTGTTGTACTGAATTATTCATAATAGCAAATTTCATTGTAACAAGGTCAACGAAACGCTAACCTTGGCTCAGATCTATTTTTGTTAGAATACAGTTATTCTAAGTTCAGAGTAAAAGAACTTGACCTGTTTCTATAATTGATAGACAACAGCATTATACAGAAGTTATAATTTTATATTTAGGATGCAGGGAGCGCCTATGTGATTCATACACTAAGTGGAGATTCTTACAAATTTCGGTTATTTCTTTTATTACATTTTACATAGATTGTGTTATAAACGCCTCTGTTGGGTTTTTCCTAATGTATTTGCAATCTACAACCTTACCTGGTACCTATCACCCATGTTATCTCTGGCGTTGAATGTTGAATTTAACGATGGGCCTAAAAATGAATCCCGTTTGAAAAGTTGGTCATGCTTACTTCTCTTGGAAAAGGAATGGCGATTGATAAGAATGGATTGATCTACTTTGTTGATGGAACCATGATCAGAAAAGTTGATCAAAATGGGATCATATCAACTCTCCTGGGCTCTAACGATCTGACTTCAGCCAGACCTTTAACTTGTGACACCAGCATGCACATCAGCCAGGTAGTTAAAATCTTAAGCTGCATTGTTTGTTTTCCTTCTGAGCGTCTCGGTTGACTAGGTCAGTAGTCTGGGGTGGCCCCATATTAAACTGGATATACATGTGTGGCGTTCGTGGTATTAAAGCTGTTCCATCTAAATGTATCTCAGGAGCTAATAAAAAGCTGTTTTCTTCTATCGTTCTGCGTTTGATGAATTCAATGAGATTACAGAACAAGTAGCACGAAGAAACGCTAAAGCATCCATAATAAAATACCAGTAAAGTAGCAACAGGCAGATATTCCAGAAAGAACAAAACAGCTTGAGTCTCTCATCTTTTGATTGCACGAGCTCTTTAAGTAGTAGAGAGAACCCACTATGATTAGTCCCACAGGACTTATATTTAGAATGAGGAACTTTACTGTTGGCCTGATCGAAAACACAGTAGAACACTAACGTATTCATAACCTAGAAAGCCTCGACGTTCGGTGGTTATTACAGCTGAAGGAACATATGTGTTCGTATCTCATTGATACCTATTAACTCACTGCTTAGAGGTTCGTTTGCTCGTTGGCTATAACGTGCAAATCTCCCAGTGAGCTGTCTTTTTAACTAAAATGTTATTTCCTCCCTTTGTCTCCCCTCGAAATGTTTAAGTTTATTTTACAGTAGCTATGCCAGAAAACAATTTGTCTTAAAGCAGTTTATCAAATGAAGGGTAATTTCCTTGAATGGTTCTAATTTACTCCCCTGGCAAATTAACTGCCGCACAGTAACGGACTAACCAGGCCATTTCTTTTTTTATTAAGGTGCGTCTGGAGTGGCCCACTGACCTCGCCATTAACCCTATGGATAACTCCATTTATGTCCTGGATAATAACGTAGTCCTGCAGATCACTGAGAACCGCCAAGTGCGCATCGCTGCTGGACGGCCCATGCACTGCCAGGTCCCGGGGGTGGAATATTCCGTGGGGAAGCACGCGGTCCAGACGACCCTGGAATCCGCCACCGCCATCGCCGTGTCCTACAGCGGGGTCCTGTACATCACGGAAACCGACGAGAAGAAAATTAACCGGATAAGGCAGGTCACCACGGACGGGGAGATCTCGCTGGTGGCAGGGATACCTTCCGAGTGTGACTGCAAAAATGACGCCAACTGCGACTGTTACCAGAGCGGAGACGGGTACGCCAAAGACGCCAAGCTCAGTGCGCCGTCCTCGCTGGCCGCCTCCCCTGATGGCACCCTGTACATCGCGGACCTGGGCAACATCCGGATCCGGGCCGTGTCGAAGAACAAGCCCTTCCTTAACTCTATGAACTTTTACGAAGTGGCCTCCCCAACTGACCAGGAGCTCTACATCTTTGACATCAATGGCACTCACCAGTATACTGTAAGTTTAGTCACTGGTGATTACCTGTACAACTTCAGCTACAGCAACGATAACGATGTAACAGCTGTGACAGACAGCAACGGCAATACTCTCAGAATCCGACGGGACCCGAATCGGATGCCAGTTCGGGTGGTGTCTCCAGATAACCAAGTCATATGGCTGACAATAGGAACAAACGGATGTTTGAAAAGCATGACCGCTCAAGGACTGGAATTAGTTTTGTTTACTTACCACGGCAATAGTGGCCTTTTAGCCACTAAAAGCGATGAGACTGGATGGACAACATTTTTTGAGTAAGTACATCCAAATCCTGCTCTGATTCTAAAATGCTGTGATAAGAGTAATGTAATCTAAAAATAATGATACAATCTCAAGGGCAGGTGGGGTCCAGGTTTGGGGGGACCTGGAGCTTCTATAATTTGGGGATCCCTTGCTTTCTGAAAAAGAAGACAAAATTAGACCAAAGGAGGGACCGGCGCAATGAGAGGTTCTAAAGCTTCCACGTCATTGGCCTCCCTGTCAGTCGGCTTCTGCTTAAGGATTAACATTTTCCTTCACGCAGACCTAATCTATTAGCAGCAAACATTTGGGAGAAATACGCTACAGCTTTGGTTTTTGGCATAAACGCTTTGGGCTTACATTTGCCCCTGTGAGAAAGCTGTCACTGAAGAGGACCTTTAAAAACATTCACAGTGAATTTGGCAGTTTATATCAGTGCCGCCAACGTCAGTCCTATCCAGTAGAAGGCCTTGACTTTTTATAATCAGTTATGGGAGAATCTAAACTGCACTTAAAAGGACCTTTCCACTAAATGCAAATCAGCAAGTGCTGGTTGCCGTGGAAGGCGTATGAAAAAGCATGAGTTTCATGCTGGCAGGATATTCTTCTACTAAATATGTGAGTAGTGGCCCAGGTGGGGTGCTGTTTGAACAGTCACATTCTGTGAGGTCAGTCAGAATGAAATGAGAATCGGCCATTGTATATTTTATGGGATATGTACTTTGCAGTGACCGCATATGTAAAATCATTTTCAATTACTGTTCACTTCACTAACATCACACAAACCATAAGGGGAAATTAGATGTGCAGAGATGGCATGTTGACAATTGCAAAATAGTCCTTGAAATGAATATGGAGTTCCTTGGTGTGATTTTTACAATGATATGCTGAAGCAGAAGTATTTTCTGTAGGAGTATACCTCTAAAATTATAATAAAAGTCAGTAGGAAAAAAATGATCCAATATACAAATATTTTCCGTACAACTTTTCGGGAATGGATCTTATACATAAAGCTGAGTTCTCCTGTAGCTTGAATTGCTTTTCTTTTTTGACAGGTTCCCATTTAATAAAATGAATGTTCCCCAGCAGCATGATTTTGTCAGAGGAACAAACCTTTTCAATTGAATTACATTAAAATTCTGTTCTTAGCATTCCTTTTGCTCATTTTAGGATCGCAATAGGAAAGGAATAAATTGGAAGTTAATGGAAAGCACTTCCTTTGCACCATTTTCAAAGTGATAGCAGGCTATATTGCCAAAGAGGCAAAAAAGAGTGTAGGAAAAGTGCTACCATCAGATGAGACTGGGCAGGAGAGCTGCTCTGATTATAAGACCTTCAGGAAATGATGGTGGCGTTGGTAGGGTTTCGGTTTAGTTTAAAGCGGGGAGGAAAAAAAAAAATAGAGCAATAAGTTTTTAGTACAGTCTAGGACTCAAGCTCTGCTCTGTGGGCCACTTTTGAATGTGTCCTTATTTGTTCCGGAAATTGACACTGCATAGAAGTTTATCGTGTGGGTTACTACTGACACATGAACTTCTTGCAGCAGATAGAGTGGTTTACTTATGACCTACAAAGGAATTTTAATCAAGTTTGGAAAAATTAGAGAAAGGGATATACTCGATTGGTAGAGTTGATCTGGACTGGTATAAACAAATTCAGGATTTTTGCCTTTTTTTTAAAAGTGTGGCACACAAAAACCTATATTTCTCCAGTAGCAGACACTCTCCAAGAACCCCAAACTTAGCTCAGAATCAGCACAGCAACGAAAGTAGAGGTTGAATTGGCAAGCCAATCTCGTGACTATAAGGGGCAAGGATTGTTTTAAAGAATAAATTTGTAATTAACTTAAATACATCACAATCATATCTTCACCAATACAAATTCATTACAGATCGTATTTAAAGTATAACTATTAAGTCATATCTAAATAAGCTAAATAAAGTCAACTTATTACCAAGCCCATCATTAAAGTATTTTTCCATATATAAACCTGCATGTATTTGTACATATAAATATACTCACGTATATTGGGGTTATAATTTAAGAATGTAGTGGTTTAGTAAACCAGTGCTTGAAAAATCATTTCTCTAATAAAATTAACAGAAATATTGCTTTTTAAAAACCATGCTTTCATCGCTTGTTCTCTAGATGTCTGCAGCAAAAGACATGACTAAAAAATGTCTAAGAAACATTTCTGCATTTTGCAAAACAGTGTGTTACAGTATGAGAACGAAAATAGGGCACTTAACCCAAGTAACTCAGAATCTTCATGTCAGAATAACAAATGATCTTTTTTTTTTCTTTCTATACGTTTTCACACTTTGGCTGTGAAAGAGGAAGGGCCCACCTCTTCTATCTAAGCTTCAGAAACTTTAATTTTTTTTATTTTTTTAAAGTTTTTTTATTTATTTATTCATCAGAGAGAGAGAGAGCACAAGCAGGGGGAATGGCAGGCAGAGGGAGAAGCAGGCTCCCCGCTGAGCAAGGAGCCCGATTCAGGACTCGATCCCAGGACCTTAGGATCATGACCTAAGCCGAAAGCAGCTGCTTAACCGGCTGAGCCACGCAGGTGGCCCTAAGCTTCAGAAACTTTAAAACACATTCAGAAGTAAGCGCACAAAAGAAGGGAGGGGAATGCCATTTGCAGGCGGCCCCTCCGATAGCCCTCTCTGTTGAGACAGAACAGCGTGATTTGTCTGCGTCAGTTGGCAGCTGTAGGTGGGTAAGCTTAACCCCTGTCTCCACCCATCAGAGTCTTGACGAGAGTTTCTGCTTACTACCTCTGGCTTGGACACGTGACTGGGTGACGGTGCTGGGGGGCGGGGGGTGCACAGCAGGGGAGTCTGAATTCCCTGCCAGATTTCCTTGGTGTTCGACATCGTTGATGAGCCAGCACACTCCCAGGATGCTAGTAATACCTGTCACATTCCCCTTCGTATCTGTGCAATACTGTGTGCCTAAGTTAGACCTCAGAAGGATATTTGGTGATTTCATAAAGAAGCGATATGGGAGGTTTGACAATGGTCAGAATTCTACGAAAACCACAACGAGATTGGGGGTGGGGAGGGAATCACCATTCCCAACTGAAAAACACCTGTTTTCTGTGACTTTCATGACCCCAGTCCCTAGAGCTGATACAGGCTTTATAATCATCTTTCTGCACAAATTCCTCTTTCGCAAGGAGAAATTAAACTTTTCGGCCCAAATTCCCACCTGTACGTGTCCGGCTCTCTTCCTAGCCTAGTGCCTTAAAAGCCTTGAAATTAAAAGCTTTCTAGGACAGAAACAGCTCGCAGAAGACCCGAGAATCAGTAAATCTGCCTACTGATTAAAGTACAGTTGCTGTCCTCTCTACCAAGGAAATTTTAAAAGTGAATTAGCTCAATTACTTACCTTATATGTTTTAATTGTATTACTTTTTTCTCAGTACAAACTTCAGTTTACCAGTAATGTACCACAGTACTGCTGTGAGTACAGAATAAAATGTGAAAGCATTTTATAAAATGCAAACTAATTATCTTTGTGGCTCCCACAACTCCCGGAATGTCGCAGTGCATACAGAACTCTTCCAATAACTATTTGTTGTTCGAAGGAATAGAGAGAGAAGCCAACGATGTAGACAAGAGAATATTTATTTTTACAGAAGAGCCCGAAAGAACCCATCACTGGCTCTTGCCCAGGCTCCATGGAAAGAGCACCCTCTGAAGTTTGCTCACTCGATTTCTGAGATAGTTTGGGCTTCTCTGCACCAAGAGTCGATGCTGAAAATATTAACAATTTTCATTCTTTGTTGCTGACATTTTTAAATATAGTTACCCAATATTACATGTTTACTCAAGTTTCGTTTGCTTTGTACAATCAGGACTTCCTCGGTTGGTGTATTAGTAAAATAGTTAATGAAAAAATTACTTCATCTTGATGGTACTGTCTTCTGAAATGTTGGTGTTAAGGAGGCAGCTTGGAGGAAAGACAGAAAATGTGTCCCAGGAAGGTGCAACTGAAGTACATTGTTGTACCTGCGATCAGAAAGGATATTCTAGGAAGAGAAAACCCAGTTCCCAAATTGAGATTCTTATCAGTCACCAATAAAATAGGGTGATTTTTTAGGGTACACAGATAGTTTCCAAAGTACAAGAACCTTCATTTCAAAAACTAGAGGTAGCATCTTCTCCTTGGCAGCAGTTTCTCTCCTTGCTGCTTGCCATGATTATGTCCCTGTTGTGACTTGTTAGAGAAGTGGCCAATATTCTTAGACGTGCTGCTGGACGGGATGATAGGAAGACTGCAGTAGGCAGCAGAGGGTTTGTAACTCAGCTTTGAAATCTCGGAGGTAGACTGATCTGTTTCGTGAACTAACTCTGTGTTGCTGATTGAATAAGCCATCTTGTCCAAGATCCTCTCTTCCATTGACTTGCCAGGCAGTACAAAGGATGTCCCACTAGCTAATGGGGCCCCCCTCGTGTGAGGACACTGGGATAAGCCTCGTTACTCCCTTCCCTTAGTATTAGGGACTGTTTCATGCTGGTCTTCACACCTTTTAAAAACAATGATCACATATGACAGTTCCTTAGCTAGAATAATTCCGGGATGGTCAAAAAGATCTCACCTGCTAAAAATGAATTATTTGAAACGTTCAGACCCAAAGCGAAACCACAGTTCTTACGCTTGAATGCACACAAAAGCAAATCCGGTGTATTGAAATGGAGCAGTAGAATAAATTATTGAATAGTAAATGGCATTTCACAGTTCTCTGCTTGCTCACCCCCAGAAAAGACAAACTGTTTGGGCATAGCTTTCTGATGCTCTTCTGTTTGGTTAAAGAAGACAACGTTTTTTTTTTTAAATGCTGTGAGTCCTGACTGATGTGTACAGATACACCAGCAGGTTGATGGTAGTTTTTCTATCTTGGGACTCCGGGTGTTTAGAGCTTTGTATTTGTGGAGCTGACTCTGTGATCTTTCGTGAGCTATATTCAGATGCAGAGAGTAAATAAATGAATTTCAGCTTTTACACATTTATGTAGGTATATCTGGGTCTCTAGCTTCTCATTTGGGTGCTTTATCATCCCTCATCCAAGCTTAGCAATTTCAGAATGAGCTTCTGAACCATTTCTTGATAATGAACTTACCTCTGCGCCCATGGCAAACCCATCACTCCCACTGACATCAGTTCTGAGACTGGGAAAGTATCAAAGAGGGATCTCAGAGGAGAGGAGACAGGCAGGGTAAAGAGGGTCTGGAGTACCGACTCAGCCTAGTGCATGGAAGGCGCAGGTAGTTTGGAAAACTCAGTGACAGTTACTGCAAATGAGAAGAGATGCGTCCATGCCCGTTGACACCGAATCTTGTCTAAACAGCCTGACATCCATGCCGTGGTGTGTCCTCCTCACGTGTGTTACCACAGGAGCTTGTGATGTCAGGGACACCGGACAGGCATCTGCCACAGGCCAAAACAGAGAGAACCGCCTTTCCTGTGACGGGCAGCTGATATCCGAGCCTGAACACTCAAGCCCGGAAACCACGTTGCCGGGCTGTTTCTGTCAGAAACTGCGTTAAAATCAAAGCCCGTTTTATAAATACGTGTCTAACGGTGGTACTGGCCCCCCCCCCCCCCTTTTTTTCCTTTTTCTTTTTTTTTCTTTTTTTTTTTTTTTTTAAGTTCCTGTTTTCATTCCAGGTAGTTAGCATACCGTATAATATTAGTTTCAGGTGCACGATGCGGTGATTCAACACTTGCATGCAACCCCCCGGGGCTCCTCACGACAAGTGCCCCCCTCAGCCCCCATCACCTGGCTCCCCCATCCTCCCACCCACCTCCCCTCCGCTAACCTTCTGTCTGTTCTCTGCTTACTTTGTTCATGGAAGGAAACACTTAAGACATGGAGAAGGATTTTTAAGAGATGTTATCAGATCACTTAAAAAATGGGGAAACACTACGGTTGATTTCTGTGTTTGCTATTTTGTTTAATTGTTTAATAATTTTTTTTAAATTTTTAACCAGAATGTGTATTCCCAGGGACATCAGTAAAAAAAAAAAAAAGAAAGAAAGAAAGAAAGAAATGTGCAGGCCATTGAAGAAAGTGGCTGCCATACATTTCAAACATTAACCTGAGCTCTACAAAAGCAATGCTTTTTATTAATACTCGACTTATTCTAATTTTCTTCTGCAGTCTAGTTTTTTTTTAAGATTTTATTTATTTGAGAGAGAGAGAATGAGAGAGAGAGCATGAGAGGGGGAGGGTCAGAGGGAGAAGCAGACTCCCCGCTGAGCAGGGAGCCCGATGCGGGGCTCGATCCCAGGACCCTGGGATCATGACCTGAGCTGAAGGCAGATGCTTAACGACTGAGCCACCCAGGCATCACTTCTGCTTTTTTTTTTTTTTTTTTAAGATTTTATTTATTTGCGAGAGAGAGAATGAGAGACAGAGAGCATGAGAGGGAGGAGGGTCAGAGGGAGAAGCAGACTCCCTGCTGAGCAGGGAGCCCGATGCGGGACTCGATCCCGGGACTCCAGGATCGTGACCTGAGCCGAAGGCAGTCGCTTAACCAACTGAGCACCCAGGCACCCTGCAGTCTAGTTTTAAGATATAGTTAGTTCTGTCCAGGTTTGAAAACAGAAAGCGGAACAGGGTGTTTGTATGTTATTCATAGTACTTGAAAAAAATCCCAGCAAAAATAAAAACAGATTAGTCAGATTTTTTCAGTAGATCTCGGTATATAACGTAATAGAAAATTTCTCAGATTTTCTCAGGATAATCTGCAGTGTTTCAACAGTTGCAAGCCTACATTAACCCTTTCAGTGTGTTGTTCCATTTAGCAAATTAATGTTCTAGATGTGTTAAATTGCTCCATAATGGTTCAAGAGTGAGTAAATGCAGCTTCCAAAAGTGTTGAATTCCCTCTTTAATCATGTAACTGTCTAAATCTGATAGCCTCATATGTGTGCAACTCCCCTTGACACAGTGATTATCCAATGATTTACTCTAAGACTGAGTTATGTACACCAACCATTTTAAAGGATCGTTGGATAACAGGACAAGAAATTGCACACTGACAACCAGTGAAGGGGAACTTCCTGTTTTTTAACAATCGCAGAACTGAAGATCCACAGTTGGGTATTTTCCAGAGCCTCTCCAGTATCTCGGGCTCATCCATGATATCAAAATAAAAGCAGCTTTAGCGGCCCCCACCCCCTGGCTACCCTAGTTTCTCAGCCTCCCAGAGAAAGCCCCTTGCCTATATTCTAAGGGCCTGGAATGCTTTCAGAATGTCTAGGGGCTGCAAATGCAGAACTCATGTGACCAACTCTCTCCCAGGGTTGGGGAAGGCAGTCTGTGAAGAAGATAAGATGATTGGGGGTACCATCCACATGCTTCAGATCACCCCACTCCTCACTTAGCATCCCTCCCATCCATCACTATCCCATCTCAAACATACACATGCACACACTTCAAAACACATTTCCCAGACCTTGGTTCATCCCAAAGTTTGGTAAATCTGCAGTTCGTAAAGTGAGACCCCCCCCCCAAATAAATAAATAAATACTAAAAAATTAAACTTCTGAGAAAAATGTTAATGTAAAGAAATACCACATTGTATCTCTGGCTAAAAACTAGGTTTTGCTCAGGTTAAACCTATTTTAAGAATCTAAGTCTTATATAAACTAAGATTTTCCCATCTCTGAGCCTCATAATGAAAAGCAATATATAAACAGCAAAAGCTGAACAAACTTGCAGTTTATCTAAAGGGATAGTTAATAAATTTTTAAGTACTTAGTGAATGTAAGGCAAGCATTGGCTAGAAGGAAGACTTCTTTCTATTTCCAGCTCTAGGAAAAGGAAAAGGGAACCAAGTTCTAGCAAAGGCAAGCCAAGGCTGCCCGGAGGGATTGGAAGAAAGTTCTTTACTCACAGATGCGGTTTTTAAACTGGATTGTTAGAGTCAAAGTAACAAAAGAAAGATCTCAAGAGTGTTCTAATCCGGGGAAACAAAATGGCTGAGAATCCGGAAGCATCACACAACTCCTGCCTGAACCAACACCTAGTCAGGATGACTGGATAAACCTTTAAGACCCAGAGGAATGAGTTTAGGCAGGGGTTATTTGTAATTTAGAGCTAGGGAGAAAGGTAACACCCTGCAGTTTACCAATCTGTATGTGCATATGCAATTCAAGATGAGCTCACTTAGGGGCACCTGGGTGGCTCAGTCAGTTAAGCAGGTTAAGCATCGGTCTTTGGCTCAGTCATGGTCCCAGGGTCCTGGGATCGAGCCCCACATCATTGGGCTCCCTGCTCAGCAGGGAGTCTGCTTCTCTCTCTCCCTCTGACCCCCACTCGTGCTTGCTCTCTATCAAATAAATAAATAAAATCTTTAAAAAAAGATTAGCTCACTGATGCCTTATTAATTTAATAAAGAATTCTGCTTTTTTAATGATATTTGTAAAATATACTTCATTCTCCTTAACACAGAGGTGTTCCCACAGGCCTAGTTAGTCAGTGCCACTTGGGACTGGTCCAGGCAACACCAGCCTCAAGGGAGGTACTTTTTCCAAAAGTGGTTACAGCACCTAAAAGAAAATGCAAGTCTTTAAAGAAAAGGAAAGTCGTTATGTGTGATGTCCCAGAGGCACACTGATTTGCAAATTATGAATTTATTTCAACCCTCCTAGGCGCTGATGAGCTGGGAATTTGGTGCTTGCCCTTGGGACATCAAGCACTTCCCATTTTCCTGCTGATTTCCTGGCTTTCATTTACTCACACTGTACGGTGTTCGTTCAGTAAGAATGTATCGTGCGCCGGATGCTAGTGTTAAACGCCGGAGAATCAGATGCTAGTGTTAGATACCGGGGAATGGGATGCTAATGTTAGACGCTGGAGAATTGGATGCTAGTGTTAGACGCCGGAGAATCAGATGCTAGTGTTAGATGCCGGAGAGTGCAGGGTGAAAAAGCACATTGGCTCCTGGCAGGGAGCTCAGAGTCCACGGAGGGAGACAGAGAAGTAAACAATCATGCGAATGACAAGCGCAAAGGTAGAGTGTTAGATGCGCTGGTGAGAATAGGGAGGGGGACCATCTCCGTCAGGTTGGGGACTGGGACAGGCATGAGGCGGGAAACGCTGCCCAAGGCAGGTCATTTTTAAGCTTTGTCTTAAGGATTATGAATAAAGGCTAGCAGGAAGAGCTAGAATGTTCTAGGCCAGAGAAAGCCTCTACTCGGGAGGCAGGATGGCAACTTCTGGAAAGAACATACGGCCCGAGCATAGAGCATAGCATGCATGTGGGGCAGGAGGAGGGTGGGACCTGGGCAGGTGGCCGTCCTGCTCGAGTCAGGCTTGTAGTGATGTGTGCAGTGGGCCTTCCGTCCTGGGCAGATGGGGCTCCTGTGAAGGAGTTTAACCTGGAAGCAATATGGTCAGTCTGGTGACAACAGGAGGATGGCTTTCACGTAGAAAGGAGAGACCAAGGGAGGGTAGTGCGGTCAGGTAGGAGACAGCGGATCCAGTTCAGAAAGGAAGGCCTGAACTCGGGCTGGGCACTGAAGGTACAGGGAAGGAGGCTGACCTGCCGTGAGGAAAGGACTAGAACTTGGTGACTGAAGGCTAGCGGAGAGGGAGAAAGCACCCCCCTAGCCCCCCAGCTGAGGTGACTGGGTAGAAGGGAGAGGCAGGGAAGAAGCAGGATGTGGGCAAGCCCTGAGTTCCGATTTGCAGACTATGCATTTGAGCTTAGCATAGTGCAGTCTAGCATGTGGTCCCAAATGCCCGGGCAGAACGTGGCAGAAGCCAGGCTGGCTGGGGAAAGGCTCGGAACCTGGAAACAAAAACTCTGGCTTCCCGAGTGACTGATTTTTTTTTTTTTTCCCAAGTGAGTGATTTGGTCACTTCCTCCAAACAGTGTGACCCTGGGCAAGTCACAGCACCCCTCCTAAGTGTGCCTTCACCTGTGAAATGAAAGGCTTTTTTTCCCTAAGATTTTATTTATTTATTTGTCAGAGAGACAGCACGAGCGGGGGGTAGGGGGGCGGCAGACAGAGGGGGAAGCAGGCTCCCCACTGAGCAGCTGAGCAAGGAACCCGATGCGGGGCTCGATCCCAGGACCCTGGACCATGACCTGAGCTGAAGGCAGATACTTAACCAGCTGAGCCACCAGTCATCCCAAAATGAAAGGCTTCTTAATGATCCAAACTCCCTTCCTATTTTAAAACCTCTGTGAATCCGACATTTCTCCCCAGCTTTTCACAGAGGTCCCTTCCAGGCTGATTGCAAAAAAAAGAAAAGAAAAGAAAAAACATTTCACCAGTTACCAGTCTCCTTTGCCAAAATAGTAACGTTTCTGTCAGACCTAGTATCTTATATATGTTGCTGGTGTTAGTAATAGCAACTTATAATAATAAATACATGTTATCTTTGCAAATGGGCTCCCTACCTTTTTTAGCTTTTCCAACTGACCCTGAGTCTCCTTGTCAGCACGCAAGGCAATGCCCTTTCCCGGGTGGGTGTCTGTATTTGTCGGAACAAGGGCCAAAACACAAAGGAGGAAGACAAAAGAGAAGCGTGGTTTTGTCCTCCGAGCACTTCCGGGCCCCGTGGAGTAGATCCGGGAGGAGGAGGGCATGCACGGTTCTGTCTTACAGATTCTTTGAAGCCCAAATTTCCCTTGACATCAGCTCTCTAGCAGGCCGAGACCTGTTCTCTAAACGAATGAGTCCTGCTCATCTCAACCCTCCTCAGCCAATAAACAGAGTTGTTTTGTTTTGTTTTTAAGAAAAGGGACTTAAATATGATCCTTCTCTTAATGATGGCCAATCCAGAATCTTCCAAACCCAAAGGGAACTGATTCTGGAATGTCCTGACTTGGATGCCTTTGTCTTGAGGCAGATGAATTTCAAAGCTGGGCCGTATGTCCTTGTCACGACTCCCCGAATGGTCATCATAACTGTGTAAGGAAAGAGGCATCGGGTTGCTTTTCTTGGATTTGATCTCTGAACGATATGTCCTGTCTGACCGTCTGTCACTAGGCTCCATGTTCACAGAGAGGGCTGGACCAGAGCGCTGAGGAAGGAGAGGTCCATCAGGCCTCTGCCTCTCTAAACTCGTTTTCTGAGGTGTTAGAACAAGAGAAGAGTGGCTTGGTCCCAGTTTGTCCCCAACAGCAAAGACCTGTGACTGAGACACAGCATGGCAGTGTCCATAGGTCTAGCCACGTCCCCAGCCCCGTGCAGTTCTCCCCCTGCTCATCGAGATCCTCCCAGCACCTGAGACAGAAATCATGTAAAGTAATACTTTTGTCTTTCTTCTCTTGCATTTTCCCTGTCGTTTTTGGCAATATGTAGGGAGCAGTCAACCCAGGGCCAGATGGACTCACGATTTAGGAGTTGGTTGATCGCTCTACTTTCCTGAGTGTTGGAAGCATTTTACATTTTCTCTCCAGAACCTGATTTGTGCGGATTTTTTACTGATGATATTGCTACTGAAACTCAAAGAAATTATGACTTGTCTCTGAGATAATTGTTAAAATGCCTAAACCTCAGATTCATTTCTAGAATAGGTCAGTGTAAATTCTTTGGCTGTTAACAGTGTTAAAAATCACAGCCTTGTTATTAGGGTTCCCAGTCAGTCCACCGTTAGAAGTTTAAATCAGGCTCCGCTCTGCGGTTTTTACTGTTGTGCACGCCCTTCATCAGGAATGAGGGTCGAGGAAGGATTTGGGCACCCGTTTTGCTGTGAGAGGGTTAGTAATTCTGCTCTCCTGCACTGAAGCGACAGATAAGATGTGCTACATTAGCCCTGTGAAAAAAAAGTATTGCCCTAACATATGGTGAGATTAGGGGAGGGTTTTTTTGGCAGCGGGGGAGGGGGTTGGTTGCTGGCTGTTAAACTATGGAAGGAAATTTGAACCTAAGGAACTCTAGTAGTTGGAAGGGAACATTCTCCCTCTGTATCAGGGGGACAGTGGGGAGCAAGGCAGGTTAGGTAGGTCTCCTTCGTAGGCATCCTTACTGTGTCACAAGCCTGAAACCAGAGGATGTGCCCTCACTAAGCAGCCCCCAGAGTGCTGGGATGGCCCCGGGAAGACGGGGAAGGGCCAGTCTTAACTCGGACTTAACTGGAACATTTATCCCCGCCAGAGGTCTCCAGAAAGTCCTCAAGCCAACATCTCCTGCTGTCTTAACCTTCTCGGAGCAGGTTAAGGGCTGGAGAAACCAGTTGATAGAAAGCATACATGTTTAGCTTCACTCTTCTACAGGTGAAGAGAATAAAGGTTTGGGAGAGGGGCATCGCCAACATTATATGAGTAAATACATAAGCTTGGCTCATCTTTGAGAAAGACCAGCTCAGTGTCAGGCTGAATCATAAGCCCACACTGAGCGTACGTAAGGGGTAAAGAACGAACCGCTCCCCAAAACAGCCCCACCTCTCCAGAGTGATCATTCCTTCTCTGGTTTACTTGCTTCTCCAAAGCCCTACTCTCATTTACACAGATTTTTCTCAAAAGCAGAAGATAACTTTAGAAAACATAATGAAAGAGGCCGTTTTATGGGAAAACACGGAAGACAACAGATAATCCTGTTGTTGAGTTTTAAAGCAAGTTTTCCAGAAGGGCACACTGTCTCCACTTGAATAAATTTGCAATATCAATAGTCTATTGACATTGTGTTGGCAACAGTCTGACTCAGGCGATTTTTCTCTCAGTTGAGGAGCCACAGAAGATGTGTAAGCAGGAAAGTACTAGAATTGTGGTGTTCCAGAAGATTAATCAGCTATCTGTGACTGTGGGGAGGGGCAAGAAGACGCGTGTTTACATCGAGGGCGGCTGTGGGAATGGGAACGGAGGTATCTGAGAGATGGGGAAGGGAAAAATGGCGAGTGGGACCCTCCATCTACAAGGGGGGAGGAAGGAAATTTCACGTCAGGACGAATACAGCATTTCAACTGACAAGGGCTGAAGCTCTAACTCTCTGGGGCATTGGTCGATAATCGCGCTGCTTAGGAAACTTAAAAAGATTTAGAAATACACCACAAAGGCTAAAACAGCAAGTCTAGGCAAAAATGCAATCAAAATTAAAGACGAACAAATAGATAAACATCAAATAAGGGCATCCCATCAGTGAAAGAGCAGAAGGTCATGAAGAGCCTGAGGGAGTCTTTCTTTACCCAGTGCGGGTCTTTTGTGAAGAGGAGCAATCAGGAGCAAAAAGAATGTGCTGTGTTATGAATTTGAAGCTATGAGGCTGAGACCAGAGGAGTGGAATGGAGAGCGTGAAGTTGATATTCTAGTCAAAATCCCTAGAGCCTATTGCACTGTAAATTCAAAAGGCTAATAAAAGAAAGCTACGTCTCAGATGCACAAGCTGGGCAGGGCTGGTTCCCCACCAAGGCCGAGCAACATTAACTCGAGTCACAGAGTTGTACAGAAGCAGAGAACATGTCCTGAGGCATATATTTGATGGGAAGGCCTCTTTGGTACGGAGGGTCGGGGCATTCCAGCGGACAGTTGGACATCTGCTGGTGCTTTGTTTTCTCTTCTCTTGCCGAGGTAAAGAAGGGTTCACCGGCCACTTCTGAACGTCATCCTTGACTACTTCTCTTCTCTCCGGCCCTTCTCCAGAGTCCCCTGGTAATTAATGTCAGGGTCTCTCATCCATCTTGTTTTCGGTTCTCCTGACGAGGGTGCTAATCTGTGGGAAAAGTTTTCACTGATCCACGCTGAAATGAAAAACATAAACGATGTGGAGAATTTTTTCACCAAGCTTTACTGATTCCTTTTAAACAGTGGTCTCTCACCCCCGAAGTTAGGTCCTTTCTACCTTTGGTTTGCTTCAGTGGCCTTTTCTTCATGAAAGGAAGGGGGTAACAGGTATTGCTTCTTTAGACAAAAATGGCTCTGTTGGTCCCTGGTTTGTTTGTTTGTTTTTTCCCCTGGTTGGTAAAATTGGCAAGTCTGGGAGGTGCTCGCTGCCTGACCTGTGAGGGTGACTGGGAAGGCCACACCTCTGAGGGCCCCTCCGCCCTGGCACCCGGCCTGCCCTGCCTCGTGCAAGCACCTCGGCCTGCATGCACCTTCATGTCGACCCAGCCCATGCTCGGAAGGCACAAATTCGGGACGCCCAGGGCCCAACCAAGAAGCTGGGCCCCTAAGATGCCGGCTTACCCCCGTGTCATTCTGAGTGTACCACCTACAAAGGCTACTTGTATTTGTATTTTCCTTAGAACCAAAGGCTAATAGGTTAGAGTCTGGATGTGCGGCATCCCGTGTTCTGTCCCAGATGTGCTCAGCATCCCGTGATACGGAATGCCTGCCCAGCAGGACGTGGAGCGCGTGGTCAGCGGATAAAAGAGCAGAGGCAAAGGTTGCAGAAATGCTTTCTGCAGGAGGAAGGTGATGTTCCCATTTAGATTAGAAAGGAGCTAGAAAACATAAACCAGCAAACGGGTCAGAAAGGGCAGGTGAGTGACGGCAGCGAGAATGAATCAGCAAAGTGCTTGCAGGTGGCTCTTCTATAAAAAGCAGTAGCCTCTGTGATTTACAGAAGGATCCTGGACCTGGGGTCCAGCGCAGGGGAGCCCCTTTATGGCCCAGTCATTGGACGCCATGAGAGCCTGATCGAGTCACCGGAGCGCGGCGTGTTTTCATTTTTCCATCTGTAAAATGGGAGAGGGGTGGGGGAGAATGCAGTACTGAACTACCTTCTGTGTAGGAGCATTTCTTCAAAACACGAGAGCCCGTGAGAAATGTAAAGAGATGCCAGATTTCTGTCCAGGTGAAGATTGAGCCTGAAGCTGGTTTTGTCAATAATTCTGCCTACACAGAGCTACGCCTTGTTTGTTTCTCCAAGAACAGTAATTTCTTTTAAGAAGCAATGACAGCAATAAACCATGCTGGATTTCTTTCATTGATGTCTTCATCTGCTAGGGGCATTTGGGTTGGTGGGGAGGGGAAGGAGACTGCTCTTTTTATTTCAGCTCTGCCTTTTATGGGTCCAAACAATGGTTACACTTAACGGCGCATTTCCTTTCTCTTTGCTTCTCCCTCGCTTGCTTGTCTCTCCTGAGTGCCCATGCGTGCCGCTGGCTAAGCAGCATGGCAAACTGTCAGATCGGGTCAGTCAGACCCTCCATCTGACTGATGCTGTCCCCCCAGAATTAATGGGATCACCTCCTCCCTGGGCCCAGAGCAGACATCCTCTCTCTCCTCCTTCCTTCCTTCCCGTCTCTACCATGGCATTGCCCTTGCTGAATCTTCTCTACCTTCATTACCTAGAATCTTCTCCCTAAGTACTAACCAGTTTCCAAAACTACTTGTTTTACCCTCTAAAACCCTCTCCTTTTATTGTGAAGTATCATTTAAGTTCTTCTTTCTACCCCTTAGTCCCTGTTGCCCCATATTTACACCTATTATTGGGATCATCCCCACCTTTTTTCCCCTCCCCTGGGAACTTCTTTCGCTAAGAAGACCCTTTCTCTACCGTTCTGCATCTGGGCTTATTGTAAGTAGGACGTGGTGCAAGTCTTCATCTCGCTTAGGCCTTTTCTTAACGAATAGCCTTGGTATCAAGCTGAAATCCAGGCTTACGTTGTGCTGGAATTTGCGATCTGTTTTTTTCTTTCTTCAAACCACAGTCACTTCTGAAATTCTCTCTGGTGCCGCCACAAATAGAAAAGCCACCCCAAAATCAACTCTTTATTAAAATGTTATATCAATGATGCATATTTATGATTATAGGACAGCTTTTTAAAATATATCCTAACATTTTAATTATATGTCCCTCTTCTATTTACATGCTAAAAAAAGTAAGTGTATAATTGGAAAAGCAACTAATCATTAAATGTCAGGAAATAATATATCACATTTCAGTAAACATAATAAATCATCATTCAAGAGCTCATTCCTACAACGTCAGTCCAGACGAGATAGAGTATCACCACCCCTGCCAACATTTAGGTCCCGTTTTTACCATTCTAAAGTATGTCAACACTGAGGAATAAGAAAGTCTTTAAATGGCTTTATTGTATTAATCTGTTGAAGATGTCACAAGCTACTACAAGAATATTTTTACATACTGTATACAATGTATACATACCGTTTTACAAAGTTTCATGTATTCCTATGGCACTCCTATTCCATGGAGGGCGTAAGTTAGTAAAACTTTAAAAACTGATATAACAGCAAGTTAAATCTACTTTGTAGAAAATATGGCGAAGACTAAGGAATTTAGTATCAGTAAATATGTTCCCTTTGAAAGAGCAAATTGGATGTGCAGGAGGATTTTGGTCACACTTCAGAGAAGAAGATGCTGAGGTGGAGACCTCTTCTGTTTACTCGTGCTCTCGCCGGTGAGGTTTTTCTCTGTTAAACAGGCTTTTGATTACTTCAAAGCACGTTTGAAGTCCTCACTCTGCATGGCTCATGCACAAAGGCAAATATCCTTCCAAATCTCTGCAGCCGATATTGCCGCCCCTGGTATTTATACGTAAGGAGAACCTGCCGTTTGCTCTTTAACACCGAGTTGATGCCTCTTTTATGTAGCTATGACAGCGAAGGTCGTCTGACAAATGTTACATTTCCAACTGGAGTGGTCACAAACCTGCACGGGGACATGGACAAGGCCATCACGGTGGACATTGAGTCATCCAGCCGTGAAGAGGATGTCAGCATCACTTCAAATCTGTCCTCGATCGACTCCTTCTACACCATGGTTCAAGGTAAACATGAAAGCATAATTTGGGATGGGTAACCTTAAATGCCACTGTCACCCCCCGTAGAATGTGGTGACCCGTGTTCTAAGATGAGCCAGAAAAGGGAGGGTGAAAACATAAACCTCTAGAGATGTTGGTGAACAGCCCCATGTCTATCGGTACTGTTTGTTTTGTGATATCTATGTATCTTAGATCACGTAGTGTATACTCCCGCTTCCACAAGCAACTTCACTGCAACTCTTCACACGCGTCATCAGACCCTTTGTGAGTCGTCTGCTGCAGTTTTGGGGAGTGGGTCCTTTTCATGGCCATGGAACTGCAGTCATTTGAGACGGAGCACATTCTGAGTCCGCACACGATGCTGCATGTCAGTCCACATATGACGTGATCCCTGGAAATTTGACACCAAATTCTGTGTGCCCATTTATGTAATAGCTGGGCTTCTTTTTTTTTTCCATTCGGTCCATATCCAATATATTCATGGCGGAACCTCCTGCCATATTCCTTTTTGACATAATCTTGGAAAAGCCTGTTTACCGTGACAGTTGCAGTTGTTGAGGTCACAGCTCTAAGAATAATTACCAAATCTGAGTTAAGCTTCTTTGATTCATTATTTCTACCAGTTCTCTCAAGTAATCTCTGCAGTCATCTAAAATTAATATTGCTTGAATTCCTTTCTTCCCCAAATGGTCCAATATCATTGAAAAATTTTAAATTGAGGCCATAGCCTATAATGCAAGAGGGGGTTTTTTACAAAATAGAAGATGGCTTGCTTTTGTAAAAGTCCAGTTTCAGAGAAATATCATCTTATCTTTTTGGTATACAACGTACGGATATGAAATCTTTGCAAAAGATTTTAAACAAGGGAGGGATGGGTGTAGGGGAGGGGGGTGGTCTTCTGAGACCCTGGCAGGGACGGCTGCGACACACCAGCCTCCCGAGGGAGCATGTACATGGCTCTTGGCAGAGCCTTCCCGGAACATCTGTGGAGAATGACCCTTCATTCATTCCATCAGGCAAATGAGAAAAAGAAATCTCAAGTGGAGGAGGATTTTAAATTCCCCTGAAGCCTGCCTTTACTATCCAGCCAATTATGTTAACAGCACGAAAGGACAGAAATCAAAGTTGTTGTGATATGTTCTAAAAGGACAGCATTCAGTACTTTTTGTTTCCCTATACATGGAGTCGGTCAGCATTTTAGAAATGTCTATCACTTCCAACTGCATGGACCAACCGAGTGTTTAATCCATATCTGTAGTTCCTGTTTTCGGCTCCTTGTTTTTCAGATCAGTTAAGAAACAGCTATCAGATCGGTTATGATGGCTCCCTTAGAATCATCTACGCCAGTGGCCTTGATTCACACTACCAGACGGAGCCCCACGTTCTGGCCGGCACGGCTAATCCGACAGTTGCCAAAAGAAACATGAGTCTTCCTGGTGAAAACGGTCAAAATTTGGTCGAGTGGAGGTTCCGGAAAGAGCAAGCCCAAGGAAAAGTCAACGTCTTTGGTCGGAAGCTTCGGGTAAGCCAGTGTCAGAGAGTAGGTGATGGCCGTCCAGCCGTCCGTGTCCCCGAGGGGGGGGGCTAGCGCTCATCCCCTCCTCATCCTCATCTGCCCAGAACCAAATGCAGGGCGGCGCCTTCCCTGCCAGCACGAGGTATAGGCAGCTGTCAGGCCGTTAGGTCATTCGTAATAAAAGCCAACTGTTGGAGAAAAGCTTTTCCTCAGTGTGCCTGGGGTTAAAAATCAGTTCTTCCCTGAGAAATCAGGCAGTTGCATGGAGCACAGACCCAACTATCCTGGATGTCAGTCCATTGTTGTTTTACTAATATTATCTTGATCATCTTATACTTTTCCTTTAGCCACTCAGTAAAGATTGATGACTTCCTAAGGTGGGGATGAGGATAAATAAGAGCTTAAATATTGAAAGTTTTCCAAATCATAAAGAGATGGGCTGGCCATTGAAAAGCGGATTCTTTCTTTGCATTCTCAATATTTTTAGAGTATAGAAAATATATTCACATGGAAGAATATCAGTGGCAGAACCTAAGTGCTGCCTCCTCGCTATTGATTTATATTGTGTTTATGAGAAACACAATGATATTTCTGATTATGCTCGTGTAATTGATCTTTGCAAAATGTTCTCCACCTTACCTTGTTGGGTGGTTTCTTTTTCCCTCCCTCACACTGTGAACCAAGTACATCAAGAAGGCAAGCTGTGATTTATGACAGCTGTCTGGTAGAGACAACACAGATTAGGTACTAAAACACAGGCTACAGGAAACCATCTTCAGACATTATAAACTGAACTGATTCATTCTTTCTATTAGCAAACAGATTTTAGTTTATCAGATGAATGGAGATGACTATTCCTAAAAATACTTCCCCTTGCCATTTAAAAAAAGGACTGAAAGTCAAGGAGAGAGAACAAAACATGGAGCATACCATTAATGTCCTTTTTCCTGCACCGAAAATGGTTAAATTATTATCATAAGAGGCCAATATGATTTACCTTGACAGTCCTTGAGGGTAAGAAACAGCTACTATATATTATCTCTGGCTGTTTCCAAGAAATAGAAATAAAGGAATCAAGGATCACTGGATCACATACAGCCTGTATCCAACTTCCAGGTTACATTCTGATTTCACTTCAATTTCAAGGCAGGTGTTTGGGACTCTAAATACGTGACCTTCTGGAACCAGTGCTGTGCGCTCCCCCCTCCCCCATCTCCCAGGCTGCGGGAGCCAGGATGCCCTAACTCCAAGCCACCTGGCTCCGGAATTGTGGCCGGCAAGAGCTAGGGGACCCTGGAGAGGGGCTTGTTCAGAGAGAGAAGTGAGGAGGAAAAGCAAGAGAACCCTAAAGGGAAGAGCAACAGTAGAGTTGAAGGTAAAGTGACAGGAGAGGACCTAGGGTTGGTCTGTTGCCCGAGGAGACCCCAGCTCCCTGCCTTTCCCTCTCCTGAACCTAGGAATCAGTGGTGGCTGCCCCATCTACTACTTCTTTCCAGGACCCCTGCTTCCTTGGGCCATTGCGATCTGGAAGCTAGTTCACAGGCTTTATCTTATCCAGCTCTCCCTCTAATGGGCATGATGCACGTGGACATGTGTGCATGCGCGTGCACGCACACACACACACACAGAGTCACACCTACCCTCAGACACAGGACTTCCTTCACCAAAAGGTACAAAGATGCTGCTCACATTTGTGCTCCTCATTCCACACACCAGAGAAGACACAGCATTAACTAGAATTCCAGAAACAAGGGTTCTAGATCAGGCTCCACTTTTTGCTAATAATAAACCTTATGGGAAAATCGTAACATCTCTGAAACCTGTTTCCTTATGTATATCATGATAATCCATATAGGATATAAGTAATATAGTATCATCAAGATAATATCATAACATTATGACATTATAATATGGACATTATATAGGTCATTGACAGACGCTTCATCACATAGACAATACACGGGATACAGATAATGGATAAATACAATTTTACCCTGCCCTGCCTGCACGTCACACAATTGTTACAGAATCAAATGAGACAATGTGAAAGTACTTTACAAATAAAAGGCGTGATTATATATTCCCTAACCGTAACCCGGAGACTCTCTACCACATAGGCATATGTTAGGCATTTACCCACGCAGCGGGAAATAGGAGAGAGCCCTTCAGCACACTGGTTAGGAGAACAAGGGAAGAGTGTGGGACGCGCTTTGCTCAGAAACTGACCGCAGAATATGCTGCCTTCTCTTCTTTGAGATAAGCTCTAAGCGTGTCCTCTGTTTCTTTATAACATGGCTTTTCTAGGCATAAAAAGAAATCAGGAAGAGTAGAGGAAAAGATGAAATCCTATCTCGTGTCTCTGGTTCTCTGCCTGATTCAAAATGAAGCAGATACCTCACTTTGGGGGAAGAAAAGACAAGAGCGCACAAGCATGGCTGTTAGTTTCTTCTAAATAGTGGGCCCACAATGCCTCGGCAAGTCGTTTCAGAGAATGCCCTGTTTAAAGTAGCCTGTTCAGCCACACTGGGAGGAGATTTCCAGCTGATAGTGCAATTGCTCTCATAGAGACAATGCCAAGATCACAAGGGAGGGTTTCTTACTTTCAAGATAAGATTGGATGTGCCGGCTTTGACTGCTAATTTCATTCCTCTGTGGTTCTAAGGGAGAAATTCTAGGGAGAGAGTGATGATAGGAAAACCTGGCTTAAGGACTAGACCGGAGTCTGCCAAAAGAGGGAAGAGAGGTGAAGGGTGGAGGGGCAGCGGGGGAAGGACCGACGGCCCGGGAGGCACACTGGATCAGTACTCACCTGCATCCCACCCTTTCCTGAAACAGAACATTCCCTCGCTTACCTTTATTTCCTAGCAGAAACTTCTTTTCATTCTTAAGGTATTTGCCTAAATTCAGCGAGCTGCCTGACACAGAGTGGGTCCTCAAATATTTATTCAGTGAATGAATGAGGAAAAGCCAGCCTTAAAATACGGATTATCTCACTGCATCTAGGTCCAAGGGAGAAACTGTATGGATAGCACTTCCTTGCAAATGTTTGACTGCTATACACAAACCTAACTCTAAATAGATGATGGATCTATAAGAGAACACCAGATATTGTAGTTTAAAGTTTTTTAAAGCAAAGAGTAGAAAAGGAAAACTAACAAGGAACTAGCAACATGGAAAGCATTTGCTCTGAAAAGTGCATTAAGAGGAAAGGGAAATACAGTCAGGAGTCACAAGCAAATGAAATGGTGAGAGATGTGGGAAAGCATTGCAAACTAAAGATTAGACATTTCCAGAGCTCACTTGTTTGTGGCTAAGTTGGAAAAAAAAAAAAAGACACAGGCATAAAAATTTCTTGTCTTTCTCTTGTTTGGTAAATATTCCTTGTTTTTTTGTCAGTGATGGACTTTGGAACCAGCCTTTCATCAGTTATAAAAAAAAACGCTGCTATGGCATTCTAAAAAGAAAAATGTATCTTCTAAAGTTGCCCAGAATTCAGATGCTTACAGGAAAAAAAATCAGTGAATCACTTAAAAAAAACAAAAGTCTCAAAATGTGAAAGCCAAAAGTGTGTTTTAAAGGCCTACATGCATATGATAGCATATGAAGCTCATTCTGCGAGTCACGTTCGCGTGCTGTGTTGCTCCTCCCTCGGAGCCGAGCGGCGCGGCCCACAGTGGGATGGTGCCTTGTTATTAGCCCTGGCTGACATGCAGAGAGACACAAAACCGTCTGCAACCAGCTGATGTTCCAACAGGGACACAGGGGAGTCGTGATGTTGACCAAGTGTACTGGGTAATGAGCCAGCCCTTCCTCACTTCCCTCCGTAACATTCCAGATACATGAATATAATCTGATGGTGCTTGATGTCTTTAAACATAAAGGCGTTGTTTAACATCTTTACACGTTAGTTTTTCAAGCATTCTGGAGGGAAGATGATCACTACCCCCGTTCCCATATCCAAGGGATGCTGTGATCTCCTCACAGTCATGCTGGACGTGATCTCTGAAAATAGGGACTTTGCATGCTTGCTTGAAAGAAATGCTGTATATCACAAAGGACTTCATGGTGATCTCTTCTCCAAACACAACATTTGGGTTCATTTTTATATAGCTGGAGGTACAGTAATGAGCTAAGATTTTTCATCTTAGATAAACTATTCAATTTAAATTGATATTTTTTATATTAAAACTATTTATTAAAAGGCAACTGGGACATGGAACAATGCCAGGACTTTGATTGTCAAAAAAAAAAAAAAAGCAGTAGAAACATTGCCATAATTTCATAAAGGTACAGTTAAGTAGGACTGTGTCCTAGAATGGAAATGTCCCTTGACTTCTGCACTTTGTTTATAATACCCGAAGGAGAAAGTTTGGGCGTGTATGGGAAGAACAGAGGAAACAAAAGATCTATTCGTATCTTTTGAAATTTTACATATTCAGTAACAATGACTGGTATCTGGAAACAATCCGAAAACGGCTGAAACCTTGGCTCGTGTTTTGGGAATGTGGGGGGAAACAGCCACATGCTAATTCTTTCATTGCTCTGACCTGAGGACGCAAGAAAGGCATTGCACCCGCGTTTGTCTGGATAAAAAGGAAAATTGGAACTTGTACCCAGCTGTTCAGTATCCCGGCGCTTCTAGATGTTTTCATGTGGCGGCATGTTGGGTATGGTGGCGCACACAGCGGCTACCACGTGATTTTCTCCTGGATGCTTTGGTGTTGCGTAGCCATATCCACGAACCAGAGGAAGAGGAGGGCGGCAGGGTGCAGGCAGTGGGAAGAAGGGGCCCCGGGCTGCTCTTTGCCCAGCTCCCTTTAATACCCACACAGTCGGAGCAGGCCTGCCGTCCAATCTGCCGTCCAGATTGCTCATGCTCTAACCAGAGGCAGCACTGCAGAGAGCAGGGGTGCTTAAGGAAGGCAATAAAGAGTTGAAATACAAATTAAAATGAATACGAAGTAAAACGCAAACAGACGGGGCAGTCCTGCAGGCCGCACAGTCCTTGGAAGCTGCACAGGCAGTCCAGCGGGGCTGGCGCAGCCTGGAATAACCTACAGAAGGAGCAAAGAGGGCAAACCTAAACATTCAGAGGTGGTTGTTTTGTTTTGTTTTCTTTTAAATCACAATCAGAGAAATACGTTCAAGAACCATAGGAAACCATTTAAATCGTGCAAAACCTCATCCTAAGGCATCAAAAATTTTGTGCCAAGATAAGGTGAAGAAGAGCTGGATCCTGCCAGTTGGCTGTTGAGTTCATTTGATAACAAATCAAATCTTCCTACAGGCTTTAAAGTAGGTATTTGTAATACTAGCCAGCAGCTTCTTTTTGGGGTCCGCAAAGCATTCTGCAAGCCTAACCTCGTGAAGTTCCACAGAATTCACAAAAGGCAGGGACTAACATGCAGGCGTTTCCACATGGGAGAACGGAAGCTCCGAAAGCCTCGAGTGGGCCAGGCAGAATTCGGTCAGATCGCTGACAGAGCCTACAGCCTCTCGCCCGAGCACCTCACAGATGGACAGACAGCTTCAGAGGGGCCAAAGCCCAAAGTCATGCTGCCTCTAGACCCTGTCAGGTATGGAGATGGGGCTCCTTGAGTCCTGGGCTCCTCCCCGCAGTGCACCCACACGCGCGCACACACACACACACGTTACACACCAGATTCTGCTGTGGCAACCAGCTGGATCTGCAAGGACGGAACCGGAACATTAAGATCTCCGGATTGCCCTCCAGGGCTCTACCCTTTCTCAGTTTCTGTGACTTGTCTGGGTGCTTTTTTGCCTCCAACATCACCTAGTTCACTCCATGGACTTTTTGGTAAACCTTTCCATACCTTTCCATGGACACTACGGTACTCCCCTTGAACCACTGATTGGAAAAGTTTAAGCTTAAAGAGTATCTTTTCATGGGGCTTGGTTAATGTCAAGAATAGAATGCACAGATTAGTTTTATCCCAGAGTTTACATAAATACACATGCATATTGTGTATGCGCATACACGTCAGTGTGGACGTCCGTGCGGAAGTGGTGTGCGTGCTTATGTGTATATAACCGACCAGCTGCAGCTGTCCGCTTTGAAAGTTCTAGCTAAGACATGGTCATGTAAAATTCAGATTTTCCTGTTTAATGTTTAACAGTCCAATAGTCTATGCAGATTTTTGGTATGTCCAGGCTATCACCGTCCGAAAGCTCCTGTCTTGCTACAGAAAATCCACTCTTCGGGGTCCTCAGTACGCTGCGGACTGTTTCTAAAGTAGAGTGTAACCACGGCCACATTTCCTTTGCAGTAACGAGTGCTGGTCTGTATGAGCCTTGGATCCCAGACAGTAACAGCCAAATGTAGTCAGAGATTCTGGACATGGCACAGAGCCACACGGAGACCCAATTACAACAACGTGGTGCTAGATCTGTACCCTAAGCATAATTGTCGGACCCTGTAGATGTGGGAGTGAAGCATCTGAGGTCCCTGCCAGTTAACCAGATGTTATTAAAGGGAAGGGCATTCTAAAAACTTGTGACATTTCAGCACGGGGCCAAAAGCAATGATCATGTTTGTAACCTCCTGCTATTTAGACTCATTAATAATTTACTGTAATGTGGGTTCCAACTTCTACTTAACTATTCTTCAAAGGGCCAGAGTCACATTTACTGCTTTTATTTAATAGAGCCATGATTAATCTACTAAGCAGTTATTGTCCAGTGTCTTACAGAGGGAGGGGCTCTGAGTAAGTTACAGAGATGTCATGTTGACCACCTTCATATCTTCTGAACAGACTTTAAAGCAAATACATTCTGGTATTTTTCTTATCCGTTGCTTAAGTTTACAACATTTAATTGAAGAGGTTTTGAACAAATGCCAGGCTTCTCTTTCTGCTTAATGAAACCTTTTAAAGGAGCTGTTAATCTACTGCCTTGCACTTGTACCTAAGAAGTTGCTAAATTAATTTACTGACAAAGAGAATCAATCATCATAAATGGTGTTTAAACAATAGCAGGGCCTCTGAAGAGTAATAAAGGACTGGCATTGGAATAGCATGATTCATGTTATCATCCTGTTTGTGTTGTAACAGGTTAACGGCAGAAACCTCCTTTCAGTTGACTTTGATCGAACAACAAAGACAGAAAAGATCTATGATGACCACCGTAAATTCCTGCTGAGGATCGCCTATGACACGTCAGGGCACCCGACTCTCTGGCTGCCCAGCAGCAAGCTGATGGCGGTCAATGTCACCTACTCGTCCACCGGCCAGATTGCCAGCGTCCAACGGGGAACGACGAGCGAGAAAGTGGATTACGATGGCCAGGGGAGGGTCGTGTCTCGGGTCTTTGCCGATGGTAAAACCTGGAGCTACACATACTTGGACAAGGTATGCCTGCACGGTGAGAGTCAGAGGAGGGGAGCCATGATCAGTATTTTTCAGCAGTCGCGCAGGGCACTGTGGGAGAGGAGAACGGGGGGCATGTGCTGGGGCTCCATTTATTATTCTAAGTATCAATATGCAAGTCGCATTGGTACAGCGGGTGATGAATTTCTGCATTAGCCAAGTAGTTTCTCCTTAGTTAAGTTCTACCTGAGACCCTTTTAAGTGTTGTATGCCGCAAACAAACAAGCAATAACACTGTCCACCTGCCAAGTTTCTACATCGACAACATTCACAAGTTAGACCTTGAGCATGTAAGTCGTCAGGAAATAACCTCCGTGCTAGCTCTTTCATTTAGGAAGGAGCCTACGTTAGCTCAGCGGAAGCTGTGTCGTGTTGTCGCTAGCAGAGCTTCCACATAACCGTAAAAAGCACGGAGATCCTATTTATGCATTATTAACCTAAAGAGGCTATTATTTAGGAAGCCACATTTCAGGCACTCTGTGGCATCTCTCCTTTCTTGTGCATATAAAAGGTGTAAGCATCCCCGCTTAGGCTTTCCCCCCTCCTTAAGCACTAGGTACGATACCAAAAAAGACTTAAAGTTACCCGTGTGCAAAATGCTCGGTCGCACTCTGAGAGGTTTGGGATGGTGACTGTGGTCCAAAGGAATGAAAGCAACAGAAAAGGGACAGGGAACCGGCCACCTCCCTGCCCTTCCCTACTGAAAAAAAGAGAACCCGCCAAAGAGCATATTCGTGGAATGTTCATTTGCCCTTGAGACAAGCATCAGCCCTAGGGAAGGGTTCTGTTTTGAGTCCCAATGCCTGTCACACCTCAGAGCATGCCACCACCAGGCAGGCAGCAACCCAAGTTACAAACACAGCGATTACTGCCTCCAGCCCTTACGTGCATCGGCCAGAGTGACCTGGAATGCAAGTCCGCGCCACTGTCGCTCACGCCGTCATCCGCACTCACCTCACGCTGTCTTGTTCTTCATGAGAGGCCTTCTGCACAACTCCTCAGTCTACACCTAGCCCCACTGCCCGGCAGTTATCCCGTCTACGTCTAGATGGCCTCGACACGGACTAGCCTTCCAGAGAACCAGCGTCAGGTTCAGAGCTCACCACAGATGCCTCCCAACTCTGGAATGCTTCCCCTACTTGCCAGTCTCTTCTCTCGCAAACCTGCTCATCTGCTCTCCTTCGAAGAGACTCACCCTTGAGACAGTGGACTGGCCCACTGGGTGACAGTTCCCCTCCACACTAATCCTCACACTCGACAGTTACTCCGCTGGTGATTTGATGAGAGACCACAGAGGAAGCCCTCCTACACACATCCCTTCCTGGGAGCAAGTCCTCATGCCTGGAAAACACTTCACCCTCCAACCTAACAAGCCCCAAGACAACTTCCTCCTGAAGAAACTGGGAGTGGGTCCCCACTTCATCCTGGAACACTTCTCCCAATGTAAATTAAGTACATTACAGAGAAGTATAACAGAAATACCCAGACCTTAAAAACTGATAGTAGTGATCATAATGTCATGGGAAAGTGTTTAAAAGGAGACAAAGGGCATGTCATTGATAAGAGCCACTACCAGCAGTAACTGAGGTCACATTCATATATCAGTGGGGATCAGAAAAGCCAGCAAGTATTTTCATCATCTCTCCCAAATCCCTAAAATCCACCCAAACCATTTCCATTTCCTTGCTAGGATAGGCACACTAAACCAAAACCTATTCATAGCAGAAGTAGTAATATTTTACTATCATCAGATGTGATTTTAAATGACTACACAACTAGGTACTAATTCCTGTGAGTTCAGCAATAATCCAACTTGGCACAGTGCAAACTATTAGGAACAATTCTCAAGACATCTACTAGACAGCCAGCAGACAAAGACTGCCCCTAGATATGCCCACAGAGGAGACTCTGCAGAACCTGGCTTGCAGGCTGCTTTCGAAGATGGTGGACGGTAAAGAGAAAGGGAACGAGCCTTGGACAAGGGATTATGTGTTTCTCTGGCGAAAGCAAAGCATACGTCCCAGGAGGGCGCCTAACACACGCATCCTTCCAGATCTGCCATCACTGCGTTTGGTCTAACAGGGTTGGGGGGAAGCTTCCTCAAAGGAGAGAATCACCTGTGCTCTGTATTACTATTGAGCTGTAATATTCACTATTGAGCCTCAGGGTTGAGCTTCTCATGCTGGTCTAATAAATGATTGTCTTGTGTCTTTCTGCAATTACTTGCAAAATCATTTTAATTTATATATTTATATATAAATATATATATAATATATATATTTAGAACTCATTTTAATTTATATATTTATTCACTGCGTTATTTAGCACCAAAGTAGAACGTAGCCCAGAAACCATTCTTACAGCAGCTGAGACACTGATCAGATTTGGTACTCGCTAAAGGAAATTTCAAAATGTAGATTTTATTGCCATTCCAGACGACAGGTAAGAATTTGCAAACAAACAAACAAAACCCGTACCTGGATCCATATTTCAATTAAGGGCCTTTACAGCTCTCACTCACCGTGTGATTTAGCAATGTTTGTTGACGTTGATGCTTTATATACACATTATCCATTTTTGAGTAATTTTATGTCTCTTCTTCATAAAGTAGTATTTTGAATGCTTTGCTCCTCCCCCACATGCACTGGAAATTAAAACATGATTTGAGTGGCTCTTCAATCAAATGAGGGGGAAAAGCCACCTTCCTAAATAATGGCTAATTATGGATAGGATTGCTTTTCCCATATGCTGTTTTGTCCTTGAAATACTGTCTTTAAAGCAGCTTTGCCCATGCCTGTATCATGACTTACCCACATCCATCGACAATCTGCTGCTTGGCTGTGAATGCCTAGAAAAAGAATGGTACAATCATGACAAGTGGCACATTATGAACCTCGAGCCACTAACTGCAGAACCCCTCACAATGAAGCATCCAAGCAAATTAGGCAGGGAATCGTGAACATGTAAGGTCAAGGATAACTCAATTAAAATGAAAATAATTTTCTCAAGCAAACCGTTTCTGTGTACTTGTGGTCACTGGATCTGCTTTTGCCCCCCCTGCCCCGCCCACAAATATTGAACAACAGTCTGTTCTGTCTTTCCAGTCCATGGTCCTCCTGCTTCACAGCCAGAGGCAGTACATCTTCGAGTACGACATGTGGGACCGACTGTCGGCCATCACCATGCCCAGCGTGGCTCGCCACACCATGCAGACCATCCGGTCCATCGGCTACTACCGCAACATTTACAACCCCCCCGAGAGCAACGCCTCTGTCATCACGGACTACAACGAGGAGGGGCTGCTTCTGCAGACGGCCTTCTTGGGGACCAGCCGGAGGGTCTTGTTCAAGTACAGAAGGCAGACCAGGCTCTCCGAGATCCTATATGATAGCACGAGAGTCAGTTTTACCTATGACGAAACAGCGGGAGTCCTCAAAACGGTAAACCTCCAGAGCGATGGTTTTATTTGCACCATTAGATACAGGCAAATCGGCCCCCTGATTGACAGACAGATTTTCCGCTTTAGTGAGGATGGGATGGTAAATGCGAGATTTGACTACAGCTATGACAACAGCTTTCGAGTGACCAGCATGCAGGGTGTCATCAATGAAACGCCACTGCCCATTGATCTCTATCAGTTTGACGACATTTCTGGCAAAGTTGAGCAGTTTGGAAAATTTGGAGTTATATATTATGATATTAACCAGATCATTTCCACGGCTGTAATGACTTATACAAAGCACTTTGATGCCCATGGCCGCATCAAGGAAATTCAGTATGAGATATTCAGGTCACTCATGTACTGGATTACAATTCAGTATGATAACATGGGCCGGGTAACCAAGAGAGAAATCAAAATAGGGCCCTTTGCCAACACGACCAAATACGCTTACGAATATGATGTTGACGGACAGCTCCAAACAGTTTATCTAAATGAAAAGATCATGTGGCGTTACAACTATGACCTGAATGGAAACCTCCACTTACTGAACCCGAGTAACAGTGCCCGTCTGACACCTCTTCGCTATGACCTGCGAGACAGGATCACCCGCCTCGGGGATGTTCAGTATCGGTTGGATGAAGATGGGTTCCTGCGTCAAAGAGGCACAGAGATCTTCGAGTACAGCTCCAAGGGGCTTCTGACTCGGGTTTATAGTAAGGGCAGTGGCTGGACAGTGATTTATCGTTACGACGGCCTGGGAAGGCGCGTATCTAGCAAAACCAGTCTGGGACAGCACCTGCAGTTTTTTTATGCTGACTTAACTTATCCCACGAGGATTACTCATGTGTACAACCATTCAAGTTCAGAAATTACTTCTCTCTATTACGATCTCCAGGGACATCTCTTTGCCATGGAAATCAGCAGTGGGGATGAATTCTACATTGCGTCAGATAACACAGGGACACCGTTGGCTGTTTTCAGTAGCAACGGGCTTATGCTAAAACAGATTCAGTATACTGCATATGGTGAAATCTATTTTGACTCCAATGTTGACTTTCAACTGGTAATTGGATTTCATGGTGGCTTATATGACCCACTCACGAAATTAATCCACTTTGGAGAAAGAGATTATGATATTTTGGCAGGACGATGGACAACACCTGACATAGAAATGTGGAAAAGAATTGGGAAGGACCCAGCTCCTTTTAACCTCTATATGTTTAGGAATAACAACCCCGCAAGCAAAATCCATGATGTGAAAGATTACATCACAGGTAAGCGGTTTGGTTTTTTTTTCCCTTTCCAAGTACTGAATTACTTTAATCCTTATATGACTACACACAATAACGGGAGTTGCTTTCTTTAGCCTGACACTTTACTCCTGCAAAATCAAATGCCTAGCCTTGTAAATGTGTCTATTTCTCTATGGAACCATAGAGAAACCAGAGAGGGAAACTGAGGCATGGTTTGTTACTTCCTATTCTGTCTCCAATGCCCAAGGCCACGATGTTCTGAAATGACATGGAATCCAGTCACTTAAGCAAGGGAGGTAACATGGGGGTGTGGAAAACAGGATGAACGTGGAGCCCCCAAACTGGAACTCCAATCCCAACCCCTCTCCTGTAAGTCGTGTGGCTTTAGAGACAAGTCAGAATTTTTTTTTAAGCTGTTTCCTTAACAGTGAAATGGGGAGAATAATGCCTCCCTTAATAATGCCTCCCTAATATAAAATATATGCAATTCTGCTTTAATTACTAACTCCCTTACAACTGTGTAACGTTGGTTTTTCTTTTATACGCGTGTGAAGTTCTAGTGGAGCAATCGTGAAACATGGCAAAGTGCGATTCACCGTCTCATTCCCGGGATGTTTAACTCTCCACCACCATCACCTCAGGACAATAAAGGAACAGTTTCTCCCACCACTTGCTTGGCCAGCGGATCCCGTTTCTGTTTTCACTACCGTCTGTGCGTGGTGGCCCTACTAATAGACACACACTAGTTTTTCTGCCCGTGGGGGGGGTAGTAAGACCTTTCCAGGTTTGGGGCATGATCTGATTGAAACCTCTCATCCCACTTCTGCCACCACAAAACCACCAGGATGAGAGAGACACAGTCTTTGCAAGCACTGCTCTGGCTCACTTTCGTTCCTGACTTCTCCACTCATCCTCCACCACGTGGATTCTGAATCCTTCTGCCCCCACCTTCCTTTCCTGAATTACACACCATATGAACCTCTCTACCACATGTATGCTTCCTGGAGGAAGGTTCTTTCCTGTTTTCTTTTTTGTTGTTTTTGGTTTGGTTTGGGGTTCTCTGTTTTGTTTTGGCTTGTGTTATGTCCTTCTTCAGGCTGTCTCTTTTCTTGCTCAATATTTGAGGCATAGTGAAATGCCTCTTTTCTCGATTCTTGGTACAGTTCTCAAAACGCTGCCCCCTGTTCACTTCGCATCTGCTTCCTGCTTTCCCAGACTGCCAAAAGCTTGTCATAGCTCTCCTCTGCGTGAACCAGCTGAAACTCGCCTCTTTCACAGCCCTGGTTCAGCAACACCCTCATGGTGTTCTCCTTCAGCTTACTCAATACACATCGGCATCTGAGTCCCATTATTTTGGCAATGCTTTTCAATACTTAAGACCCTGTGATCTTTTTTTTCTTTTACTGTTACACAAACATTGTTCATAGTAGGAGAACCTTTGCCCCCAACACTACCATTCAGGAGAATTTTCTCCAAAACATAAGACCCCCTGTAATCTTCTATGTACTCACACACACACACACACACACACACACACGCACACACACACCCAAAAAAGTATCACTCTCTATTCTACATGATGAACTTGGGATTTCTCTCTCCCACCACCACCACCACTCCTCCTTTTAAAAGAGGGAGAATACCACCGCTTCTATAGCCATATGATGTTTGGACAGAGGGCCTGCCAGCCTGGTGATGAGGTGAAGTTTGTGCCCTAGAGGAGGAAATAGGAAGCAAGTGGCTCTCCCATCATTCTGACAAGCAGTTTACCACTAGTTATTTAAGAGGTGTTGACAGGGCTGCCTGAAAGGCAGGAAAGCCCACAGCTCCTGAATCCATCCTTTCCTAGCAATGTGGACTGCAGGGAATGCCATAGCAGCAGTTTCTGAAAAACATCAAAGGAGAGATGGAACAGCATAAAATATATGAGGTGAAATGCAATTTCAAATTTTCCAGCAATGTGCTTAATATATAAAATAATCTACACCCAACTGTACTCATAAAGCTGCCAGCCTGCTGAGTCGTTCTGTAACATTATAACCTCCAGAATAGAATAAAAGCCTTATTCTGTGCTTAATGGCTTTCGGAGTCACGTGGCAATATTTTAAAATACCATTTTAAAGGTCTCCAGGTTCTCTCCCCAAAAAGTTCGTCCCCACCTGTGCACAAGTGAGCCTTTGAAGTCATAGCTGATGGTAATCAGAACTTCTGTGCCCTTGGCCAGTTCTGCCAGTTTTCAGCATTCATCTTTGATTAAGAATCAACTCTTGATTTTAATTCTCTCAATTTAGGGTTTTTATTAATAGAAAATGGGTTGTGGAAGCTGCATATCCTTGGGCAATCGCTTTTGAAAGCTAATAACACACAGCTCCTATTTAAGACCAGTCTTGACTAACTACCAATTCCCTTTGTTTACCTTAACTGCGGCTCTTTCATGCTGCTGTGCATTATTACCACCCCCTTTTACCACTTACTTCTAGCACAGGATGCACCTTCGCACGTGTGACAGTTTATCCAGTCTCAGTGAGCAGCTACGGGGCTGTGTTTTCCGTAGTCCTTGCCATAGCTCCATTATGGAGGCTAGCAGCTTCAAGTCCGAGATTGGGGGGTGGGGTCTGAATTGGAGAATGAAGGCAAGCATGGACTCCTCTTCAGGTTACTTTTTGTGAATTTGGGGGTTTCTTAAAGGTAAGAATTCAAATGCATGAAAGCACAAAATAACTCTTAACACGGTTCATTTTGAACATTCTCCTAGATGTTAACAGCTGGCTGGTGACATTCGGTTTCCATCTGCACAATGCTATTCCTGGATTCCCTGTTCCCAAATTTGATTTAACTGAGCCTTCTTACGAACTTGTGAAGAGTCAGCAGTGGGATGATATACCGGTAAGAACAAAAAGTCAAAGTGTGAAAGAGTGATAGATGGCTTTCCTGTGTCGTATTTACCCATTTAACCAAACTGCCCTTGTGAAAGCTGGACCACAGACCGGTTTTTAATATTTTTTTGACTCTTTTAGGGTAGAAAAACATCGCATTTCTGTGCAGCAAAGCAGGGGCCTGTTAAACAGGCTTAAATTTGTTTTTAGTGATGCTAATAAAAACATAAAAAGACATTATCAGAAGGTAATAAAATGAGGGAGCTCGTTTTTGAGCGCAAGCTTTCTACAGAGAACCCCCGTGAAAGCACATTTTATAGCACTTGGGACCTTAAGGCAAAGATACTATAAACAGGAGGGCAGGGGATTCATATTACAAATTAGCAGCCCACAAACAATGCCGCAAAGTTCAACTTCTTTAAAATCTGAACGGTGTTTCATGGGAACAGATTGAAAATAAAAATAAAATGTCCTCTGATAAAGCTCCATCTGCAACTAGGTGTTTATAGAATTTTCCTGAAAATAACATTTCAGGAGGCCTATAATTGTTCTGAGAACTAAAATAAAAGGAAAAGAACGGAAAATTGCAAAGTCAAAGCTGCCATTTCAGAAAATGGCCCTTTTAATTCCTGCCATTCAGAGATCAGAAAGGAATGTACAACAAAACACTAGAATTTCTAGCTTAAAGCAAGAATAATTAAAGATCAAGAAATTGGGTTACCCCATAATGATAAGGAGAAGAGAGGGCAGAGTTTCTTAGAAAGATTAATTTCTCCCCCCCCCCTTGAGCAATTTCCTGTAATTTCAGTGAATACAAAGAGAAAAGGCAATCATGGCCGAAACACACACGCGGTATATTCAGTGCCAATACCTCTCTTTTCTGGTATAGGTTTCATACCTCACATAAAACAATTCCTTCTCCAAGATGTCACCTTTCCATTTAAGAGGCAAAACCCATCAGGTTTCCAAGGTCTGGGAGCCATTTTAACATTTCGAATTGCAAACAAAGCTACGCTGATAAAGTGTCATGAAGACACACTGAAGTTTCCCAGTGCATTTGAACAGGCACGTCCTTACGGTGTCTGACTTTCCAACATGTCTGCGAACACTTAAGTCTTACTGTCCAAGTGGACTTGCCCACTTTCCCCCTAGGCAGCCTCCTAAATGTGGTTCAAGTCCTCTGTCAAAGAGAAGCGCACCCTAAGGACAGCTTAGGGAATCCCCAGCAAAGACACTGGAGGCTGCCCCAAGCGCCGAAAAACAAACGTTTCTGTCACTGCTGCCCATGAAACAGATGTTTTGGGGGCAACACTGGCCAGACAAACATCCGGCAGTAGGAGAAACGGCTGAGTTCAGATGCCCCCAATTTGAAACGCTTGCCAGCGTGCATGGTCCACCGTCCCTACGTCTCCAAAAAAGTAAACGTTTTCCTAAAGTAATAAGTACTCCCCTCCCGCGGTCCCACTGTGCACTCAGCCCTGCACGTTTCACTTGTGCCGGTAACAATGGCGAAACTCGGGCGGAAACTGTGTTTGCCGAGAGCACAGGAATTTCGAAGCGTGTAAAGCAGGACGCGGCGGTCCCGCGCTGAGCAGCCCCCAGCCTTTCAAACCCTCAGCCTGTGTTGGCTGCTTCCTCCCCGGGCTCCCATGGAAAAAGCCGCAGTGACCCTGAGAAGCGGGGTTCCCCAAATGGGATGGGCGTGGGAAAGGCATCCGAAAAACAAAAGAGGAAAGCTAGAACCATCACTTTGCCCGCGTCAGAGACCAAAAAGCTCTTAACTAATATATAAAATAATCTACACCCAACCGTACTCATAAAGCTGCCAGCTTTATGGAGTCCCCTCTTTCTACGTTTGAAAATGGAGTCCCCTCTTTTTACGTTTCAAACCTCACTTGGATCAACTTGAGGGGAGGGGGCCTCTGAGTGCCTTCCTCTACCCAGAGGTTTTTGGGGTTTTTTTTAAGCCTTTTCATCTCTAAAGAACCCACTGCGGTTTTAATAAATGCCTGGGAGCTCTCCACGGAAGGCCCCCCCCCTGCTCTTTTTGGGGTTCTTGTCAGCGCTGGGCGCGCTGCCAGGAAGCCTGGCTCCCCGGCAGCCGAGAGCTACAGATGTTCTCTGAGCCGTCCCCCCCGCCCCCCCTTTCTGTGTCGCTTTTCAGCCCATTTTTGGAGTTCAGCAACAAGTGGCGAGGCAGGCCAAGGCCTTCCTGTCCCTCGGGAGGACGGCGGAGGTGCAGGCGAGCAGGCCCAGGGGCGGCGGCGCGCCCTCGTGGCTGTGGTTCGCCACGGTCAGGTCGCTGATCGGCAAGGGCGTCATGCTGGCCGTGAGCCGCGGCCGCGTGCAGACCAACGTGCTCAACATCGCCAACGAGGACTGCATCAAGGTGGCGGCCGTGCTCAACAACGCCTTCTACCTGGAGAACCTGCACTTCACCGTCGAGGGCAGGGACACGCACTACTTCATCAAGACCACCACGCCCGAGAGCGACCTGGGCACGCTGCGGCTGACGAGCGGCCGCAGGGCCCTGGAGAACGGCATCAACGTGACCGTGTCGCAGTCCACCACCGTGGTCAACGGCCGGACGCGCAGGTTCGCCGACGTGGAGATGCAGTTCGGCGCGCTGGCGCTGCACGTGCGCTACGGCATGACGCTGGACGAGGAGAAGGCGCGCGTCCTGGAGCAGGCGCGGCAGCGCGCGCTCGCCCGGGCCTGGGCGCGCGAGCAGCAGCGCGTGCGCGACGGCGAGGAGGGCGCGCGCCTCTGGACGGAGGGCGAGAAGCGGCAGCTGCTGAGCGCCGGCAAGGTGCAGGGCTACGACGGGTACTACGTACTCTCGGTGGAGCAGTACCCGGAGCTGGCCGACAGCGCCAACAACGTGCAGTTCCTCCGACAGAGCGAGATCGGCAAGAGGTAACGCCCCGGGCCGGCGGCGGACCCCCGGCCGGGGCCGCGGCGCTGGGCGCCTCTCGAGCCTCAAGCGCGCCCCCTGCTGGGCTTTTTCTGTAGCGCAATCCGAATCGGACTCTGCGGCGCAGAAGAGCCTTCCAGGAGAACGGACTGCTATTAAAAGAAAGAAGGAAAGAAAATCCACAAAAACAAACAAAAACACACACACACACTTTTTTTTCTGAGTGACCTTAAAGGTGATCGGCTTTAAAGAATATGTTTACATATGCATATCGCTGCACTCAGTCGGACTGAAAGTATGAAGAGGAAAAATCAATAAGGGAAAGAAAGGAAAAAAAAAAAAAAAAAGGCCGAAACATTTTGCGCGAGGCCCTCCGTTCCTTCGAGGCACTGTATGTAACTAAGGTAGGAAATGCGTACAGTGTTTCCAGATGTTACCGAATTGTCGACCTTTGCTTACAAGAAGTAGTCTCTCTGCGTAGGATGTGGTATCTGTCTCTGTTAATTTTAAAATGTGGGGCAAAATTACTGTTTATAGACATCCCAACTGCTTGCCCTGTGCTACTTTGTAAAAAGGACGTTGGCACAGTGACTTCTGCTCCGGAGGGGATTTCATAATGGATTTTACAGCCCTAACGTGGTTTGCCTTGGGGGGGAAAAAAAAACTGGCAAATAGAATCCTTGTCACTGATAAGCAGAGGAAACCCTGATTTTTTTGTAAATTATGTGAGACAAGTTGTTTATGGATTTTTATATGAATTACAATTTACTGTACATCAAATAATTAGTCTCAGAGGAGTTAATTTATGTAAAGTGTTTAAAAAGTTTATACTTAAAAATAAAATGATAAAAACGTGAACTGTGTGATTTTTTTAAAAGGATTGCACCTTTTGTTATCTGTTATAGCTGTACAGTATAAATTATTATATTGTAGAGATATAACGACTTATGCCTATAATGTCCAGAAGTGTTAATATTTTTGTATTAGGTTGAAAAAAAAAATGTGCAACTTTCTATCACTAGATGGATAGGACAGTGCAATCCTAAGTGGGTGGCTAATCAGAGAACTGCTCCTTTCCCTTTCTTCTCTTTTTCATCAGGCTGGTGTCCTCAACCATTATCAACTAAGAGGCACAGTAGAAAACTAAGGCTGGTGGAATGTAGCAGAAGATATGAAAAAAAAAATTAAAATAAACTGGGCCAGAGAGGTCCTCTCTCGTCCCTAAAAGTCGAGGGGAGTTGATAGAATTAACCACAGGGTTTTTACTGTTCACCATTCCTTGAGGCTCCATTTCACGATGGAGGCGAGAGACCACATCAGATGATCCGGGGAAACGTGCGTGAGAAGGAAAGGATCTCATGTAGTCATGACCGTAAACATGTGTCTTAAGATCTAGGCAAGATAGCAGAACCCGAGTAGCGGGGAGCGGGCCAGATGGGGAAGGTCAGGGTCCCTCTGCTAGTCTTGGGTTTGGACCGCCAGGTCACCAAGAGGGACACAAAAGGGAGACAAAAGCTCCTGTAAGCCCACACGACCCACCGGTCCTGGGAGCTGGTTTGAATGGGAGCCTCTGCTCGGTGTGGGGGAAGCGGGGGGGGGGGGGGGGGCCCATCCAGCTGGAAGTGAAATGGCAGCCATGCCCTCCTGCACGCGTGGAGAGCGGGCCCGGGCACAGCGGCCATGTGCACTCCCGGGTCGGCCCAGCCGCTCTGGCAAATAAATCTCTTTTCGTGAGCACTAAATTCAGCCACAAAAATATTTTTAGAAAAATATTTCTCAGTTCATCGAGCTATAGTACACACTGTTTTCTTCTATGTATAATGGTGATAAAATATAGCAAGTGAACATGTCGTAAATATAAAGGTTCAAGTGATGTATTGAAAATAATTTTCTAACTGCTTTGTATGTATCACATACTCTAAATTGCACAGTAGGCGTGTTTATTAAACAGATTGGCTGGGAAAGTTTCAAAATAGCTGCTGAATTTACAGTATCAGAGCTATTACTGTCTTTGTGTATTTGGTAGAGCATACCGAAGTAATTAATCTTCTAATGAATGCTGATATTTTATTAGAATGAAAGCACAGATTAGCATTAATATTTTTTATCCTGGAAATCCTTTGGCAAGTATTACGAAGCCCCAATTTAGAAAACTATGAGATTTCAAACCACATAAACATGGCTCTGTTTTACATTTTATTTTTTAACTGTTACCTTAGGTGTTTGCAGTTCTGTTCGACAGAATTTCTGCAGGACTGTGTTTAGCATGCTGTTAAGTACTTTTGGTTGAAATAGGCTCTGAGTCTAAATTCTCAGAAATGTTTCTGATGTATTGACCGTGAAAAGCTTGTACCACATGCCAGAAGTGAAATCATAATCTTACCCTCCTCTCGACATGGACTGGTCCTTTAGGCTGGCACCGATAAATAACAGATTGGGAGTATCTCTTGGTGCTTATTTTAGATGAAGTCAAATCAACCCAATTAGTGTCTTGTTAGTAGGTATAATGAGCCTATTTCTTTCTAAAAAGACTTGTGATCTGGACATGCTTTTACAAGAAATAGTGACCTTGGGGAAATATGTAAACAAAAGACCTCTTTCTAAGAGTTGGGGGTGGGGGACTGTATAATGGAAAGAATTCGGTTACAAAAAAAAAAGAAATTGATATTCAAAGTATTTTAGGCAAAGCCAGTCAAAAATGCTTTCATGATATTTTGAGATGTAAATTTTGTCTGATTTGTATTGTTCTTTTCATTTGCCTTCTTAACTTTCTATGTGACCTGAATTTTCCATAACTTGACTATAGATTGCATCTAGGCATTCCAATAAAAGCCAACCCAATGTGTGCGTGTTTATATTTTTTTTAAATCGTGGGCTAGCCAGCGTGTGTTTTAGGGCAAAGGATGCAAAACAGATGCCTTGTTGGGGGTACTGATTCATCTGCAACCCAGTTGGTAATTTCTTTTCTTTTTTTTTTTAATTTTTGTGTCCATTGGCCAGACTGCCAGCTCAGCATTGTGCACTTCACAGGGGACTCTTCCCATGGCCTACTTTAGAAAAACGTTAAATACACCCCCACAAAGCCAAACATTATCCCCGTAAAGAAGAATTAAAAAAAAAAAAAAAAAACTGCCCATTACTGCTGGAAAACAGGCCTTGTTCCTGCGATCATGGCAATGAGTGCTTAATTAAAACACTTGATTAGAATAATCAGTTTAGGCCTGATAGGCTCCCAGCCTCCTGGAGATATCTAAATCTACATACAGCCCGGCTGATGGGGGGATGCTTAGGTCAGCAATTCCAGGCTGGAAGGCAGGGCTTTGATTTTAGTCTGAAAAGGCGGGCTTCATCACACTTGCTTTGTAGTGACAACATGTTGATCCAACAAGAATCAGGTCACTCCGCTTGGCAAACGGGTCTATTTTTTTTTTTTCTTCCTCAAATTAGAGTTCAACGCGCTCCAACCGGGGAAATCCAGAAAAACCCAGGTGGATCCTGACTTTCGTTTTCCCCACGCCTCTCCTTAAAAGCCATGTGTGAACAAATGCAAAGGGAAGCACTGTAGGTAAAAATCGTATCCTGGGAAAGAATTTTCTGGGTCTGGGGTATGCTGCTGGCACGTCTGTGAAATTCCCGTTCACCTGTTAACATTCATCACTCGTTACCTGATACTTGCATGTGGACCCGAACATAAGCACAGCACCTGATTATAAACACCAGCCCTCAAGCACCTTCAAAGAGGAGGAGAGCATTCTACCCGTGGTGCACAGACTAACCATGCCCCCTGGCCTCTGTTCACCGGTCTTTTCTTTCTTTTATCTTGGTCGGCTTCCAGATGAAGCTATTGCTCTCGCCTGCTGAACAGCAAATCAGCTGTCTGAGGTGCTTTGAAATGGAGGATTCCAAAAAGGGAAGCAGGGAAGGCAGTGATCCGCATCCTGTTCTGTCTGGGGCAAACCCCCTGGGCAGCGCTCACAGCAGCTCCCTCGCTGAAATGCAGAGAACTGCGCCCACCCTCCCCCTTGGGGACGTTGAGCTCCTGCAGAGTGGAACCACCCACCCCCCACCCCACCCCACCCCGAGGCCCTGAAGGGCGACTCAGCTCTTACTCTTTTCACAAATACCCAGATTCTGTCTCACTTTCTCTGAGAGCAGCAAGCTCGTTCCAGCACCCCAGTCCGGGAAATGCATCAAATTCTAGATGTGGAGTCTGAAGGGACTTAGAGAAGTTTGAGTGTGTTGTTCAAGTTCACAGAGGCAGCTCAGGCCAAGGCGAGCAAAGATTTCTTGTCAGCGAGCACCTTCCACTGCATTCAGATAGTCTCCTGTTAACACCACCCACCAAGGCACTAGGGACACCCCATTCCACTCTCATTCCCTCACTTAGTCTTTCCAAAGCTGCCATAATTCAGAGTCATCAATTTTCATCATATAAAAATGCCCAGGCCCTCTAACAGGGCATGTGTCTTGAGCTCCCCTCTGCCTGCCAATATTTCTGGTTCCTCAGCCCCTTCATCTTAGATAAGAAAGTCTGCCATGCAATATTAATGTCTTCGTAATTTCTCAAAAGGCTTCTGAAATAATGACCTCTGATTTGCATATATGCACGTGTCAGGCTATTTATCTAGATTTTCCATAAGCTATTCATCTGGCTTTGGTCATCTGGCTTTGGTCATCCGACGAAGCCAATGAAAAAATAAAAATTAGTTATAAGTCATCATGACCTATTTTAACCACAGCGTTAAGCCAGAGTGCCAAGGAGGTACTGATAAGCCGTTTGAGTTTTCTACCTTCTAATTTAAACCGCATAATGAATGTCCTCTCTTGCCAGAGTTCCCATTTGCTCTTCACCACCTCGGCCAGCAGTGGTCTCTTGATGTCAGTTAATTACTAATACCTTTTAGGTAAATTGAGAAAACCTTTTCATTTATGAACTGACTTAAAATTCTGTTGTGGAGGGATACAGGCTTCCTAGAGTCCCGCGTGCAGAGAATTTGCTAGAAACTGATTCTAGAACAGCGTCATTATTCAGTTTAGCGTTAACGGGTTCCACAAAGCAAATTTAATCAATCCTTTGGGGACCTAAACTGAGGAAAATTAAAATTAGGAGCATAAATTGTGACTTCCAGGGCAAGACGGTGGTTCGGTTACATCCTCCTGCTTACAGGGTGAATTGTGAGCTGGACCCTAGCCGCAAGCATTCAGCCTGCATTTAGGAAGGGAAACCGCCTCCTTTTACACGTGTGCAAAGATTTTCTGGATTCCACCCACAATGGCTATTTTCATACAGCGTAACTCGCTGCATACGACTGACAGGATTAAGTGGTCCCCTGATTGGATCAAAATGAATTCCACAAAATGTTCACAAGTTCACTTCATCATTGGGGTCTGAGGGGAGTTAAAATGGCCAGTTCTGTGACCGACAGGCTGAAAATGGAATGGCTCAGTGGCAGTCTGTGAGGACGAACACCAAAGGCGCCTTTCAACCTGGACTTCCTATCACATAAGTGATTAAGGACCTTCACCTAAGTGCAGAAACTGCCCTATCCCAAATGTTTTCCTTCAGAATTAATGTCAGGGAGATTCTAGAGATTCTAGTCTACCGCTTCTATAGGCTATTCTACAAAAATCATCCCAGGACTCCTGTCTCTACATACATGAGACCCTTTGCTCTCAGGTGCCTTCTCTCTCTCCCTCTCTCTTTCTGGTGTTACCCTGGTAGAAGCTGTCTGGGTTGCAACCCTTCAAGTTGTATCTAAACATGTCTCTTTGTAAGGCAGAGAAAGAAAACCATACACCTCCCTGCGGTAGACCAGATTGACTTTCAATAATGACCCAGGACATCATGGGAAATCAGAGTCGCTTGTCCCCAACTTACTTACGAAAGGTTATAAACAAGCAGATTTTTAAAGTCTCCTCACTTCAGCTATGACATTATTTCTAGTTTTGACCCTGTGGGGGTGGGGGTGCGGGGAAGCTGGGGTTCGTGCTTCCGGCTCAAGCATTGACAGGTGCCATGGCATGACACACAGAAGATGCAGGGGTGAGGGCGCCTGGGTGGCTCAGTCGTTAAGCGTCTGCCTTCGGCTCAGGTCATGATCCCAGGGTCCTGGGATCGAGTCCCGCATCGGGCTCCCTGCTTGGTGGGAAGCCTGCTTCTCCCTCTCCCACTCCCCCTGCTTGTGTTCCTGCTCTCGCTGTGTCTCTCTCTGTCAAATAAATAAATAAATAAATAAATAAATAAATAAATAAATAAATAAATAAAAGATGCAGGGGTGACCCAGCAGCAGGAGAGAACCGATCCGGGCTGAGGGCCCCGAGGGAAGCTGCACGTGGGAGGTAGCAGAGGGAAGAGCATCTTTCCCTAAAGTCCCCTGCAGCTCCATCGCGGGGCTGCCCTCCTCTTTCCCTCAACCTCCAGGGCTCTGGCTCCTGCGGAAATGAAAAGCCATCCCAACACCCGGTGGCACAGTGGGCAGGGCCTCTGGGACGAGTCCTTCTCCTAAAATCCCAAGGAGGGTCCTGGTTAGGGAGGACTTGGGGCCACGGGCTCTTCCTCGGCCATCCCGCGAGGTTAGTACCGCTTCCCAGGCACTTTCGGGTAGGGCTCTAGCGCCCCCTGGTGATGAGCATCGTTGGCGAAGACCGTGACAGATGCCAAAGCAGCCTCGCCCAGACCGAAACCAAAAAACAGCCCCCGCCCCTCTCGCCACCTTCTACCGGGCTCCCCGGTTACGCCGATGCCAGTCACCCTCCATTTCCCCATCTTTGCTCTGCCCACAGACTTTCACACGTAAAACGATTACTTCTGCTTCATGCACTCCTTCACTGAGGCCTAGTCCTTGCAAAAATTGCTCCCGGAAGATTTCCCTTCACGTCAGGCAGAAACTTTGTCAAACAATGTCATCTTGCTTGGCAGATCAAAATAAGGCCCTTCCTCCCAGGAATTGTCCGTGGGCTATGTGAGTTTTGCAGCCCCCCAAAAACAGTGATTTCTGAACTAGCACATCGTTTCCCTTTTACTTTTCATGTTTGAACAGTCCTGTTGCCGGGGAGAATTTCCCAGAAGGGCAGATCATTTAAATTCAGAGTGGCGTTTTATTTCTGAGGGAGCCAGGCTCTCACCGTTAAGTGATCGAGTGACAGCCTGGAAAAGTGAACTCCCTCCAGATTCACCGGGCAGCTGAGGCCTGAGCAGGGTCTGCTCCCCGCCTCATCTTGGCCTCCGGGGTGGAGACATCCATCTCCTTCATAAGCCCGGCCCTGCGGCAGCCACGGGAGGAAAGAAGGGGATTTCAGCCTTTTGCTCCCTTGTTGTCACCCAGAGAAGCCAATGGATGCGATTTGTAAATGGCATCCTGTTTCAGAAACGGTCTGTGCTAGAGCCCACTGTCATTTTTGGACGCCTGTGTGAAACCAACAGCCCTAATTCCCTACCCAAGTTTTCATGGAAATAAAAGGACCAAAGTTGGCATATTAAAGCCAAAATATCTCCTTAGATTAAGGCCAAGTTGAAGACTGTAGCTTCACATGAAAAGTAAAGGAGACTGCTAACCAGATGCCAAAAGTAGGTAAGGTCCCCCGACTTCATTGGCAGGGCTGGCCCCTGGCAGGCTCCTCCTGGTGGGGCAGCGAGGCCCTTTCTCTCCCCATGAGCCAAGAATGCCAAGTTCATTCTCCCCAACTCACCCATAAGGGTAAGCCCCTCTCCTGCCCCTTGGGGGCTGGAGTGATGGGGAGAGAGAGCCAGGCATGAGATATCTCTCTCTCTCTCTCTCTCTTTCTCTCTCTCACACACACACACTCGGGAGTCCACAGCCCCTCAGAGTCACCAGGGAAGAAGAATCCTGCAGCACATCTCAGAACCCCTGGGTTTACCCAATTCTACCACCAATGCCTTGTGGCCTCCTGCCAGGTCCCCCTGGGCCTCTGACCCGTGCCCCCTCCCTGCTCTAACACCAGTGGGCTGCTTGGAAACCAATCCTAAAACATAAAGTTCTCACCCTGGGAGCAGACCCCAGCCCTCCAGATAAGGAGGCCCTGTTTCATAAACCTGCTCCCCGCCTCGCTCCCAAACCCCATCACCCCACCGCCACGTCCATATCCCTGTGAGCCACGATGCTCTCTGGGGGAGGAGAACCAGGGCTCTGGATTCTTAGAAGGCGCCAATTACTCTGGCGCTTGTTAAGATGGGGATGCAGACTTGCCTGGCTCTTGTAAATCACAGGGAAACAGGGCCAGCCTTGCTACAACTCAGGGCTCTTTCTGCGGCCTCCGCCAATTAGTGCTCTAGTTAATCAAACTTAGCAATTCCCCAGAGAGGCTGCGCAGCTGGGAGAAGCCCCGAAGCAGTGGAGAACCTCCTGTGAGTCCCAGCTCGGCCCGGTCCACGTGAGGCGACTACTGCGGGCTCTGCGCCTCGGTCTTCCCCATCTTTAAAGTGGGCCCAGACCTGCGCCCCTGAGCCGCTCCCTCCAGCCTCCCGTGCCCTCAGCTGCTTGACAGAGACAGAGAGATCCAGAGCCACAGCGCTTCTTTCCACGGTTAATACAGGAGAGTGTATACCTAGGTGAATACCTTAGTTTCTCACTGCGGCGAAAGCCCAGACAGGACAGCATCGGGTCTCCCAGGATGTCCCTGGTTATGGGTCTTCTGCTCCCCGGTGATGGCAGCTACCACAGAGGGCTTAGCCAGCCAGGCGGATCCCTCAGGACGTCCGTGTCAGGAGGGAGCCAGGAGGAAGGAGCTGCCGTCCACTTGAATAAGGAGCCCCCAGGGCCCACCACGCCGGCACCCCCTCTCCCTCCCTGGGCACCTCGCCCCTGGAAACCGGAGGAGACCCTGCAGAGGGCCAGAGCCTGAGGATCCTTTGAGAACCCTCGTCCCGTGGTTTGCAATGGTTTTTACGTGTGCATCTCACATGAAACCAACACAGACTAAGGCCCTGCTGCCCCAATTGAAGTAGGAGTCCTACATGTGACCGGCACTACGGCAGGTTCCAGAAGAGAGAGCCCCCTGTCCTCTAGGACTGCACGTCCAGTTGGGAGGCAGACGCGGATTCTTTCTCAACAGAGCGGGGACTGCTGTGAGCACAGGCTGAAAGACCCCAGTTCTGCCTGGGGGCACCCCCCAGCTTCCTGGCGGAGCTGGGGTCCTAGCAGCAGCTGGGAGGACGGTGTGCCGCGTGGAGTGCAGGTGAAGGTCAAGGTACAGGCTCCGGATCCCGTCTGCGGGGGGCTCCCAGCTCTGCAGAGTATTAGCCGCATACACGTGGATGAGTGACTTCGCCTCTCCGCGGCTGTTCCCTTTTTGTAAACTGGGGATTATGGCTCCGTGGGGCTGCAGTGAGGTCTGGTGAATCAGTAGGTGTCAAGAGCCTGGAGCGGCACCCACCCAGGTTCAGGGCTCGATGTGGCCTACGCTGGGGGGCAGGGCTGCCCTAAGGACTAGTGCCCATGGCCCTCCCTGCTCCAGGGCAGCGCAAGGTCAGTACCCCACTCCACATGCACAGGGATGAAGGCCTGGGCAGGGCAGAGCTGCTGAATGCACATCCCCAGGATCATTCCAATGGTGCAGGTCCAAGAAGGCCCCCACAGCAGGAGTCTGGAGCTGGGCTTCCTTCCAGGCTTTTCCCACCTCCCCCAGGCTAGGAACTGGCCCACGCCCCAAGGCTGGTTCTGCAGGACTTAGGGCTCTATCCTAGTCTGCCTGATGACAAAATCCATGCTCTTCCCACTCGTCTTGCTGCACATACCATCCAAGTTCCAAGCTTGATGTCTGAGACCCCAAGCCACGTCGGCCTCCCTACCCACTCGGTCTCTGGACTCTCCAGGTCAGGACGTGCTAGACACATCCTGAAATCCAGTTAAGGTGACTTTCTCCCATTTTCCAGGAAACCCCACCCCTTCACACCTCTGTGCCCATGGGGCTTGGCTGCCCGCTACGCCGGGCTCCTCTCTCGCCTGGCACCTGCTTATTGGCGCCCAAGTAGATCTGAATCTGGTGGGTGTACATGCCCAAGCCGTGAGCAGGTCTGGCTCCCTGGCCCCCATGAGGCCCCGGGGGTGCTCGTGGTTCGAAAAGCACCCCCATGTCTGCGTCCTAGACACCTGCCGAAATCCTAAGTAGGTGTCGTTCCAAGAAACCTTCAGAATGCCTCCAGATTAGCCCTTATTTCAAAAATAAACTTTAAATTTTAAAACATCAGCCATTTATGGTGAAGAAAGAAATGGCCTAAATTATTGAGGGACTAATTGACAGTTAAAGTGAAGCAGTAGCGGGTGATGGGTTCCCGTCAGCCCAGTGGCCCCGAGATGCATGAGGGACACACATTCCACACAAAACACCTACCCGACGCCCCCATCTGCCTCCATCTGTGTATTGGGGCCTGTGGGTTCCCTCTGACTGCGGGGGGTGGGCCTCTCTCCCCAGGCCTGGCACCTACTGGGGTTGCTCCCTCCTTCCTCACCTCTTGGCCAGCCCTATTAAGGAGAGAGATGCCTCCTAGAGGCTTCGGAGCACAGGACTGACTTAAGACTGACCCCCGCCGTCCCAGGCCTGAATGGGCTCCCTTCTGGCCCCTTCTGGCTCCAGCAGAAATCCCAAGTCTCCTGTCTCCCTCTGGCCTTCATTCCTCCCTAGCAGGAGGGAGCCGGGATGAGGGAGCTGCCCTATACCAGGATAAGGAGCCTCCTGGGCCCAGATGCCGGCACCCCCATCTCCCATCCCTGGGCACCTCATCACAGGAAGACCCTGCAGAGAGCCAGAGCCTGAGGATCCTTTGGGAAACCCCGTCCTGTGGTTTGCAATGTGGATTTTTTTTTTTTTTTTTTTTTGCTGGTCTTTACACCAACTGAATTCCTTCATTCGGGAGGACCAGACACTGAGAGGCCCTGCGGGGTCCCTCGTGTTTGCGTCACCAGCCACCACCACGGCGTCGGCTGGGTTACAGGACTCCACGTTTGCTCCATAAATAACTGAGCAAGCAATGAAAGAATGAACCACCTAATTGGCCGACGTGCCCTTCTGTCTAGAAGCGCCCAGACCCCAGCCCCCCTGGCCCAGGAGCCAGGGCACCAACCAGCCCGATGGCTCTAGAACGGCTCTCTATCTAGAGTTAAGGCCCTGTCTCTGCTGCACGGGGGCCCAGGTGGGAGGCCTGCGGACCCACGAACCCCACGCTCACCTCACCGTTCCAGCACGCCTGTCCTCGCCTCTCCTGTTCTGGACGGCAGCCGCCCTGGCTCCCGGCGGGAGGACCGGCTCTGCGGTCCGTTGGCCCCGGAGACCAAGGCCTGGCCACGCCCCAGGGGAGTCGGACGGCAGCTGTGGGCATGGGCAGCCCCAGCCCCCAAGGCAGATGGACGTTCTCCCCCAGGCCCTGGCGTGTGGGGCGTCCCTGGAGCAGCCTCATGCTGATCAACAAGCCTCTCTTGGAAGGCGACCAGCTCCTCTCTGCCCGTGCACATGTCCACCATGCTGCTGGGCTGGAGCTACTTCCAACTCCTCTTCCTCCTCCTCCTCCTGGGATCTGTTTTTGGGAAATGGCACCACAGCCCTCCTAGAACGCAGGCTTGGGTTCTCAGCGTCACCTTGTGTCCATGTCCGAATCAGTTACCATGTCCTGCACATTCCTCGCAAATGGGGCGGCCGGCACTCGGACCCCAGCCCCCGCGGTGTCCCCTTGGCCCCACCCCACCCCCAGGCCTTTTAGGCACCCCGGCTCCAGCCAGACTGACTGCCGCCTCTCCCCCTCACCGCACCCCATCTTCTCTGCTTTTGTCTCACAAGCCCTGTTCCTTAGAATTCCGCACAACTCCGCCAACTGGCTTCTGGGCTTCCAACCGCCCCCGAGTGCCCCTGACTCACTCCCCACCCCCCCAGCCCCCCCGCCCTCTCCTCCCTTCCCCAGGAGGGGAATTGAAGCCCGTTTAATATAGAGCAAATCAAAGTGCAGAGGCAGGAATCACTGGGAGGCTGGCTCCCTCCTGCTGGAAGGCCTCCCCGAGGCAGGCACTGTGCTCCCCTCTGTGCCTCCCCCCGCGTGTTCCAATCCCGCCAGACTTGCCTCCAGCTGGTAGACATGATGTTCAGACTGCAGGCTGCTGGCCGGGCTCAGGGAGCCAGGAGAGAGGAGCATGAATGGGTTTAGAAGCCGCTCTGCCGGGCTTGCTGACCACCCCCTCGACCTTCCGGGGGCACAGGTCAGCGGGCCCCGGGGGGCCCTTCAGAGAAATGGCAGGCTGGGGAGGCAGCAAGCAGGGGCTGCAGGCTAGGAGTGGCATATAAAATGCAGGACTCCCAGGGGCGCCTGGGCGGCTCAGTCAGTTACGTGTCTGCCTTCGGCTCAGGTCGTGATCCCAGGGTCCTGGGATTGAGCCGCGCATCGGGCTCCCTGCTCTTCGGGGAGCCTGCTTCTCCCTCTCCCACTCCCCCTGCTTGTGTTCCCTCTCTCACTGTGTCTCTGTCAAATAAATAAATAAAGCCTTTTAAAAAAATAGAAGAAGAAGAAGGAGAAAGAAAGAAAGAAAAAGAAAGAAGAAAAAGAAAGAAAGAAAGAAAGAAAGGAAAGAAAGAAAGAAAGAAAGAAAGAAAGAAAGAAAGTTTAAAATACAGGACTCCCAGGGGGGCCTGGGTCACTCAGTCGTTAAGTGTCTGCCTTCGGCTCAGGTCATGATCCTAGGGTCCTGGGATCGAGCCCTGCGTTGGGCTCTCTGCTCAGCGGGAAGCCTGCTTCTCCCTCTCGCACTCCCCCTGCTTGTGTTCCCTCTCTCGCTGTGTCTCTCTCTGTCAAATAAATAAAATCTTAAAAAAAAAAAATACAGGACTCCCAGCTAAAATTGAATTTCAGATCAACAAGAAGTAATTGTCGGTATAAGTATGTCCCATGCCCTATTTGGGACATACTTACACTAAAAAATGTGTTTGTCGTTGATCTGAAACTGACATTTAACAGGGTATCCTGTTTGGGTTTTTTGTTTTGTTTTGTGTGTGCTAGATTAGGGCAACCCTAAGGGAAACTCTGATGGTGCCTCTTCTCAGACCCACACCTGACCCTCCAGCTTGGTGGAGGGAACAAGAAACGAGGGGGGAGGATATGCTAGGTCCCTGGGGCTACCCTAACAAAGTACCACACACTGGATGGCTTAAACAATAGAAAGGCATCCTCTTACAGTTATGGAGGCCACAAGTCAGCAATCCAGGGGCTGGCAGAGCCATGCCCTCTCTCAATGCTCAGGGGGAGTCCTCCCTCGCTTCTCCCAGCTTCTGGTGGCTGCCAGCCATCCCTGGTGATCCCCTGGCTCGTGGCAGCATCATTCCAATCCCTGTCTCAGTCATCACGGGGTGTTCTCCCTGGGTATCTCCCGGGTGATGTTTCCCCTGCTTAGAAGGACACCAGTCATTGGAGGCGAGCCCACCCGCCTCTCCCAAGTGTCCCATATCCGCTCACAGAGTCCATGAGGCGAAACCTGCACAACTCAGGGCAGCAGCTGACCTTCTGGAACACCCCTGGCGTGAGGGGGGCGGCCAGAGCTGCCTCTCTGCTCTTCCTGCAAAAAGCCCACCAGAAACGACACCCAGCTGCGCCTGAGAAACAAGCCTCCTGCCACCAACCCCACCCCAAAAGACCCTGGCCTCAGTGTTCATGCGCCTGGGCCCATTAGCTGGCCCGCCCCTGAATGCCGGGCGAGGCTGAGAGGCTGAGTGCTTGCCAAGGAGAAGGAAACATCCTCTGAGGTCAAAGCCGCATCTCGATCTGCGTACAGGCTGTGTGGCCCGAGGGGTGGGCACCCCTGGCTCCGCCCGGCCTTCGCTCTGACTGGGACCTGGGGCCTGGCCAGCGAAATGCCCACAGCTGGTAAAAGGAGGTTCAGAGAAGGGACTGAGCTGCACAGGGTCCCGAGGAGCAGATCGGAAGCCTCCCAGAATCCCGCCGAGCCCCCAGAACCCCAGCCCACCACAGTGGCAGCTCTAGCCCCAGAGTCTGGGGTTCTAGGCCTGGACTGTGCTGTGAAAATACACGATGTTGCAGAGCTGGCAAACTGGGCGGAGGTGCTTCCCTTATTATTTGGAGTCTCTTGGAGTGGAGAAGCCCTCACTTCAGTTACCTAGTATAAATAATTAACTAATGGAGAGTAGAGAGTAATCCGTGACTTACTGCATTAAAACCAGACACACACACACACACACACACGTGCCCACACGCACACGCACAGAGGCATGTAGGCACACCGTGGTCAGCTCTTTCTCAGGGGCCCTGTATGCCTCCCTCCCCTTGGCATGTCCCTCGTGCCCCCATGGCACCATTCTGGCCCTGGGCCCCAGGGACCTCTCTTAGGGGTGAGAGTGGTCAGGCTAGGGCTATCTCCCCCTCCGCTGGGTCTGCAGGCGAACACCTGTGACGCTTCTCTCTGACGGGCAAAGGCCCAAAACATCCTTTGGCCCATCCTCCCGGCCTGAGGCACTCACCCTTACATACCTGTGGGGTTCTTCGCAGAAGCGGGAATCCAAAGCCTTGAATCCTCCATTATGTGGCCTCTGTCAATGGTTTCGTCTGGCATTGAGAGGTTCAAAAGTGTAGGTCTTAGGGGCGCCTGGATGGCTCGGTTGGTTAAACATCCTACTCTTGCTTTCAGCTCAGGTCATGAACTCAGGGCTGTGGGATCCAGCCCCAAGTCAGACTCCATCCTCGGCAGGGAGTCTGCTTGAGATTCTCTCTCTCCCTCTGCCCCTCCCTACTGCTCTCTAGCTCTCTAGCTTTCTCTCTCTAGAATGAATACATAAATCTTTAAAGCAAAACAAAAACAAAGGGGAGGGTCTCTGAAGCACTTAGGATGCTCTGCTCCTTCCAGATTCTACGGAGCATTCCAGTACCTTGCATGTGCTCTGGCCTCAAGAGCCTAATGTGCCATGATTTGTGTATCTTTTCTAAAATGGCACAATGTGAACAGGATGCGCCCTGACCTAATTAACAGAATATTTTAATATAAAGAGGAGTAACTCGTGTCTGAGTGATCCGCTCACACACATCCACGGGGGCCCCATCTTCAGTCAAGTTAGTCTGTTCAGAGACAGACTGTCTTCCTCGGATGGGGAAGTGACAAAGCAGCCTCCCCAGGGCAGGGAGGGGAGTGTGGCGCAAGCCCAGAGAGACCCCTGCATGGGACAGAAGCAACTTCAGAAACTGCTGGAAAGAAAGCAGAGGATCCTCGCGTCCTGCAGTTCCCTGACTCGGGCCAGAAAGACGAGGACACCAAAGGAGGCCAGCAGGGAGACCCCAAAGAGCAGGAGCCAGAAAGGAGCTTTGTCACAAGCCAAATATGGGGTGGGGTGAGGTGGAAGAAGCCTCAAGAAAGGCCGCTGGGTGGGCATGCAGGGAGTCCTTCCGTCCTCTACACGGGGCCTTCCTGGGTGTCCCTTAACAGTGAGCAAGAACGTGCGATTCCAGAGAAGACCATCTGTGTACCACTCAAAACCTCTGTCACCTTCAAGGGATCTCTTCAGTCAGACTGCCTGCCTAGCACCTCGTGCTGAGCCGAAAATGGCTGAAGGTGGCCACCGCACCCCAGCTTTCCCTGGCACAATTTCTTTGTTCACGTAAATATAGAGGAATTCCAGATGATGCACAGAAAATGTGCAGTAGAAATTATTTCGTGTCTGGCCTTTAAAAAAAATCTATTTTTTTTTATCTGTTCTATCCAGAAGGAGAGAGTTCAATGCCATAGCAAAATTTCAAAGTAAAGTTGGGCTTAGAGCCTTCTTCCCTAGCATTCAGATCCCCTCGGACTTTGACATCTTCTTCCGTCTGCCTCTTAGGAATACAGATCTTCCAGGTGGCCCTCCTTCCAGACTCATCCCCCTCCCGGCATCCACCTGGCCCGAGCAGCCCCCACAGAGCCTTATGACCCTGAACCACTTTCTCTCTCTCTCTCTCTCTCCCTTTCTCCTGAAGGTGATTCTGAGCTAGGAAGCCTCCCAATATTCTACTTTGCTATATTGACAATAAAGGGAAAAAAGGAAGGGTTTGTACGTCTCTATTTCTTCTTCTCCACCTTTCTTGTTCTTAGGCTCATCTGTTTCTTCATGTGACATACAGGAACACCTTTTGGGAAGTGGATTTTACAACCTTTAAAACCAGGTCCTGACACCCTGACTGGGGCATTTGCCCCATTTGCCCCCTCTGCCCTGGACACCATTTCCAAAGGTAGGCAGGTCTGTCTCCGTGCCCTTCTCCCCCTGGGAACCTCTCCCCTCGCCCCCTGGCCATCTTGTAACCCTCCACACGCCCGAGGGCTCCTCCTGATCTTCAGACCATAACCTCAGTGCCGAACACTCCCATTTACAAGAGTCAAAAACCCCAGCGGGCTCCACTCAGGAAACACGATTTCAATAGAGCGACTTTAACAAAGGAATGGGTCACATGGGTGATGGAGGGCTGAAAGGGAAAAAAACAGGGTGAGGAACACTGGAGCACAAAAGATAATAATAGGAAGCAGCTACTATCCCTAGTGTTGGGGGGGAAATGTAAGGGCCCATACAGAGCAGGGACACAGACCTCCCGGATGGGGTGATACCCAGCTAGCTGCTGGCTGGTGCCTCTAAGGAGGCATCACGAGGCTGGTCTGGGAGCAGAGGGTAGAAGCCCACAGCGCAAGGACATCTGCTGCCACCGGGACGGGACAGGATGCCAGTCAGAGCAACAGTGACAAGAACAGTAACCAAACGAGAATCAGGGAGTCTCCTCTCCCTCCTCCTTCCCTGCCCCTGGCTGCAAGGGGCCCTTTTGGCCGAACCACCGGGAATCAGCCTGCAAGGAGGCGTGAGGTTTGCAGTCCCAGCCCAGCAGCACAGCGCTGAGAACAGGCGCCCGGCTTTGGGGTGAGAGGGGTAAATGCACGGGGCGTTCGCTGCACGGACAACAGCTCCGGATTCCAACACTTGGCAGGGAGCCCGGTGCTTCCAGCAGCTTGAGAAATACAGTCATGCCAAAAGATATTTCACAGGAGACACGTATTTCATATCAAATCTATAGACTGAGGTCGTTGCAAAAGTCCGCTGTCTTAGGATGTCCTTGGGGAGCACCGTCCTCACTCAGGTGTGAGGGATGGGGTGCAGAGGCGGGGCCAGGGCTGGGAGACGCCTGCATCATGAATCCTTCAGTCGCCGCCAGCCGGTTTTGCAAAAGCGCTGGACGCCCCCGGCATCCCACCTACATTTAGTCCCAGCAGCCCCCCAACCCTCTGTGTCTTCTGCGGCTCCCCACCGCCCCCGGTTCTGCGGCTCCCCACCGCCCCCGGTTCTGCGGACCCTCCGCGTTCTTATCCCCGGGACCCGAGCCAGGAACTGCGCCGGCGCTCCCCCTAGCGGCGGCCGACGGAACTCCTCAAATGACCTTCCCTCCTGGAGAAAAGATCACGGTCCGCATTTTACTGCACCCTGAACGCTGCCAGGCCGGGCCCTCAACCCCTGACTGTCCTTGTCTCGTTTAATCTCCGCCACAGCCCTCTAAAGGAAGTGCTCTTGTCAGTTCCAATTTACAGATGGAAGCATTAAGTCTTAAAGAAACTAGATAAAGACCGTGGACAGGCTGATCTTCTGATGAGGGGAAATAATGAGCATACCGTTCAGGGTCCTGCCCCGCCAGACCACACCTGCATCTCTCAGGTCACCTGAGTCCTTCGGCTTTGTTGGCCACTAAGTGACACCGTTGCAGCTCAGCCTGGCGCTGGGCTGTGGTGCTCCAGGTCCCCAGATCTGGGTTCCTAGGCTATGTTAAGACCCTAACCATGATGTGGAAAGTAATTTTTCTCTTCCCCTTACAAATTCCTTCAATCCTCTCCGGCCCCCCAAATCCCCACCCCCACCCCCACCAAAAAGCCATTTTCTCAGAATACTTAATTAATCTAGAAGATTCTCTGGTTGGAGAGATTTAAACCCATGATTAAAACAGGCTCATTTTCCTGGGTCAGATATTTGTGTTTTTAGAACACTTTGCTCATGAAAAGAACAAGCAAACAAAACAAAGGAAGGAGGGGAGAGAAAGGGGAGTGGGAAGGAAGAGGGACAGGGGGAGAAAGGCGAGATTTCTGTCTCCCCATCTTATTCACCTACCTTGCCAAGAAGTAGAAAGTAAAACACACAGAATGCCTGCAAACATCCCCCCACTGCCCTGCACTGTATTTCTGGTCAGAAACAGGTTGCTCAAGAGTCAGGGCAGTCCCCTCCCCCTTCCCTCAGGCACCTTGCCCACCAGGTGTCCTGTGGCCCAAGGTTCCAGGAGACTTCCTCTGGGGATGGTGTCTGCTGATGTGGGCTCCTGCCAAACCTATTCTGCAAGAAAAATTCTGCAAGTTTTCTGCAAGAAACCTCCACGGGTTCTGGAGAGCCCCTCTAAGAGGCAAGGACCCCCCACCACCACCACCTGGCATAGAGGAAGGGCCTCCTGGTCAGAGTGGCCCCAGTCTGGATGTCCCCAGTGACCAGGACACTCCTAACCCCATGGGGTCTCCTAATCTGATGCTGGTCAGCTCCAGTGGTTAGGAGCATCTGGCTTGTACTAACCCAGAACACCTGTAACTTCCAACCTCTGGTCCTCCTTTTCTCCTGGGGCCCTGCAGAATAAGTCTGATCCCCCTTCCACAAATGTCTGGATTATCCTGGCTGCCCCCTACCACCCACTCCAGCCACCATCCCCATGAAGTCTGCCCTTCTCCCACTCCTCATCCAGCCACTCTCCTCTGGACACCTACCTATTGAAAAGGTGCATCAGTCTCTGTTAAACTTGACCCACTAACCTAAGTGTGATGGGACTAGCTCAGCTCTGAATACCACACTTAGAGGGCATCTTAAGATGCCAAGCACAAGTCATTGAGTGGGTCGTGCCAAGAGCCCTGTGGCAATCCACTAGAGACCCCTGCAATCCATTAGGCAACACTCCTTATTCGTTCAGCCAGGTAATTGTCCACATATATCTTCCAGTTTACTTTTTCCCTCTTGTACATAAAAACTGGCCAAAAGCCTTGCTAAAATTCACATTTGTATTCATGCATTCATTCATTCATGCATGCATTCATTCATCAAATACTTACTGAACTTTTAATATGTGCTGGGTAGTATCCCAAGGGCTGGAGATACTGTATCGAACACAATGGATGATGATGTCCCTTCTCTTAGGGAGTATAAATTGATGGGAGGGTGGGAGAGGAGAGGAAGCAGTCAACAAATAAGTAAAGAAATTAATGAGATAATTCCAGACAGTGCTTTAAAGAAAAGAAAGGGACCTGGATTGTAGCAGGGACGAATATGGAAGTAGGAGAAGACTTGGGACACCCGTGATGGCTCAGATGCATGACACCTGCCACACACCTCTCATCTCCCAGGCTAATCGCCCTAGAACTATGCAGGGTTATGAGACCAGGTTTGTCCTTGGTGACCTCATGCTGACCTTTAGCACACTCATTCCTCTCTTGATCACAGACCTGGGGTGACGTGTTCTAGCAGTTTATTGGGACCCACAAGGTTGTCTCACTTTCCTCTCTTTCTTCCACCTTGAGAGGGCTGCCCACCGTCCCACCCAGACTTCTGGCAGGAAGGTTCTCCGGGGCTCTCTTACATCCATCTCTGGATGTCCTCACAGCTCCCTCTCAGCTTCCCGAGAGGGGAGAACACAATCAAGAGCAATCAGGATCTTCCCTTCACCACTCTCCCCTACCTTGGAGCTTATTTTCCTATTCTCAAGGTGTCGTCCACCTATTCCCATCTGGAGATCCTTCTCTTAGAGAGAAAGCAGATGTGGACAGGCCTGGCCCTCCAGATACACCCTGCAAAGCAGTGGGTCGGTCTTGACCTAGTCCCCATCTCACTCAACTTGCTGAACTTCTCACGCCCTTGATGTGACCTTTTAACACCTTAGGACCTGCTCACATCTTCGGACAAGCTTGTGCAAGGCCAGCCATCATTTGGCCTGTGAGTTGATGCCTGCCTTCTGCTGGGCTGCCCAGAGTGCCCTGTATAATGACCCTGGCTTCCCGAGGCACCTTACCCTCCCCCTCCTCCAATCATGGAGCAAAGGACCCTCAGGAGCTTACCTCTGAGAACTTCCCATCCCTCCAGCACAGGGCCAGGGTTAGGATGCAAACTTAGGGGGCTGCCAAATAAACTCAGGAATCAAGATCAATATGATTTTAAGGCAAAATTTTTTAAGCTGAATTAATGCAAAAAATCCAATGATGAACAAAATTAACAGAATACTACAACTTTAGATAAAGACAGGATCAGGGGTGCCTGCGTGGCTCAGTTGGTTAAATGTCTGCCTTCGGCTCAGGTCATGATCTCAGGGTCCTGGGATCGAGTCCCACATCGGGCTCCCTGCTCAATGGGGAGCCTGCTTCTTTCTCTCTCTCTCTGCCCCTCCCCCTCCCTCACTTGTTCTCTCTCTCTCTCTGTCTCTCTTGCACATGCACATACTCTCTCTCCCAAATAAATAAAATAAAAATAAAGACAGGATCAGTATTTTTCCTTTTGCCTTGGGTGCCAATATGGCCTGGCACGGCCTTTTTCTAAATTGTAGTAAAATATACATAACATAACACTGACCATCTTTAAGCATACGGTTCGGTGGCATGCACACATTCACACTGTTGTGCCACCATCCCCCAGGGAACTGTCTTCACCCCTCTTCCCTCCTGAAGCCCTGTCACCGACCACCCCGACCCCCTGCCCAGGGGCAATCCGCCTTCCTTATAGGCCCAGGACACTTCTCACTGCCTACCTCGACCCCCCAGGGCAGCCTGGAGTTTTCCGCCGAGTTCTCCAACCACATCCACGTCACTCTGGGTCGGTCAGAAACGGAGTAGCGGTTTCCTGGTCTGTTCTGGTACCTTCGGAGGAGGGACCGATCGGCCAGGGCTTCTGCCTCTGCCAAATGAACCGCCCAGCAGCTGTGTGCACAGATGGGGCCCCTCGTCTCCACTGGCGCCCCCCGCCCCCCGCCACGTCCCCACGGTTCATCAGCAACCCTCCATCCCTGTCCAGCAGGAGGGAACCGGCCCCACCTGAGGCACGGATCCTGAAGGCCGGATATTAAAAGGTCAGGCTGTTTCTTCAGCTGCTGAGAAGGCTTTTTTGTTTGTTCTTACCAAGTGCTGGAAAAGGAAAAGGAAAAGCTGTTCTGCATAGTTGACTCATTCCCCTGATTAGAAATAAGAACAGGCTTTTTTTTCTCTCCCTCCCATCTTCTGAGGCGGCCACTGTGGGAATCCACCACCAAGTGATTAGTGAGACAATCACAACCATGACTGAGCACCGCGAAATGGGCGCTTGGCTGGAGCGGACCGAAGAGTTTTCCCCTTACTTGGCTATTTATCGATTTGGTGTACCCTCCCTTCTACCTTAATGATGCATAGTTTCAACTTGTCTACATGATTTATAGAGAGGCTCCGAGACAACTAGTATTCAGCCCTGGCTCTGGAGCAAGCACCCAGGGGAGCGATGCTTTGCATCATGGGGAGGTAGGGGAGCCAAGGAAGCCCCGGGCCGACCCCACCAAGGGAGGAAATGGGTCAGGAGCGAGTCGGTCTCCAGGGACTAGAAGCCCCCGACTGTTAGGGAAATGAGCACGAAAGCTCAGGCAGAACCAGGCCCGCCACCCCCGCCCCAGTCCTTGGGGGCGCTGCCGTGTCCGCAAGGCCCCCCGACCTGGCGGGGCTGGCCTGGCTCCAGCCACCCCCTTCCCTCCCAACGCAGGGACTTGTAGCCACTCCAGCCTGGCTGGGGGACAGTATTAATAATATTGATTGTGGGCCTTTCTTTTTTTTTTCTGGGCACTTATTACCAGGGCTACGTGAGTGCTTATTATTAATAATAATAATTTAGTGCAGACTTTACTGCTTTGTGTAACACTGAGTACCTGGATTCTAATTATCTGTCTTATTTTAATATTTATGGAATTAATCAAACTTTTTAATGGAAAACCCCACAATGAAATTACCGAGAGCATGCTTCAATGAAGACAGATGGGACGTGCTGGGCGAAGAGACAGCTAGACTTGATTAACATCCCTGGAACCAGCTCAGAGAGGCAGCCTGGCCCTCCCTGCCTGGAGGCCCCAGGCCTGGCCCGCCATGGGCCCAAGAGCACCCCGTCTGTGGAGCTCAGAAAAGGTCTCCACAGCCCCGTCACCCCGTGTTTCAGAGGCCGGGGCTGGCCTGTTCACCACCGCCGACCTGTCCGCGCAGGTGGCCCCACGGGCCAGGCCTGGTGCTGACAGAAGCTGCCGGCACACCTGACACCCCGTGGGAGATGCGCAGCAAAGCCAGACCGTGGCCTTGAGGCCTGCGTTGACGTTGGCAAGGTCAGAAAGGCTGTCACTCGCCTGATCTCAACCCCACAGGACCCTCATCCTGGGCTGAGGGCGTGAGCCGATGGTCACCTGAGACCCCGCCAAGGTTGTGCGGCTCCCAGGGCCTCAACAAGAGGATGACAAGCAACTCCGGTGAATCAGCCAGGCCGCCATTCACTGAGAGCTTACCCCGGGCGGGTGCTGTGCAAGATGCTTTCTGGGCATTTTTGAGTTTGGGTTTTACAGCACCCTGTGCGTGGGGCAGTCCCCATTTGCCTCTCCCAAACGGGAGGACCAAGGCTGAAGAGGTTCATCAGCTTGTCCGACGTGGCAGGGAATGCAGAGGCCCCACGCTGAGCTCTGAGCTCAGGCCTTGGCTGCCAGGCTCCCTGCCTTGAACCAGTGCCCCCCACGGCCCTCACCTGCTCTTCGGAGCCTCTTTCTCTACAGCTCCTCTCTCAGGGGCTGGGACCTCTGGCTTCCAAAGCGTCAGGCTCCTAGAATCGTGGGGGCCCTTTCCAACCCACTTTCTTTTTTTTTCTTTTTTGTAAGACTTTATTCCTTTGACAGAGAGAGAGCACAAGCAGGGGGTACAGCAGGGGGAGAGGGAGAAGCAGACTCCCCGCTGAGCAGGGGCTTGATCCCAGGACCCCGGGATCACGTCCTGAGGGGAAGGCAGACACTTCACCGACTGAGCCACCCAGGCGCCCCTCCAACCCGTTTTCTACCTTACTCTGCACGCCTCACCCCAGACACCTTGAGGAAACTGAGGAGCTGAAGGAAGCCAGATGCCCAGGCTGCACACTCACCCACACATCAACCCCCCCACCCCCGCCATCCCAGGACCCAGGCGAGGCCAGATGAGATGAGACCATCCACGTAAGGCATCTAGCCGATTCCACTGTGCAGCCAGAGTTACACTGGGGTTCTCAGTTCTGACTTCTCACGGGGAGCTTTTCAAAACACCCAGGTTGGGGCCCAACCCCCAGAGAGTCTATTTAATTGGTCAGGGGCTATTCTTTCAAATGCCCCGAAAGTTGGCATCTATCTTTTGAAGCTTACCAGTCGGTTTTAGTGTGTCATCTATGTGGAAATGTCCTGACTTCAAATGAAAACCTATTGTCTAGAGGGGGGAAAAAATTTATAAAGAAATGTATTATAAATTCTGAAAAGAAATGTTAGTGGGGTGAGTGAATAATACTGTCTTGTGTATTTGCAAGTTGCTAAGACAGTAGATGTCACAAGTTCTCATCACCAGATACAAAGTGTGTAACCATGTGTGGTGGTGGATATTAACTAAACTTACCATGGTGACCATTTTGATACATAGATACATATCAAATGGTCATGTTGTACGTCAGACGCTAATATAATGTTATATGTCAATTACATCTCAATTCCTAAAAAAGAAAATTAAAAATTGAAAAAAAATAAATTTACCCTAAGAAGTACTCTTCCCGCAGCAGTCATGGACCCTGTTGGGAAATAGGGTCTTTGCGCCTGTGATGCAGTTAGAATGACGTCATCCAATGACGGGAGTCCTTATTAGGAGAGATGTATTTGGATACAGGGACACACGGGGGATAAATGTCAGAGGCAGACACAGAGGCTGGGGTGACTCATCTCCAAGCAGAGGAATGCCCAGCATGGCCGGCAGCTCGTAGAAGCTGGAGGAGGCAAGGAAGGACCCCCCCCACCCCCAAGCCTTTGGAGAGATCATGGCTCTGCTGTCACCTTGATTTCAGACTTCTAGCTCCAGAACTGTGAGACAATAAACGTCAGTTGTTTTGAGCCACCCCATGTGCGGTAATGCGTTGCTAACACAGTCCCCACGTGAGCCCATGGGTTGGTTCCCGTGTAGGCTTGTCCTTTGCCCTGCTCCCCAAATGGCACGTCGGCACCATGATGGAAGGGGCTTTGTCTTTCTATTCACCACTCCAGCCTCAACACCTAAAACAGTGTGTGGCGTGGGCTGGGGGGGGGGGGGAATGCGGTGCAAAACTTTTGCTTGAATGGAGAACTAAAACGATAAAAAGCATAATCCTGCCTTGTAAGGCAGACGGGCGAAGCTCTGTTAAGACCATGTGGGCCATAAGGGGAAACAGTTGTACTTTTCACACTTCTTATAAGGGGATTCTTGTTCTAAATGCTTTATACGGATGTTACCGTTTAACTTAACGAGCCTGTGAAGTAGATGCTATGATTATCCCCGTTTGATAAGGAAGGAACCACGGTTCAGAGGTGAAATCAGCTGCCACTCAGGTGGGAAAGTGCAAGAATGGAGCCCAGGGCTTGTGACACCAGAAACCCCCTTGCTTTCCAAGGAGGGGGGCTGTCCCTGCCCGTGCCCACTCAGATGCCACCCAGAACACAGCCCCAGAGGCCAGGCTGAGCAAGCCGGCCCCTCGCGCGGAAAGGCCGTGAGCCTCGGCCTTGACAAACAAAGGTCTCTCCAAATTCCTCTTCTCTCAACGGTATTTTTCTATCTCATTCCGATCGCTTCTGGAACTGGAGCTAGAGAAGGAATTTATCAAGGGCCCTGGAGACTTCTGAAAGATCACCTAAATAGGACAAGCCCAAATGAGAAATGTTTATCTTGCTTCATCTGACGTTGCATTTCAGCTCTCCCTAGAATGGACTTTTTTTTTTTTAAAGATTTTATTTATTTATTTGACAGAGAGAGACACAGCCAGAGAGCGAACACAAGCAGGGGGAGTGGGAGAGGGAGAAGCAGGCTTCCCGCCGAGCAGGGAGCCCGATGCGGGGCTCGATCCCAGGATCCTGGGACCATGACCTGAGCCGAAGGCAGACGCTTAACAACTGAGCCACCCAGGCGCCCCTAGAATGGACTTTTTTAAGGGATGGAGAAGGTGGACAGACCCAACCTACATTAATGTCCCAGGTGGGAAGGGGGCTGAAGTGCCACACAGACACGGCACTCTTTTTTTTTTTTTTAATTTGAGAAAAAGAGGGACAGTAGTATCCCCCACTGAAGCAGATATATTGGATCCTGGCTGATCCTTTCACGGGGACCTTAAGGACCTAGAAGAATCTGGTCTCTCCAAACTCCGGAAGCCCAAGTCAGCTCTGTCTGAAAATTACTAACAAGGACATGTTGATTCTCCTTTATGATGATGATTGAACATGCTGCTAAATCGAGTGTTCTGTGATTTACCTTTACCGTGCCTCTAAATTATTCTGACATCTTCTCTCTCCTCTTTGCCTCTGCTGGAGTCTAGTTTTAATTAATTTTCAGTAACAAGTCAATTGTCCCGTTTGTTTCCCCTTCAAAACGTGTTCATCACCAAAGCCACATTAGTCATAAGTGACAGTTACCAATACAATCAATAGCCACACAACCATGGACATTGGAGGTACCAAAGCTCTGCTCCTTTCCCGTCTCATTGACTACCTGTCCTCGCAGGAGAGGCCGCACCGGATGAGGGTGACCGCCCCCATCTAGTTCGTTAGTCCCCTAATCAAGGAAGGCCCCAGAACTGCGGGAAGGTTGGAGGGAAGGAGGGAGAAGAACAAAGGGCAGGGGAAATGAAGTTGCTGGTAGGGAGAGTGAGCAAGGGGATGCAGATGGAGGGGAAGGAAAGGGATTCAGGTTTTAGAAGGTAGGAGCCTGGGAACCCTCTCTTCTTAGCGATGTTAAGGAATGCCCACCTCCCCCCCTGGGGAAATAGGAATTGAAGAAGCTGGGTGGATAAAGAAGATGTGGTGTGTGCATACAGTGAACTACTACTCAGCCGTGACAGAGGACATCTGCTATCTGTGACATGGATACACCCTGAGGGCATTACGCTGAGCCGAGCCAAGCAGAGAAAGACAAATCCTGTAGGATCTCACTTATATGCGGAATCAGGGGAAAAAAAAAAAAAAGCCAAACTCCTAAAACAGGGAGTAGAATGGTGGTTACCAGGGGCTGAGAGGGGGTGGAAGATCTGGGGAGATGTGGTTTAAGGATATAAACTTGCAACCAGTAGATCAGTGAACCCCAGAGAGCTAATGCACAGTATAGTGATTCTAGACAATACTGTATTATAAACGTCAAAGTTCCTAAGAGACTAGATCTTAATTGTTCTCACCACAAAAAAGAAACAGTAATTATGTGACACGATAGAGGGGTTAGCTGACGCTAACAGGGGTAATCATATTAGAATAGATAAATGTATCAAATCAATACCATGCACACCTTGAACTTACACAATGTTATATGCCAATTATATCTCCATAAGAAGAGAGTAGGTTGATTTTATTTTACATGCTTTTGAGTCAATGTTGGAAACCTAATCACAAGCAGTTTCTAAACCAAAAATGACATGTTGTAAAAGGACAATAAACATTGGGTCAAAATGGGAAAAAAAAAAAAAAAGAAGAAGAAGCCCGGTTGCCCCTCTGCCTCCTATCGGGTCCTTCCCTGCTCACTCCACGCTCTCCAGCCACCCAGACTCTTCTCCCTCCTTCTGCTTCTTACTTTCTCAACACCTAGCATCATATGTACATATGTATGTATGAACAGCAGGTGACAACACCCCGCCCAGGCGTTGAAGAAAGACCTCCCAAGGGAAACACAGGAGACCTGAGAAGTGAATTCCAGGTGTTTCACTGCAATGCTCCCAGGAGAGGCTAACCCTGGTCTCTGCTGGTCAGAAGTAGCATCCTTCCCACCGGCGAGCACCACTGAGGATCAACAGCTCTGTCCTACCCACGAGGAGACCCTGTCACCTGTCTCACGGCCCAAGGTACCCTATGGCCCACGACGCTTCCTTCTCTGCACGTCTGGTGGCCCTAAGACCGAGGTCTTCTGATTTCAAGAAACAGGGAACCAATTCATTCATTCAACAAATACTCTTCTGACACGGTACTGGTGATAGAGTGCCCAGGATTCACGTTCAAACGGTTCAGTAAAGATGGAGCCGATATATGTGTGTGAATTAACTCTGATCCATTCTCAAGGAGGGCTTGGTTAGCATTCAGAGAACTACACTCAGGGGTCTGCCCTTCAGCGGCAGAGACTCCATGTTCTGGTTAAATCTATACCCCAGGGCTCAATCGCTGGTACTGGAGTCTTAGAAATGACTTTCCCTTGTGCGCTTACTGGTATTGAGGCTGTGTGGTTTCCTGGAACCACGTCTTCTGGACTTGCATGAATGGGCTGTGCCTGTCTGGGAGCCTCAGACTTCCCTCTGGGGACAAACCCTCCACCCCAAAAGACATTTAGCAGAGAATCTACTGCCGCATTCGCCCAGAAGGTTACTTGATCCTGCCGTCAGAATGTTCTTATGTGTGTCTCAGAGTAAATCCTTCCGAAGGGCGGTGAGTAGGGACTCTGCCCAAACCATAGGCACAGGTGGTGCATTTTGGGGGGGCCTGCTGGTAACTGTTCTTTTGCCAACAATCAGCTAGAGATTTGCTTTCATTATAAGACACCACCTGGTAGGGAGGATTAGGAAAGAAGACATACAAGGTTCTGCAATGGGAGGATGCTCGCAACACTTTCCATAAAGTATGGACAAATTGGTTTAGGCTGTTCTTACCTGCTTGAAGAGGCGAGCAAGTAAGCAAAGGTTCGGATCTCACACCTTCAAGGCAAGGGGGAACTGGAGAGAACTAGTCAAATAAAATGCTTACTTTTGGCCAAAGCTCTGGCTTTTTGCTTGGAGACCTGCGCACTGGAGGTCCAAAGACCAGCCAAGCCAGGACTTGTGTGGCTACAACATTCGTGCCACTCACATGCTGTCTGGACGGTGGAGGCCGGGTGGGACAGACCCACTCCCAGGAGCACGTGGGGGGCGGGGGCGGCATGATGCTCCCCACGCCCTAGGGCTCGGGGGGTGGGGCGGATGGGGGGCCTGTGTCTGGCTCTTCCAAGCCAGAAGAGGAAGACTTCATCCCAACAGGGGCATGAATGTGGAAAGTTCCAGAAGGCCTTGGTTGTGCCTTGCTCAGAGAGTCTGGCTGAGGCCAGTGAGCAGGTAGTCAACAGAAAGGAACTGTTAGCACCACAATGTGCTGAGAACACGCACTGTTCCATTTCCTTCTGTGTTTGTTCAAAATTCCCCATAGTGAAAACACTGCGGGAGCAATATTATACAATCGAAATAAATACATTATTTAGTGATATGCATTTACTTATTTTGTTATTATATTCAAAGTATGGAAATATAATGTCATCTAATAACCATGTCGTTGTTATATAATAAATACGTTGTATGTAATGAAATCGATATTTCAAGGTAAATATTATTAAGATAAAAATCAATAAAACACATATCAATAGATCTGGCTAAGCCCCTACCCATTCTTCCTATCTCGGTCATTTTCTGGAACTGAGGGCCCTTCTTTAGGATTCATGAAATCCAGGAACTGGGGCGAAGACTTTTGGTCTTCAGCCCCTTTGGGTTTATAGAGATTCACCGACAAACCAAAAGCACGTGGCTCTTGAGCTCCTCTCCCTCATAGCCAGGTCGCCCACCAGGTCTTCCCAGAGGCTGCCAAGGCCACTCTGGTCCCTCAGTCCCTTAAGGTCTCTGTCACCCCCGCCCAGGGGGGTCCTGCTGTCCTAGGCTCCAGGTGGGAGTAGGATGTGGATCTTTGCCATTCTCATCACCTGCCACCTACCATCCTCCCTGTATAAGTTAACCTCCCTCCTTCACTCTCTCCACCCCAAGCAGCAGCTCCTACCCCCACCCAACCTACACACACACCCCAGATGGTGTCATTTAGATCAAAGCCCTAAGTCAGTAAACCGAGACTTACTACCTAACCTAACTGCAGTTTCACACCCCCCAGAACTGCAACCTTCAACCAGTGGCCATAGCAATTTCCTGGTTGGCACTAGGAAGTTTACTGATCGACCCCTTCCATTCCCTGTAGGAAGGCAGCCTTATGATGGACTGTTTGCTAATGATTTCCTTTTTTTCGGCTCCCTCTCTACCCTTAAAAATCTTTCCTTTTCTATAACCCTTTGGAACAACCCTCTCCTTGTTAGATGCGATGCTGCCTGATTCATGAATGGATTAATAAAGCCAATTAGATCTTTAAAATGTACTCGGTTGAATTTTTGTTATTTAACACTAGGGAAACTCCAGAGCTAAAGAAAGGGAGCACGCTCTTTTCCTTTCCCATTTCTGAGGGCAAGGCCAAGTAAATGAGATAGTGTTAATTTTTCCCATCAGGTTATTGCATTGCTCTCAATTTTTGACAAATCACTGTGCCTCAGAGGATGCTCCAGGGCTGGGGTCAGCCACCCAGGGCTGCCCTGTGCACGGAGGACACACCGACGCCAGCCCATCTGTCTGCAGCCCAGCAGTGAGCCACGTCCCCCATCTCTGCCGCCCTTCAGACCAGTGACAAGACATCCAGCGTGGTTACTGGCCCCTGGGGCTGTGAGGGCTTCCAGCCCCTGCTTCCCTGCAAATGCCAGAGCGAGGTGCCTCTGCTTTCCCTGAGCGAAAGCAGCGCTCCTTCACGGAGAATGGCCCTCTGCAGAGAAAGTCCCTTTGGTCGGGCTCTCCGCAGCAGTGTCTTCGTGAGGAGGGTGCATCTTTATTTTATTTTATTTTATTATGTTATGTTAGTCACCATACATTACATCATCAGTTTTTGCTGTGGTGTTCCATGATTCATTGTTTGCATATAACACCCAGTGCTCCATGCAGTACGTGACCTCCTTAATACCCATCACCAGGCTAACCCATCCCCCCACCCCCCCTCCCCTCTAGAACCTCAGTTTGTTTCTCAGAGTCCATAGTCTCTCATGGTTCTTCTCCTCCTCCCATTTCCCCCCTTCATTTTTCCCTTCCTACTATCTTCTTTTTTTTCTTTTTTTAACATATAATGTATTATTTGTTTCAGGGATACAGGTCTGTGATTCATCAGTCTTACACAATTCACAGCGCTCACCATAGCACATACCCTCCCCAATGTCCATCACCCAGTCCCCCCATCCCTTCCACCCCCCACCACTCCAGCAACCCTCAGTTTGTTCCCTGAGATTAAGAATTCCTCATATCAGTGACATCATATGATACATGTCTTTCTCTGATTGACTTATTTTACTCAGCATAATACCCTCTAGTTCCATCCACGTCGTTGCAAATGGCAAGATCTCATTCCTTTTGATGGCTGCATAATATTCCATTGTATATATACCACATCTTCTTTATCCATTCATCTGTCGATGGACATCTTGGCTCTTTCCATAGTTTGGCTATTATGGACATTGCTGCTATAAACATCGGGGTGCACGTACCCCTTCGGATCCCTACATTTGTATCTTTGGGGTAAATACCCAGTAGTGCAAATGCTGGGTCATAGGGTAGCTCTGTTTTCAACTTTTGAGGAACCTCCATACTGTTTTCCAGAGTGGCTGCACCAGCTTGCATTCTCACCAAAGTGTAGGAGGGTTCCCCTTTCTCTGCAGAGGAGGGTGCATTTTAAAAGTGATTAAAATGTTGTGCTGAACATTAGGACTTCTGCCGGGTCACTGAGGGAAAGCCCATAACTGGATCCTTGGAAAGCTTCAGTCATTCAATGGCAGGTGCAGTGACAGGGAGCTGGGGGCCTGGGGCAGGGCATGGCCCCCCGATGTCATGTCTCTCCCCACTGTCCTGCCAGCAGAGCTCACTGATCAGGGGTCCATGCACCCTTCCTGACGGGCAGTGGTGGGTGGGTTGTATTGTGTTTCCCCCACCGTCCTACTTCATATGTTGAAGTCCTAACCCCCCTTACCTCAAAATGGGACCTTCTGTGGAGATGGGGTCTTGGCAGAGGGAATCAAGTGAAAATGAGGTCATCGAGGCGGGCCCTGATTGGACATGCCTGTGTCCTTATACGAAGAGGAAATCTGGACACAGAGACAGACACAGAGGGAGGATCATGGGAAGACACAGGAAGAAGATGGTCGTCTGCGAGCCAGAGAAAAGCCTGGAACAGACCCTTGCTTCCCAGCCCTCAGAGGAAATCAGCTCTACGGATACTTTAGTTTTTTCACTTCACTTTCAGCCTCCGGAACAATGAGACAATAAATGTCTGTTGTTGAAGCCCGTGGTCTGTGGTGCTTTGTTATAATAGCCCTAGTACAGGCAGCCCCCTGTTCTTCACCCTACAAGCCCCCCACCCCACCCCCACTTGCTCTCCGCTAAGATCCCAGGCGAAGACCATGTTTTACTTGCTGCTCTTCACACACACACACACACACACACACACGGTAATAACAATAGAAGAAAACAAAGAGAAAGGGCAGTGATGAGCAGAAGGAAGAAAGGTGAAGGTGCTCATCCCCATCAGAAGTGACCAGTCCCGGGCGCCTGGGGGGCTCAGTCATTAAGCGTCTGCCTTCGGCTCAGGTCATGGTCCCAGGGTCCTGGGATCGAGCCCCGCATCGGGCTCCCTGCTCCGAGGGGAGCTTGCTTCTCCCTCTCCCACTCCCCCTGCTTGTGTTCCCTCTCTCGCTGTGTCTCTCTCTGTCAAATAAATAAATAAAATCTTAAAAAAAAAAAAGAAGTGACCAGTCCCTCGGGAGCCACACATCAGCTAGACTTCTGCTGCATCTTCCCCGGCAAAGCAGCAGGGGAGATCCAGGGCACCCCACCTCCCTGGTCCCCAGATCAAAGACCTTATCAAAGCACTACTGGATTCCTCGGATCGGAACAATGTGGGTGCGGAAACCAAAGGGGTAACGAAGTTTGAAATTCCCAAGGATCTGTCCTGTCTGCCCAGGAGAGACCCAACCACTGCTACTTGATCTCTATCCCAGCACCAGATAAACATTTTCGTCCCACAGATTCCTTGGAAGCAGCTCCTCTCCGTAATATGCAGATGCTAATGTGCTTTCGGCCGCCAGTGTTTTCAGAAAGCATTCTCAGTCTATGACAGGTAGGAAATTTGCATTTCCATTAGGGAGGCCTTTGTCAATTGTGAGTCATAAAAGCCCCAGAAGAATAGGGTTGGGGGAAACGTATTGTACTTTAAAAAGGAGACTTTATTGCACGGTTCAGCGAAAGGTACCGGAGGAGATAAATGCTGTGCAACGGGATCAGGACTCACCCTGGCTGCTGAGGAAAGTCACAATGAGGAGAAACTTATTAATGCCCACGCCTGTCATCGGACGACCGGAGGGGGGCCAGCCTGAATGTGACTTTACTAGTTTGCAATTTACTGTGTTTAACATTAAAAGAATACGCTCTCTGAGGGTGATAAGGGGCATTCGGCGCTGCTGGACCAGTACAAGTGCTTCTCGTTCCCGCTCCATTAGCTGCGGCTGTAATCGCCCCATTTAGAACTGTGTAGAACTGTGATTTGTGTAGACGACTTGTTTTACTCTTTATGTCGGTAAAGTCGGGATGCCCAAGAAATAGAAAAACTGCAGGATCCCCGGCAGCCGAAAGAACGATGCCCCCGCGCCGCTTTGTTTGTTATCTTCTTTGCCCTGCAAATTGGGGCCCAGCGCCCCCCCAAGTTCAGGAACTCAGAGGCCGCACTAAATCCTGGAGAGAAGCAGGGGGGAAGGGGGAAGGGGCCACGAGCCTCCCTGGGAACACGCATTTCTTAAGAAGCAGGAGGCTCTCCAAACAGAGGCCCTCCGGCCTTTCCAGGACTCTCCCAAGGCAGCCTCTTTTGTTAGAGACAGGAAGTGAAACTCAGAGGTAAGTGACAAGCAGAAGGGCATGCGCTCATTAGTGGTGAGCAGGGTAAAGCCAGCCCCACTTCTCTTGGTTCCTACACTGAGTGTGTCCTAGCGATTCCGCTGCTTCTCCCCGACACTTCCCTCTTTCATTCACCGCAGGGGTATTTATTGAGTGACTACTGTGTTCCAGCCTCCACGGTTGCAGAGGGAATAGAAAGGACCAGACCCCTGCTCCAATGGGAAGGCGCCCCCTCTTACTGAGGGAGACAGACAGACAGTGAGGACGCCCACGAACACACGTGATTATGTCATCAGTGATGCGTGCTATGGAGAGAACAAAAGGACCGTGTAGAAGAGACGGGGCAGGAACTAGTTTGGAGCAGGAGATGAGAGAAGGCTCTCTGGGGAGGCTAGCTTGTCCCAAAGAACATTCCAGACAGTGGGAACGCTACTGCCAAGTCCCCAGGGCCCTGACAAGCGTGGTATGGATGGTGGCAGGAGCCCTGAGTGCAAGTGGGAGAGTGAGCTGGGCCAGGGCTGGAAAGCAGAGGCCAGATCCTGGGCTCAGGGACAGGAGTTTAGTTTTACTCCAGTTGCAGTGAGAAGCCAGTGCAGGATTTTCAGTAAGAAGGAGCGTTATGTGATTTGTACTCTGGAAAGCTCCCACAAGCAGTAAGAACAGATTCCGGGGCAGCAAAAGTTGGAGATCGTTGTGATATTGTTGCAGCCAGACTGCCGGGGTCTTGAAGGGCCCCTCAAATGGCATTCCTGTTTCTTGCCTAACTTCTCAGTCATTGGATAATAAACAGTGGAGAGGCACTTGGAGGCTAAACTCTCATTCTCGTTGTCGATAAGCTAGGTATAGGAGCGCGCGGGCTTCCTAATACTGACCCCACGACTGATCAGCCTCCCACCCCCATGGAGGGGTACAGCTGGCCCCTTGGAGGATCAGCAGAGAGCACCAGCTCCCTGCAGGTGGTGCTCCCAAGAGGAAGAAGGGCAAGGCTGAGTCGAATGTATCCAGTCCATGCTTCCTACATTTCCCTGCCAGCCCGGGCCATGGTGGAAGGAGTCCAGGGCTGAGAGGGGCCAGGAGGCGTCCTGAATGAGCTCCCCCAACATGCAGGCAAAGGCCCGCTCTGGAGGAGAGGCATGCTGCCCTCCCAGGCGAGAAGTGATAGGATGTTAGTGCAAAGTGTTGGTGACGAAAACAGAGAGCATCTCAAGAGAACCTCTGATCATTTGTGGACTTGGAGATACATGGGCCAGACATTGCGCTGGCCAGCCCAGGCCCCTGTCCCTGGGGGGCCCGCAGCCCCAGCCTAGGAGATGGTTATTAATGAAAACGTTAACCACCTTCCACGTCCCTCCCCACACATACCTCCTCATGCAGGAATGGGAGCTCGTGTCCACCTCTTCCGTCCTCTGTGGAGCTGAAGGGTCTCCCTTCTTGTCATAGCTCCTCCGGAGCAGGAGAATAAGGCCCTGTGTTCTGCAGTCCTTACATCTCTCTTTCACAAGTTAAACAACTTCCAACTCCTTTGTCCCCTTTGCTCATTTCTGCTTTTGATTTGCTGCAGTTTTACTTTATTGCTCTTAAAATTCAGAGAGCAAAGCGCGGCGTGAAGTCCTGTCAGCGAGCCTGATCTCCACTGTGTCCTGAAGCCCGTGGCCTGCTCCCTGGCGATCCCGTGTCACCCCTGTTCGTCCTGGCCACACGGATGCTCCCTCTGTCAATACTGGGGTGGCACTGGCCATCACACCCTGCTTCCGAGACCCAGTGATCCCCGAGGTTTCATCTGCTCTGCTGTCTCCCACCTGGAGATGCATAAAATCACTTGTATTCAGTCCCTAAAAGCATGTTATCCATGTTATTACTGAAAGACACCTTATTATTCATCAAACGTCTGTCTCACTTAACTAGGTTACATTGACTTCTATTCCTGGCATTTGCAGGAGCCTAAGGAAAAGCCTCACGGCCCCTTCCGGCCTGGTGGAAGCTTCTAGACAGCAGATCTCCGGGGCCTCAGGAAACAACCTCTAGCCAGTGCCCATCACCCCCCGTCTGCACTGCTTGGGGCCTTTGTCTCCCGAGCTAGAGGTTCTGGGGACATTCCCAGAGCATCACCAATAATGATGAGAGAGCAGACTCTTCTCCAAGGTCGCCTGACCTGCCACCCAGCCTTGTGGCCTGCCACTCCCCACTCCCCACCTCGAGCCTTGTCAGGCTATGCTGGTTTCCTCGCTCTTCTCTAAACCCCAGGAGCGGCATTCCAGGCTAGTTGCGGGCCCTGTCTAGAACCCTCTTCCTCCTCCTTCCCACTCATTTCTAGCCTTCTACCAGCCACACTCCTTCCTCACGTTCCTGCCCCTCAATGTGCCCTGAGCAGGGGGGCTGGGGATGCGATGTGAGCTTCTTCCTGCTGGCACCCTCCCCCCTCCGCTGTGTCCCCTCTGTTCCCATGTCAACTCCCCGGACCCTCCCCATCCAGGAGAACATTCGGTCTTGCTCCAAATGCTCTAGGGTGCCCACACTCAAAATAGGCTCGGTGAGATGAGGAACTGGATTTTTTATTTTATTGAATTTCAGCTAATGTAGAAGCCACATAAATGAGCTAAATTAGAAGCTCATTGAGGAAATGGACTTCCTGCTCCCCATCTGGTATATTCCCCGGGGAAAAAGCCGGGACTCGGGAATGAATGAATGAATGAATGAATGAACACAGAGGCAGGCAGCCCTATGACAAACCCCCTGCTCTCATGCAGCCGCCTCTGCCCCCCTTCTTCCTGCCACCGTGCTGCCCCCTTTGCTCCCTTTCCCTCCTGCCCCCACTCCCCCATCACCCCTTGGGTGCAGCTGTGGTTACATGTCTCTCCTGCTCTCCCTTCTCAAAGCTGTGGGAACGCTGCGTTACAGGATGCCTTGTGCCCACAACCCGTATTCATATGCTGAAGTCCTACAGCCCAGTGATTTCCAAATCGGGTCTTGGCAGATGTCGTTAGCTAAGCTGAGATAAGGCCAAACTGGATGGGGCGGTCCCCTAATCCAATCCAGTGACCTTATAAAAGGGGAAGTTCAGACCTCGCCGGACACGCAGAGGAAACACCACGGGGCAGATTAAGGCAGAGATCACCATGATGTTTCTACAAGCCGTGGACCACCAAAGATGACCAGCAATTCCCCAGAAGCCAGGGGGAAATACCTGCACCTTGTCCCCCTCACAGCCCTCAGAAGAAACCAAACCTGCCAACACCTCGATCTCAGATTTCTCGCCTCCAGAACTGTGAGACAATACATTTCTTTTGTTTTAAGCCCCTCTGTGGTGGTACTTTGTTATGGCAACACTGGGAAACCAATCTATATTCCAGCTCACTTTTTTGATATAAAGGGATAAATTGGGACAGAGAGAGAGAAATCGCGTGTCCTCTAGGAGCCTTCTAGGTTGAGAGGTCTATTGTATTGGGTTAGGGTATTTTCCAGGATGCTCTGACTTCACATTTTCTGTCCTAATTTTCCTTATGGATACACATAATTCTTACCTTCCAAGCTCCACTACCCCATTATTCCTTAGATCAGAAAACACAGGCCCAGTATTAACAATCATCAACAAAGATATTAGAAAATCTCTATTCCAGTATGCCAGGGGCTCGCAAAGCATATTAAAAAGACGTTGCCCCTATCTTCTGGGACACTGAGTCTAGGCCAGCATGTGGATACTAACATGCCATTTATTTTAATCTGCTGATTTGTTCAAGGATAGTTATTGAGCACATGGTCTGCATTATGGGCTGTGAGAGAGTCGTCTCAGGCTTAAGAATTAGCAAGGAGAATGGCATACATATAAAGGAGATTGATATAACATAGTATTTCAGCACCTGCTGTCTCCAGGGGAACACTGGGTAAAAGGGCCATTTGCGAGCATAGGGCAGTGACTAGGCAGGAGTCCCGGCCATCCATCTCCCTTCCCCACCCCTGAGGGCTCGCACCTGAGGCGGGCCTGTCGCTTCAGCCCCATTAGGACTCGGCAGGTGGCCCACCTCAGCCAGACTCTCCCGCAACTTAGAAGGCAAATGGAGAAAAATGCGTCTCTCTGGCTAAACGGAGCCCTCTTCACCAGGCCCCCAAGCCAACTACTGGGTTCTGGCAGAGCGTGGCTCTGAGTGCCACACTCGGGTGAGCACAATCACCAGGAGTTGGGTCGTTCTCAGCCTTGCCCTCATCCAAAAGGTAGCTGCTCCAGCAAACCAGAAATGAAAGGAGGCACATGCTGCGCACCAGCTGACAGCCTTTATAAGACAAAATGGCAAGGGCCACTGCTGCTCCTTGTGCTCCAGAGATGCTCTGTTCAAACAACTCTCCAGGTGCCCTCCTAGCGTTTCCTGCGGACCCCCAGCTGCCCTGGGCTCTGTTTGTGCCCTTGAGAGAGGCTCGGGCTCGGGCAGCCTCGCCACTTGTAAACTGGCCATTTGGTCAGCTCCCTCCCTGCCTTCTCTGCAAGACCTGGGCACTCCGTCCTCTTGGCAAAAGCTAATCCCACCTGTGGGATTTTCACTTATCTCCGTAAAGGGGGGTTGGGGAGGCAAAGCAAGTCAGTATTTAAAACTAAAGCCAGAAAGCTTAACCTCCTCTTGGGAAAGAGTTCTCCTCCTGGGACTGGCTTTGTTGTGCCAAGTTCAGGAAAGAAAAGCAAACGCAAGAACAAAAGCACCAGGCTGCAGCTGCCCAGGGCTAATGAAGTGGAGGCAGGACTGCACCTGCCAACTCTATGGGGCAGGACCTGAGAAGGGGGTAAAAGGGTGTGGCTATTGTCGCCCACCGAGAGGCAGAAATCCAGGGCTCCCTGGTGCCCCAAGCTGGAGCTAATCTGAGACAGACTGCCTTGTTTTATTGGAGCCCGACTTCCGCTCCCCCTCCCCGATTTGGAGATCATTCTACCTTGCACTCACGACCCTTTAGATTCTTCATTAACTGACGGTGATTAAATACCTTGACATCAAAAACTGCTAGAATAAACAGCACCTCTCGTGTGGAGAGGTCACAGCTCTGGCCTGGATGTCTGGATCGTAATTCAAGCCTCGCCACTAATTTTAGTGTGTGGCCTCGATCTTCCTGTTTCCCTGCGATGCGGGCGTCTGACTAAACCTGCCCTATGATTTCCTGCTCTTTGTGTGACGGGCTGATGGCGGCACAGCTCCTTAGTGTGGGCGCTCCAGCCCCGATCCTTCGCCCAGGCCCCTTCCTCCAGCCGCGGGGCCCTTCCCCGCTCTCAGGCCCCCAGCTCCCCCTCATCTCTTCTGGTTTGCTCATCCTGCGCCTCCGGTCTCAGCAGGGACGCCGTGTCCCCACTCAGCACACCCTGCCTGTCACCAGCCTGCACTGAGTCCCTCTGCTCCGTGGTCCGCGTCCTCCCCACGACACTGCGTGTGCCTCCTTCTGCGGGCTCCGCAGACAGGGCAGAAACTGTCACTCAGTTTCCCCCAACAGCCACGACATTGCTAGCGCAGAGGAGGTTCCCAGTGATGAAGAAGTGCAAAGGGCTTGCATCATGACTGCTAGAAAGAGGTTACCCAACGCAGGACTAAGCCTTTCCTTTATTTCATGAGTCTTCAAAGAAACCAAAGCCCACAGGGTCTTTTCAGTGGACGTGGATTGCTTTCAGGGAGTCCGTTTCTAGGTTCTCAGCTTCCTAAACTTGACGGGTCCCAGGCTGTGCCCGCCCATGTTATACGGGCTTTCTCTGCTCCTTCCCCTCACACAATTGTCCTCGCTGTGAGCAAAAGTAAGGCTTCGCTGTCTCTCTCTCTCTGTCAAATAAATAAATACAATCTTTAAAAAAATAAATTAAGTAAGGCTTTCCTTTCAGTTATTCTGGATTGCCCCGGAGTGTATACACCTCCAGGACACCAAAAAAGGGGACAATTGTAGAATACGCTGTTTCCGAGGACACCCGGGGGCACGGTAAAGAGAGTTTGAGACAGACTTTGAAGGGTGCAGCTCCCCCCGGGGCAAGGACCCCTGGCAACAGTCTCACACTTCCACCCGCCATCCGTCTCCACCTACCGTCTATACCGCCTGCCTCTCTCTGAGTCCTGGCCACGTCGGGATTCGAATTCAGAACTGAGATGGTCATCAATAATAATAAGTGTGATTTACCTGATTGGTGTGACACCGAGGACGGGCTTTGTCATTCGGTTACATGAACTGGATGAGCTAAAATGTGCAACTCCAAGGTTTTAACAAAATAGGTCTTTAAGCCAGGTAGACAATACACAAGATGCAGGAAAATAAATCTTTCAGAACGATTTAAACATATCATGAAAATTTGGAGCTGTTTATCTAAAAATGTGTGAGGGCAGAAGGAGCCCACACCCCAGGTGTCTGGGACCAGGAGGAACCATGCGCAGCCGAAAGCCCAGGAGGATACACTGGTGAGAGGCGCACGGTAGGGCCGGACACCCTGTTACTGAGAGATTATCTAACATGCACCCCGTAGGTCCTCCTCCCTCCCATCTTCTGCCTCTTTTGTATTTCCAAGACATTTCTTTGGATTTCCTATTGTGTTTACAGAACCAAGAGAAGTAAAAGGCTTTTTTTTTTTTAAAGGAAAGGTATACAAGTATCGAATCATGATGTTGTGCATCTGAAACTAATACAATGTCCATTGCACCTCCACTCAAGATTGTTTTTAAAAAGAAGGTGATCAAAAGACTGAGGAAGGAATTCTGAGACTGCACAGAAGATGAACAAGAGCAATCAAAGTGATTGGGAAATTAAAAGAACTAAAAAGGCAAAAAAGAAAAAAAAAGAAAGAAAACAAAAACCAAGAACAACAATCATCAATTACTGTTTCCCTAAAGAATCTTGAGGGGAAAAAAGCTAGGCTTTCCCTTTCCTGAAAGGAAGTCCATGAATTCAGGGGGACCCCTCAACTTGGGCAGGAAAACCATCTTTCTTGTCACTAGCCCCCAGCTGCAACTCACCATTTCCTTTCACGACAAATCTGGGCCCTGAACCACGGGAGTATTGACAGTTGCTGTGGTTCGATCCCAACACAAATCACAGACACGTTCATATTCTGTTGCGAGTTGCTACAGATATCTTGAAATATTATTTATCCTTCTCATGACCTCAAAATGATGGTGGTTTTTAACCCTGTGCTGGATCTTATCTAACTCATTAATTAAAAACCAGTATTTACTCTATCACAAAAGAGTTGTAAAAAATATTTTGGTAACTGTCTATCCATATGACTGGTTTCCTTTGTAATCCCGTGGATTTTATTTTATGCATTTAAAAATATTATTCTGAAAAAGGGTCCACAGGCTGCCAGAGGGGTACCTTGGCCCCCCCAAATGTTGAATAGCTCCTGCTTTAAAACCACGCTCCAAAAAAAGAAAAAAAAAAAAAAAAACACCACTTTTTAAGTGTTTATGGTGACAGCAGGCTGCAGTGGCTCAGGAGGGACACAAAGTAGCAGCCACATTGGAGAAATGACGTGAGGACAGGCCGAGGACCTTAAAGACCCCGAGGGACCTGCTGGTCACACTCTGGGTCTCAGTGCACAAGAAGCTTTTCCTGTGTTTAGCACATGGACCAGTTCAAACCTGGTGACTAAGCACCCAGTGCCCCGTGTTCTTCTAACACATATTCGAGACCTGGAAAAGCCACTGAAGAAAAGTCATCTCAGGACTCCTGGTTTCCCGCAAAAATCTCAAGTGCTGCTTGGCGTTCGATCCCAGCAAGGACCTAGGATGGCAAAAGTCGAGCTTGAATCCCATGCCACAGCCTCCCTCCAGCTTTTGCTGGGTTCAGTGTCTGAGATCACCACAGAAGACAGACACCAACCTCACTCCGAGTTCATACCAGTAAGGAAGCCAGAAGGAAGAGTATCCGGAAGTCAGACTGCCCTGAGACTGAGAAACTGGATTAAAATAATTCAGTGAAGGGGCATGCAACTCTTGATCTCGGGGTTCTGAGTTTGAGCCCCACATTGGGTGGAGATATTACTAAAAAAATAAATAAATAAAATTTAAAAAAATAATAGTTCAGTGTAGCCGGCAGCATGAACTACCTGCTAGAACAGTAATTTTATTCCCACCATTTCCCACCCAGAGGAAACAAGGAAACTCATTTTTTCTGGACAAGGGGGACAAGGGGAAGCCATTTTTCTTGGGAAAGTGGGGGAGTGATGGGAAGAGAATGAACTTGGAGGTCAGAGCTGCGTTTGACTTGGGGCCCAGGGAGAGCTAATAAACATTTCCGTGCCCCAGTCTCCTTGACTATAAAATAATGCTGACCTGCCAGGTTGCAGGAGGACGGGAAGGCCCACCAATCTCGTGCTCTTTCCTTCTTTCATAATAAAATAGAGAAATTCTTCCCAAGAAAGGCAGCAGGGCGTATTTCCTCAAGAGAAGACTACAAAATTAGTAAAATCGTATGCTTTTTAGAACAAAGCCAGTCTTTCTTCTCTTCAGAGCAAAAATTCTGTTAAACAAGCCCGTGTTCAGCAGGGTTCTCCCCTGGGCTTCAGAAACCGGGAGGGAGGGAGGGGCAGGCTGCCCAGGAGGGAAACTGAGGCTCAGGGCTCCATGCGCACTTGACAGCCGCGGATTGAAGAGTTCGGGATTGACTTGTTGACTGGTGCCAGAGGCGCTTCCCCCCTCAGATTAAAGCACCCACAGATTAAAGCACCACAGTTTTGCCAGGTTTTGATCTCTGTTGGCAAACAACGATATGTTTTTAATCATTCATTTATGAATTCAGTTTTCTTACTTTCCTTTCAAAGTACAAATTCACAGTAAAATACTTGAAAAGCCTTTTGGCTTCTTTTTATTTGTTTATTTTTCTCTTTCCATTCAAATGAAAATAACATTCACCCATCCCAGTAATAGCTCACATCCGAGAGTGCTTTATGCTTTTCAGAATGGTTTTGCGTTCAGAGCCTCTGACAGGCGTCTGAGTTGCTCTCAGCTCAACTGTCCCTAACCTGGTTACACACTTCCGGGAGCCAACACAGCGCCCTGGATATCGCCAAACCCAACTCATCCTTGACATTGCCGCTCCTTCCCAAGTGTCTCTGGTGGTGCTCTTTTATTTGTAATACTTTTGCCAGCAAACATCAACAGTCCCCTTGAACCCTTTCGGGATTGGCCTTCGGTCAGCTCATCTTTGATTTTCATATTCATACATCACTTGGAAACAAAGCTTTGCTACCCTATGGAAACCACAGTCTTCACCCTCTATGTGAAGCGAGCCCTGGGCATATTCACAGGGAGCTGCGAGATGGCTCTGTGGTCTTCTGGAAACCGGTGCTTGGCTCTAGAGCTGTTTCTTCTCATCGTGGCCTCATTGTGTGGTTATTGCCTATGTTTCTCTCTTTTTACAAATGTAAGAACTTTAGTAAGATACAGTCACAGACCACACAACTCGCCTATTAGAAGCGTCCAATTCCATGCCTTGGAGTATATTCACAGAGTAGTGCAAACATCCCTGCCATCAATTTTCGAACATCTTCATCACTGTTTCATCACTCCAGAAAGAACTCCATACCCACTAGCAGTCACTCCCTGTTTCCTCCCAACCCAGCCCCCCCGACCCCCACCCCAGCAACCGCTAATCTATTTCTGTCTGTAGATTTGCCTATTTTGGACATTCGTAACACTGGACTCCTACAATATGTGGTCTTCTGTAACTGGCTTCTTTCACTTAGCATAGGGTTTTCAAGGTTTATCCATATTATAGCTTGGATCAATACTTAATTTCTTTTTATTGCTGAATCGTATTATATGGGGAGACTGCATTTTATTTATCCCTTCATCCAGTCGATGGACATTGGGTTGTTTCCACTTTGGGGCTATTGTATATAATGCTGCTCTGAACATTCATGCACAAGCTTTCGTGTGGACACATGTTTTCCTTTCTCTTGGGTACTTACCCAGAAATAGAATTGCTGGGTCACTTCCAATGTTTTTAAGAATCATGCTACTCTTTCGCCCCATTACTCATTTAATTCTTTTCAGGCTTTTATTAAACAAGTATCCAGAGGTGTTTATGAGGTTGTTAATTAGCAGTAGCAACAATAAACCCCAAATTTTCAATGTTATAACATTCTCAACATTTACTACTCACTCACATAACAGTTTAATGTGGGTGCTCCTGGTCAGCAGCCAGTTGCCCCGTGAAGTCACTCAGTGTCCCAGGCTCCTTGTATCTTGTGGCTCAAACATCCCCTCCGCTTCAAGCTAAAGAAAAGGGGTCAGGGGCATGGAGAAGGAACATCTGCTTCTAAAAACCACTATTCCAGGTTTTTCCATTGACGAGAACTAGTCCCATAACTCCATCCCAATGCAAGTGGCACTGGGAGAGATGTCTCCAGCGGGGCAGCTGCTGGTTCTCAGAAACAGCTTTGTGCTGTGACAGAAGGAGCATGAACTATTGGTGGTCAGCTGACAGACTGCCACACCGGGGTTCAGGAAAGGCTGTTTGTTGGCAGCCAGAGGGCACAGGGCAAAAGATTTGAGCCAGGATCTCAACAAGGTCAAGAAAGGGGATTTCTCTCTCTCTCAATCTCTCTGCCCATTGCGTCTTCTTAGAAGGGAGTTGTGCCTGTGTTCAATGAGACACTGAAATAGGAGCAGGAATTGTTAAACATAGGAAGCTAGCTGCCATGAATGCGCCCCCATACGGAGAGGTCAGCCATGAACTTCTAGGTGCCTGGCATTCATTTAAATGGTCTTCTGCTGGGAGCACTATAGACCCCTCTGTCTTCTGGTAGGACTGTCCAGGGAGGGGTCCCACCGCCTCTGGCCAGAGGATGGATCATTGGCCCAAAGTAGACCAGGTTAACCCTTCTCCATGGAACTGGAACCTTCAGCAATGTGATACAAAAACAGACACCCCCTGAGGGTGGGATCCTGAGGAGGTATTGTGCATTCTTTTCTTCTTGGATTCCTGAATGGTGCTGAGATCCTGGTGTTTTGGGAGCCTTGTGTGTCAGCTCTGACTCTGTCGTTTGCTCCGTAGCCCTACAATAAGGCTTGTTAACTAAATCAGAGTTGTTTCTTGTCGCTGGCAACAAAGAATCCCAACCAATACTCTACCAGAGGCAGAAGCCTGAGGCTCATTCCAACATCCTTTCAACGTTCTGCATTCAAGTCCTATTGATTCTGTGTCTTACGGAGTGCTCAGGTCTGTCTCTTTGCTAATAGAACCTCCATGGCTGATGTTGAGGTTCCCACCATCGTCCACCTGAACTTCACAAGACCCCCTAACTACTACCTTCCTATCCCCATGGAAACTTTTCTAACATGCAAGTAAGGGTTTAAAAAATGACAATACCACCATCAATGCAGTGAAATGATGCATTCATATATTACTAGTGGGGTTGTAATTTTTATAACCTTTTTGAAAGGCAATTTGGCCATATGTATTGAGAGCCATTTAAAAAAATAATACATCCTCTGACCCAACACTTTCACTTGCAAGAATCTTTTTCCTAAAGAAACAGAGAGATAGAGATGTATGCATGACAGTGTTCTCTGAATCATTCATCCATCCGTTTATTCAACCATAATATTGAATGCCCACTCTATGCCAGCCACTATTAGTATTACTTTTAATAACAAAAAAGAATTGTTCAGTTAGTGGAAATCAGTTATGGTTGTATGATAGAATAAAAAAAGAGAACACTATATAGTCATTAAATACCATATTTTTAGAAGAATAATGACATGGGAAATTCACAGTAAAGGAAAAAAGCCAGTTCCAAAATAGTGTATAAAGTATAATCTCAAGTTTGAAGAGAGAAACACACACACACACACACACACACACACAGTACCCACCAAAATGTTAACAATGGCTATTTCTAGGAAGTGAGATTATGAGTGATTTTTTTTTTTTTGGTCCATGTTTTTATATATTTCTAATTATTAACAATAAACAGGGAAAATTACTACAAAAATTACTTAAAAAGCAATAAGCAAATATGATCATGCTCCCATTCTATATAAAACCCATCAACAGTTCTCCCCCTGTAGAGTAAATGATACAGAATTAGCTCTTCCAATGTCTCCAAGCCCCCCACCTGTCCCATTTCAGCTCACCCACCACTGCAGAGCACACCATGACCTTTCACACCTCGGGGCCTTCCCTACATCCCCACCCCTTTGGTCCCTTTTCCTGCACTGCCTCTGTGTCTTTGCTCATTCAACAAACACTCATGGGGGGCCATTCCTGGGCCAGCCTCTGTCCTAGGCACTAAGAATATAATGGTAAAGGAGTGCCTGGCTGGCTCAGTCAGTTAAGCATCCAACTCTTGGTTTCGGCTCAGGTCATGATCTCCAGGTTGTGAGATCGAGCCCCGCACCAGGCTCCATGATCAGCAAAGAGTCTGCTTGAGATTTTTCTCTCTCCCTCTCCCTCTGCCCCTCCCCCTGCTAGCATGCTCTCTCTTTCTCTCTCTCTCTCCCTCTCTCATAAATAAATAAAATCTTTAAAAGGAAAAAAAAGACTGAAATCAAGGTGTCAGCAGGACTGGTTCCTTCTGGAGGCTCCAGGCAGGAGTCCATTTCCCTGCACTTTTTAGCATCTAGTGGTGACTGGTGGCCTCCCATGTTCTAGTGGATTCCTCCATTTTCAAAGCCAGCTGGGCAGCATGTTCTCTTGTCTTTGAACATCTGTGTATCTGTGTCCATCTGACAAGGACTCTTGTGATTGCATCTGACACACCCAGATAATCCAGGATCATCTCCCCATCTCAAGATGGGGAGATCGGCAAAGTCTGTTTTGACATATGAGCTAAAGAGTCACAGCTTCCAAGGATTAAAACATGAACATTTTGGGGGGCCAGTACTCAGCCTACCATATGTGGTGTGTCATATGTGTTGAATGCTATGGAAAACAAAAAAATAAATAAATAAAAGGCTGAAAGTGCTGTGGAGGAAAGGTAATGAGTTTGCTCTTTATAGGGGGGAGTCAGGCACAGCCTCACTCATCAGGTGAGGTTCGCACGCAGACCCCAACACTCTTGGCATTCCCATGGTTGTCCTGGCAAAAAAACATTCATTTTCCAAGAATTCGTTCAAGGATCTCTCCTCTGGAAACCATAGGTCGATGACTCCATCGACCACCTCCCTGGTGGGTTAGTGTGACCAAGAGTATTTCCATATGTCCCACTATCATAACGCTTGGCATCCTGGGTGATCATTTTTGGGCTTTCCCTAAGAGCTTCTTTATGAGCTTCTTTAGGGCAGAGTCAATGTACTGTGACCGTCCCCCCCCCCCCACCTCCATTCAGCACAGCACTAGGCACAGATGTCCATTGAATGGGTGTAGAGCAGGTGAAGAAATGAGAGAGAACTCGACTTGGAATCAAATGTGACCCCCAATTCTGCTGCCCCCCCCAGCAGCCCATGGCAAGTTATGACAGCTCCCCATCTCTCTCTTCTCATCTGTGAATGAGATGACAATGTCACCTGCTTTCCAGGATGAATCTGGGAATCCAGTGAGGACGAAGTATGTAAAACTTCTAATGATTGGCTTGAAGGAGTCCCATTAAATTACATAAAAGCTGTGTCATAAAATTGGAGGTGAAGAGCAGCCAAGGGAAAAGTACATTTTGACAACTTGTGACCAGTTGCTTGAACTTAAGCTGAGGCTCTAAGCTGAGCGCAGACACTTCCCTCCCGGGCCTAAGCAGGAACCTGGTCTCATGTTGTATCTCCCATGGGGCCTAGAACATACTTGTTCAGCCCACCGAGTATGGAAGGTGCTGCCCGTGTGCCAGGAACTGTGCTAGCTGCGGAGGGTACACAGTTGACCTGAGAGACAGACCCATTTCCTGGCTCACAAACAGGACATGCACTAACTAGCATAGAAGCCAGACTCTGAGGCTCAGGAGACTCCTGCGCCTGGAGGGCCTGTGCTTTGGGCGGGATGGGGATGTTACTGGCCTCTGAAAATGCCTCGGGCAGAAGTCCTGCATTTCCAGCTTTGGTGCAATTTTGAGAAAAGACAGAACTTTCTTAAGACACTCTGGATTTTTCCATGCAGGTTTCTGTTGACAGCAATCCCACTTTGCATCTGTGAAATTTGCTAATGCACAGTTCTGTGCTAATGCATCGTAAGGCGTTTTATGACATTCGTGCAGCGCTGTTAAAGAACATGCTGGGAGAATGAACAACAAGCCAGGAAGAGCGTGGCGCAGGCTCTCAGGAAAGTTCCATCTTCTCCTCACTTAGCGCTGTTAACCATCGTGCTTGGGGTTCCTTGACTCCAAGACGCTATCGGGGCTGCCCTTTGTGAGAGAACGTGCATCCCCCCCACCCCTTGCAGCTCCCTCTGGGCTCTGAGATGGAGGTTGAGGGAATGCCGAGTTTCTCTGCCCTTCCACAAGGTAAGAAGGTAAGGGGGGCTCCGGGTGTCTCCCGCTTCCCTCCCTGGGGAAAGGTAACACGAGAGAGCCTTCTCTGACTGCCTCTGTGTGGACCCTGTCCTCTTGGGCAGTTGTGTTCCAAGATCATTGTATCATTGGCACTCCTTCCCCAGACGGCCAGAGAAAGGCCACTGGCAGAGCTGAGGCACGTGCACCTCGCCCTTTGCAGGGGGGGTGACCTCAGTGGCCCTCCAATCCAGCCACCGGTCCAGTGGCCGTGGTGATGAAGGTGGGTCCTGGGGACACTGACAGATCTGCACAGTAGGGCGTTCCTGGTCTTGCCCAGATCGTTCGGGGCTCCCTCTCCACCTGCACGACGCACCTGAGCTCAGATTTGTGCCTTACTTGCTACCCTCTGTCTCCTTTGCCTGGGATCAGCATCTTCTCTGCGATACTGCTTAGATTTTCTTTCCTGCCCATGGGTACCGGCCCCTGGCTGGGGTTCAACAAGAACGATGGGAAAGGGCAAATGGCCATAGGGTCTGCGAGGACCAATCTGGCTTATTTAGAAATTTAAATTTGGTTTTAAGTCATAAAAGGACTATAAAAACCTTACACTAAATAAGGAAAACTATCCCATTCGGGGGCCTAATCCCGGCCCCGTTCTGCTCGGCTTCTCTCCCTCATTACACTTGTATAATACAGTATGGTTTCTACTGAGTCTTTCCTTCCTGTTTTTACACTTATTCTTGCTTCACTGACTTTATTATCGGCAGATTTTTGCAGCATTTTTTTTAACACAGCCATAAATACTATTCAGTTCAACAAATGCATACAAATGGTTTCCATTAGAATTTTAATCTACTCTCAAAATGAAAGAAAAGCTTAATATAAATCTTTTTAAATTACCAGAACATAAATTCAGACAGGGACAGCTCCACCTAGACTACACACAAGGGGTCACATCCTGCTGTCCTCACTCATAAATTAATTGAGGTCTCTTGCCGCCGTAAACGAACAGTGCATCCTGGAAAGATCATATCTGTCAAGATTGCAGATTGGTTTCCCTCAGACTTTGTAAAAGTCACAGCTTACAATACCTTCATTATGCCGATGAGAATGGCTGTCTCCCCAACTGGAAAGAAATAGGTGTTTTGTTCTGTTGGACCAAGATTTACAGAAAGCAATTTTCCTCCATGCAGGAGATATGACAAACCTGCTGGAAAAAAAAAAATGTCATTTCACAACTTCTCCCATTCCGTCACCTTTTTTACTGCTCGATGTAGATTCTCTCCCCTGTGCGAACGGGCTGATGACATTTAATGGCTAAGTGAGGTATTCACCGGTGAGTGGAGGCACCTTTCCGAGGGACTAAGTCACAGAGCTGGCGTTTCCTCCTGTGTCCCCTCCCAGAGGCTGTCTGGAGATGCCCCAGCACCCACCAGTGCCAGGGAGCGAACCCCAGAGCCCCTCGAGCCCTCAGACCAACTTGAACTTGAGAACTCGTGTGAGGCTCCACGGGCTTTTGCAAACTGCAAGGTTGGCTCAGTTTTCCTCCTGTTGGCTGAGCCCAAGAACCATCCCACAGCCCTCTGTCCTTGGCCACCGGCAGCATGCTCTCTCCGGAGGACACCTGAAGGGCAGAGATTGGGCTTAGGTTTTTTTCCATTTCCTCGTGTCATAACCTAATGCTGTGGGAGCAGAGCTTCTGCATATTAAATTGCCTCTTAGCCACCAGGAAGGGGGTGGCGTGATCCGTGGAGAAAAAGCTCCTCGTATAAATGTATGATGGCTGACGCCCCCCCCCACCCCACGGAGGAGAAAGGGCAAGATGAGCTTGGAGACCGGAGGTCAGCAAACCCCGGGAAACGTCACTCTTTACAGTCACTTCGCTCTCCTTGAGTCAAGAGCCACTGTCCTGGGTTTCTGGCCCCCAGCATCCCCATCGCAGGCCTGTCACCGCCTGATCTTGGGGCCATGGCTGGCGACAAGGCCGAGGAAGTCTATGGGGGAGTGTAGGGAAGTGCTTTGTGTTCTGAGAGCTTCTCTGCAGTTCGGGTACCAGAGAGAAAGCTAAGGCAAAATTAAATCTCTCTCTTGCCAAGGAGGAGGGACTGGATCTTAGACAGCAATCGTGCTACAGAGGAGGCTTCCTACCTGGGCAGCCACTTAGCTGCTCTGGGCAGGGAGGGCTCGGCCACTGAAAAGCTTAGTGGGGCGTCGTCTCTATGGGCTGGTGAGGTTTTTGCAAAATCTTTCTACAAATGATGATCTCTATCCACATAAAGTGGCATAATAGCCTCTTCGCTTTACTGAGTGGTGCTGGCTGTTCAAGTGCTTATTTCTTGATTCTTAGCCCATTTGCTTTCCATTAGCAGTAATTCCAAGCCTGCAAAACTCCAATTACCAAGTGATAATAGAAATGCTGCTCTGCCTCGAATTCTCTGGAGAGTGAGGGTCCAGAGCTGGCCCGGGTTCCATGCACAGCCCCATGACGATCATAGGGTTGCCATGAGAGCGAGACATCTGGCCAAGCCCTGGGTGGAAGGCCCCAGGGCGGTGGGGGGGCGGTATTCATAGCAGGTGTCTGCCCCGCAGGGTCCTAGGAAGCTGGGCAAAACAGGAAAGGTGCCCTTGACACAGTCCAAGGCACTCAGGCAGAGAAGTGGCATCTGGAGGGGCCCGAGGCATAAAGCAGGATGCTGAACGTGTGCATCTTTGAATTCTCGAGTTGGGGGCAAGGATGTCCGGGGAGCGAGTGAGTGTGGAGAAAGACGGGGATACAGTCAGGTGGGGCAGCTCAGAACTACACCCAAACTGAGGAGAAATTTCACCCTCTCTGTGAACTACACCCAAACTGAGGAGAAATTTCACCCTCTCTCAGAGTTTCTCTGCAGTTCGGGTACCAGAGAGAAAGCTAAGGCAAAATTAGCCCCTGGTGACCACACGTGGGGGGGGGGGGGCGGTGACTGGTTTTGTTTTTGTTCTTTATTATGTTAAAACACACATAACATAAAATTTACCACCTTAATCATTTCTGAGTATGCAATTCAGTAGTACATTCACGTTACTGAATCCAATCTCCAGAACTTTCCATTTTGCAAAACTGAAATTCTGTATCTATTGAATCCCCCCGCCCCAGTCCCTAGTAACCACTTTCTACTTTCTGTCTCTGTGACGTTTAACTACCCCAGATAGCTTCTATAAGGGCAGTCATACAGTATTTGTCCCTTAGTGACTGGCTTACTTCACCTAGCAAAATACTCTCAAGGTTCATCCGTTGTAACATACGTAAGGGTTTCCTTCCTTTTTAGGGCTGAATAATATTCCACTGTATATAAATATTCTACATTTTGTTTCTTTGTGATGGAGTCTTGGGTTGCTTCCATTTCTTGGCTATTGTGACAAGCACGTGTCTCTCTTTACAGAGGACACAAGTCAGACATTATAGCAGCACTCAGGGGAGTCCATCGGCCCCATCTGGCTCCTCCTGAAAAACTAGCACTCTCTTCTCCTAAGATTTCCTGCCCTTGGCACCAAGCTCCCTACACCCTGATCCACGCTGTCCCGACTTCTTACTTTCCACGGCTCCTATCTCTCCAAATGTCCCCATTTTCCCCCCTCCTTCTGGCCTTCAAGAATCACTATCTTTTTTTCCACTTCTTCCTCAACCTTAAAACTACTCACCACCCTTAGCTTGTTTCACTCCCAAGCCCTTCTGCTGTATTTCACCAAGCACTGGCCTTGCCTCTCCCCGATTTTTCTTCAAATGTTCTCAACTGCAAGATCCTCTCCTAAATATACTAGAAAGGTAGACTTGTCTAACTTTTATCTATTTCATACCCAGGGACAGATCCCAACAGACAACAGAGTTTCTGGTGCTCCTGATATTTATTTCTGTGATTTAGGGGGTTTTTTGTTCAGACATGTGTACACCTATCCCCCTTGGAAAGCTCATAATTCATTGCCACTGCCAACCTGCGAAAACACAGAGACCTTCTCACCTGAGCAAATTTCATCCTAACCGTGTGTCCTCCCTAACAATGAAAAGTAGCACAGAAAGTGAAGAGCAGGTGCTTTCTCTTGCTGGCCCCTTCAAACCTTTTCTGAGTGGCTCCTCACTCAAATTGTTAATCATGCCACCAGCCACAATTTTTTTTTTCAGATTTTTAAAAAAATTAGCAGACTTAAGTGTTCAGAGCAGTTTGAGGTTTACAGACAGTACGGAAAGTTCCCACATTACCCCCTCAATTCTCTAGCCCACACCCCCAGAAATTCTCCTATTATTAACATCTTGCATTAGTGTGGCGCATTTGTTACAACTGATGATCCAATACTGATATATTATTACGAACCGAAACCTATAGTTTACCTTACGGCTCACTCTGTGTTGTACATTCTATATGTTTTGACATATGTATAATGACATGTATCCCACAGTATCACATGGAATAGTTTCGCTGCCCTAAAAATCCCCTGTGCTCCACCTATTCGTCCCTCCCTCCCCTGGAACCCAGGCAGCAGCCATATTTAAAATCACTTTAGACCAATTTTCATGAGACTTTCTACTGGGAGTCTCTGATATGTTTGGCCTCATGTGTCCTTGCTTAAATCCAAAGGAAGGGAGGGGGCATTGATAGGACGCAGTGAACTCTAGTTCTCCTGCCAAGGTTTCTGCCTGAGGCCACACACCAGGAGATTGGAGCAGAAAGCTGATTTGCAAATCCTTTCTTCTATGTCATTGAGAAAAAATAGTTCATTGCAAAAAAAAAAAAAAAAAGTGGGGCGGGTTATGTATTCTTCTGACACACCATTCCAAAACAATGTAATGAAATAAATGTTCGTTACATGGACAATGGTTGTATTTAAGTTATTAGATGATCAGAGTTTTTTTTTCTCCTACAGTTCTCAGTTGTGATCAGCTCTCCCCAGGCCTTCTTGGGCCTGGGTTCTGAGTCCAAGAACTTCTGGCTTCCTTCCCCCGGGCAGCAGCTCCAAGACACACTGGCAGGTGTCCCTCCCCTGCTGTCTTAGGACCAGCCCCAGCTCTGGGCCCCAAGTTTGGGTTACAGCCTGCCCGTTCCCAGCCCTGGCAATTATGTGACCTGCCTGATAACCCAGCCCCTGGAGAACAGGTAGCCCTGCCTCGCTCGGGCAGTTCTCCTCTCCAGGCCCTGCCCTAGTGGCCGGGGCCCCGTCACCTGCTGACAACCTCTCCCCACTGCCCACTTAGATGGCCCGCTCCTGGGTGCCCCTCACTGGCTCCCCTGGGCCTCCAGTCATCCTCACTCTGGGCTTGTCCCCTCTCTTGCCCACTGTGTCTCGGACAATCAATGGCTCTCCCTCCCGTCCATCATCCCCGGACCCAATTACTGAGACTCCTCACTCACTATTTGATTCTAACTCCTCTGAGCCTATCTCAAAGCTCTAGCTGACCTGTCCCCGCCTCCAGCTGTCCCACTTCAGGACAAGATCTGAGGCCAGGGTCCAGAACTTCAGTCTGCCTCTGCTGTCATTGGCCTGACCTCAGTCAGCCCTACTCTAAGGTAAGAAAGCCTCTGAGGAACACAGCAGGGGCATCATTCATAGAGAAACCAGAGGGCGGTGCTCCCAGGAGCTGTACAACGGGGTGCCTGCCGGGTAGATGCCAAGCAGCCACCAAGGGGAGAATCATAAATACCTCTCTGGGAAGCACCTTGTGTATGGCAAGCAGAATCTCTTTACACCATCCCTCCCGCTGTGACGTTTCCCCTCCGCCCTTGGAGGGGGAAAAAAGAGTCTGCCTGAACTACAGGGAGCGTTTCTGACCAAGACTTCCAGAGATAAGTTCATCCCTTCACTCCATTAGTCATTTAATACCTATTTGTTCAGGGACGCCTGGGTGGCTCAGTGAGTTAAGCATCTGCCTTCGGCTCAGGTCATGATCCCAGGGTCCTGGGAGGGAGCCCCGCATGGGGCTCCCTGCTCAGCGGGGGGCCTGCTTCTCCCCCTGCCTGCCACTCCCCCTGCTTGTGCTCTCTGACAAATAAATACAATCTTTTTAAAAAACCCAAAATGAAACAAAAACCTATTTATTCAGAACTGCTCCCCACCCAGGCCCTGTTCTACGCACTAGGGAGTCGACAGAGAAGAAGAGAGACTTTGCCCCTGCTGTCTTGGGGGGAGACAAGTAGAAAACAGAAAAAGCCAACAGACAGAATAATGAGGATGGAAGGCAACTGGGTGCTCTAGTAGAACCTGGGGGGTGGGGCTGCTGGGAGGGCAGGGAGGCAGGGTAGGCGTCTTGGAGGAGGAGGACTGAGCTAAGTGTGGAGGTGGGAAGGGCCGGGGAGGGAACTCCCGTCCAGGAAGGAGAAATAGCAAGTGCGGCAGCTTTGACCTGGGAAGGAGTGCTCAAGAAACAACACAGCAAGGCCGGAGCATCAAGACCAGGACGGTAGAGGGGAGGCGGGACATGCAGCCGTGATGGGAAGCCCTAGAGTGGGTCCCTCGTGCCTGCTTCAGCCGCAGAGCCAGCTTCAAGGCACGATACTTAGCCCAGTTTCCCTGCCAGGGCACTGGCCTCCGAGTTGGGAAGCCTGTGTTCTTCTCCTGGTTCTACCTCTCAAGCTGTGGAACCCCGGAGAAGCCCCTTAACTGCACACTCCTTGCCCACAAAGAAAAAGTGCGAGACCAGATGCTTGGAAACCCTAATACCCTCTGGCGACAACTGTGCCCCGCTGCTCAGCCCCCAGCGCGGACTCGGCAAACCGCGCTCTGTCCAGGCGCCCAGCTTGCATTTCGAGAGCCTCGGATCTCCCCTGCAAAGCTGCTGCCATTCCTGAGAGGGTGGAACCCTGCCAAGCGTAGTCCAGGGACACTAACAACTCGCTTGGCCGGTGAGCAATGTCACCGTCGTGTCCACGAGAGGACAGGCAGGAGGAGAGAGCAGACAGGCAGGAAGCCCACTCCCGGACAATGAGCCTCTTAAAGAGTCCTGACCGAGCAGGACTCCAAATTGAAACATCATCCCAGTTGGGCGGAGTGACTGCACTACAGCAGGCTGGCACGACATCAGACAGTAGGTAACATGGCTGCCCGCGCCGGAGGTTCCCGCTGACTTCCTAATTGGGCCAAAGCACCTCGAGAGTGTTCCGAGCCCAGAGTTCACCGCCACCGCCGCCACTGGGGGCTGAAACAACTAATCCTTTACTCAACTAAGCCGGGCTTCCGAGGCAGCATGTTGCCCTTCCCCGGAGGGGCCGGGGACTGACTCTCAAAATCTGCTCTGGCCTGGAGACCCACATCCGGGCTGCAAACCGGAAGGGGCGGGGCCTGGAGGTCGCGCCCGGGCCTCCACCGGCCTAGCCTGGGTGCTCTGCACCTCTCTCTTCACACCGCCGCGGATGAGATTAACCTGAGTGCTCTGTGATGGGGGAGGCACGCTCCACACTGAGTCCTTTCTGTAGCCACGCACCTAGCCCTCAGTACTGCTCTGAACTCAGGGTGCCGCTGCTGTTCGATGAAGAACCCTATGCCGGGGAGGGAGGCGGCGTCCCTGTCCCAGTGCGGCGCAGTACCTCTTTCCTCTCGGCCACAAGCTGCAGCTGCATTTCCAACCCCAGCTCCTGCTTCCTCCCGCTTTTAAAGATAGTAGTAGTTGCTTCATCAAAATATGCCAGGGCGGAAGGAGGTGCATCCGAGGGCTGCACAGGGCTGGAGTGATGCGCATGCGTATTTCAGGCAGGCACTTTCCTTACAGCTGGCGGCACCTTCCCCGGGGATGTGGTATAGGGAGGTGAGCGGACAGAGTCCTGGGCATCACTCTGTGAAATCTAGGGGCTAAAGGAGAGCTGCACTGTGGCCCCTTCCCCAGCCCGTGCTCCCCTCTCAGAAGCCACTCCATCAGCTCCCTGCTCCCCCCCCATTTCTGACTCCTCAACTAAGACGAAGGAATCAAGGTCACAAAGCATGCGGAGAACACGCTCACAGTATGGAGTTTCTTCTAAGTAATACTTTCCTGATTCATTTCATTAAGAAATTAAATAGTTGATCCATTTGAACTCTCATTAATAGATACTAAATGTTGCTTATAAAAATGCTAATAAATCATTAGGTTTTTAAAAAATTAACCACCAAATAGCTAACAAATTAAATTTGAATAATTAAGTCCGATATTCCTAGAGAGGGATCACAGGGGGTGGTACATTAGAGAACCTGTTTTTATTTTGTTTGGTTTTAAACAACAGGAGCCCGTGCTGACTGCTGGCTCATGGCTCCCTGGCCCCCTTCCAGAAGGCCATGAGCATCTGCGAGGCAGCTGCCTGGGCGGGGGCTGCAGTTTGGAGTGTGGCCGGGCTACCTGGGCTGCGGGGCCGCGTCCGTGACCTCGGCCTCATTAGTCCTTGCTCTAACCAGCCGCGCTAATCAGCGCCGACATGTGTTATTCAAGTGTTGATGGCTCTGTTGCTTATCGCCTCTTCTCGGGCTGCCAGAGATAATTAAAAGCTCTAACTCTACCTCGAAGATGGCCAAATAAGACTCATCTGGAGTTAGAAAGAAACTACTGTCCCTACTCAGTGAAAAGGAAGCAGGAAAGAAGAAGGCCCCAGTAGGGGGACCGAGTTTTCATTAGAACTCAGAGCCCACCTTTCCAGCAGCCTGCCTGGGTGGCTGACAGGCTCCAGCGGAACCCTCCATCCTCTTGAAATACAATGCTGTTAACTTGATTCAATGCACTGTCTTTTATTAACATTTGAACACAGGGGCATTAAATAAGAAGAGAGTCTGTGATATTCTTTTTTTTTTTTTTAAGATTTTATTTATTTATTTGACAGACAGAGACACAGCGAGAGAGGGAACACAAGCAGGGGGAGTGGGAGAGGGAGAAGCAGGCTTCCCCGCCGAGCAGGGAGCCTGATGCGGAGCTCGATCCCAGGACCCTGGGATCAGGACCTGAGCCGAAGGCAGACGCTTAACGGCTGAGCCACCCAGGCGCCCCTAGTCTGTGATATTCTAATTTGCAAAACCATAATGGACTGTTTCATTTGTTGAGCTGCAGCAAACCAAGCTAGCCTGGTATGTATCAAGGTTTGGTCTATTTTTTCTTCCCTTAAAGTGAAGATATTAATCATACCTTGCATACTTACTATGATATTAGAGGAGATAAAAATTATGGCAGGGGGCGGCTGGGGAGGATCAACTCTTAAAAAAAAAAAAAATCTCAGACCATGTCACCAGGCCAAGAAATGCATAAATACAAAGGGCCAAGCCGACAGTGAACAGACAGTTCCAAGTGCCCGTCAGGCTGGCACCACACTGTCATCGAGGGCAGCAGTTCTCAAAGCATGGTCCTGCAGACTTTCAGGGGTTCCACATTGTCACAACTATTTTCATTATACTACTGACATGAAATGGGATTTGCCCTTTTCACTGTGTTGATATTTGCATGGATGAGACAAAGCAGTGGTGGGTAAAGTGCTGCTGAATCAAAGCAGGGTACCAACTTGTGCTCCTATGGATCATCACTACACACTGGGGACAGACACGAAGAAAGAAGAAAACAGGCCCATTTCACCTAAGAATGTCCTTGGTGATGCCTGAAAAAGGTATTATTTGCACTAAATCTTAACCCTTGAGTCTTTCTAACATTCCCTGGATGAGATGGGAATCGGGCACAAAGTACCTGTGGTGGTCAGTGATTGTCGCCAGGGAAAGCACATGCTCAGTTGTTTGAGTTGCAAGCCAAACTAGCCTCTTAGCTCATGGAACACATTCTCCAGAAAGACTGACAGACCACGGTTACCCAGGTTTGGGTATATGACAAAAGTTTTCTTGAAAATAAACAAAGTAAGCCTATCACTTTAAGGAAAATGAAATGATAAAACTCAAGCTTTGAAGATAAAATGAAATTAGAGTTTTGGAAAACTTGTTATCTGGCACTGTGAGCCAGATGAGTCCATTGACTGTTTCCCAATACTTGAAAGAATTTTCTAACAAAATCAGCTGTGATATTTATTTAAGCGTGATTTGGGGATACGGTATAATGAAATGTATTAACATTTGGAAGATCTACCTAACTCAGTGAACCAGCATTCTCCAAATGACCAATGTTATATCATGCATCGGTAAAACATCAATTCAATGTAGAAGACAGACGACTGGATTTTAATGTAACGGGAAATGTTCACTGATATGGTTTCGGATTTCACATAGCAACTCATCTTAAGAAAAGTACCATTTATCAAATTGTGGTGTGGTTATCAGAGAATATTTATGGGGTGCCTAGGTGGCTCAGTCAGTTAAATGTCTGCCTTCGGCTCAGGTCATGATCTCAGGTTCCTGGGATGGAGCCCTGCATCAGATTCTCTGCTCAGTGGCAAGTCTGCTTCTCCCTCTCCCTCCCACTCTGTGATCTCTCTCACTCTCTCTCAAAAAACCAAATAAAATCTTTAAAAGACAAGAAAAATATTTACAATTTTCTGAAAAGGCTATTAAAATACTCCTCCCTTTTTCAGCTACGTATCTATGAGTAGCTGGATTTTCTTCACATCAACTAAAATATCACCAGACAGCAAGCACTCACAGAAATGAGAATCTGTTTTCTATAAAACTCATTAAAAAAGTTGTAAGACAATGTTACTCTTTTCACTAAATACCATTTATTGTTTTGGAAAATAGTTTTTCAAAGAAGTATTTGTGTTAACATACAAAGGGTTTATTATTGTTATTTGAAATGAATTAAAACATTTTTAAAACTCGTTTTAATCTCTAACATGGTACATATCGATAGCTATAACCCACATAAACAAAAGTGCTTTGGGGTCAATTTTCTTTTTTTTAACAAGGAATAATCTAATTTTCTTCCCTTCTGATGAGAACTCTTAGGATATACTCTCTTAGCAACTTTCCTATATATCATACAGCAGTGTTACCTGTAGTTATCATGCTGTGCGTTATATCCTTAGTACTTCTTTATCTTGCCCAGTAGTTGTTTTTTTATCTTGCCTAATAAAGGGAGTGGAAAAGGGCCTTTTAAGAATGGAAAGGGTGGGGGGAGCGCTTGGGTGGCTCAGTCGTTAAGTCTGCCTTGGGCTCAGGTCATGATCCCAGGGTCCTGGGATCAAGCCCCACATCAGGCTCCATGCTCAGCGGGAAGCCTGCTTCTCCTTCTCCCACTCCGCCTGCTTGTGTTCCCTCTCTTGCTGTGTCTCTGTCAAAAAAATAAATAAAATCTTAAAAAAAAAAAAAAAGGAAAGGGTCCTTGAGACCAAAAAGTTTGAAAACTGCTGCTTCTAAGGAATCTAAGTCTAAGACAGCAGGAGAAAAGGGCTCTCCGAAGATAAGCAGGGCCACCGCGCAAATGTTCTGGGTCAAAGAAGCTAAAGCCACACGAAACTAAATGGAATTACAACCTCTGGACTGGATCCTGTACTTCCGCGCTATAAAGAAAAAATTTAAGCCAACTGCCAAAATTGGAATGTGAATGGTAAAGTACTATAACAGTGTTAAGCTTACTGAAGTCGATAAATATGCTGTGGCTATAGACGAAGACATCCCCATTCTTAAGAAAGACACACAGTATTTAGGGTGCAAAGTCCATTATATAACTTGCCCTCAAATGGTGTGTGTGTGTGCACACGGGTGCACATGTGTTTTTTGTAGTTCTGCCCAACTAAGAAATGAAGAATTTTTTACACGGGAGTTTTGAAAGTCAGCACAAAGGTCCACAAAATTCCATGAAGCAGATGTCACTCTCCAACTAAGCAGATATTTTAACACCTAATATGTGAAAAACAGCTAAGTAAATTGCGTAATTTGAGATGCAATTTCCCAAGCCAGGTGTATAACCGAAAGCCATAATGCTAAGAAGAGCCAAGTGAAAATTTAAAAAGCCTAGGTCCTTGCTGAGCGGCTGAACCAACTCCACCAAACGCTTACCTCTGTTATTTCTTATTATGTGAGGAAAAAATACACTATTTGTTTAAGCCACTGAGAGTCAGGTGTTTGTTACTTACAGCCGCACATACCACCGATGCTTGCTTATTCAGGAGAAAATGGGAAGAGGCAGGAGAATAAACAGAAAGGGTGTATACCGTGCACCGCTGTGCAGAGAAAGCAATCCCGTAACAAAATGTCCATTAAAAACGTGGGCGAAATGGCATTTTTAACAATACCGAAGATGTAATGTTTCATTAACAAAAGTTAAAATAAAGAACCCCTGCAACAGTAAGCATTCTATCGTGATTTAAGACCTAAAAAGGTCAAGACATCCTCTAATCAGATGGGTTTAAATGGAAACATCATCTCTGGGTGTTCTGCCAGGAGTGTATATTGCCAAATTCCTAATTCAAAACCATATATAAGAATGCTTTATCTGAAACACTGAAGTTAAAAATAAGACATTCAAATAGTAATCTCCCTTCTCTCTCAAAAGATATATGTGCCCATTAACCCTGGATGCTAACAGGAAGATTTCTTACACTCTATTTGACCATTTTATTCAAGACATTCACAAGGAAATCAGTACAGAAAAAAATAATTTAGGAAGTTGGCTCCTGATCAGCTACTTCACTGAATTAAAGTGCAATGAGGTTCATAACTTTTAAATAGAAATATTAAACGTTTGTATTAAATACCTGTGTGTGAGGTACAGGGCAAACACGTGCGTGGGATGGGAGCCAGTGGGGCCCAAAGATACACAGCACACAGCACCTGCTCTAGTGGAGTTAATCATCTAGTTAGCGCAGTAAGAGAGCAATGTGGAAAGTTAAAGGAAGTGTTTCAGTAACAGTTCTAGACAGTAGAAGAGATGTCATAAAGCAGTGCATGATTCATTGCCAAAAAGATCGTTGTTGACAATAACTGCTGCAGGATTTCAAAGAAAAAGGTCATTTTGAGCTGAGAAAGGCCTGGGGAGACTTTACAGAGAAGGAAGGATCCAGCTCACTCCAAGAGATGTAGAGGAGCCTGTGGGTGGGCAAAGGAAACACATCTTGGAAAGGCTGTTTTGTTTTTTAAATGTACGTATATACACATATACATGCACATATATATATACACACACATATACACATATATATACATAAACTCCTCCATCCAGGATGTTCAGGTGACTAGTGTAGGAAGGAAGGCACTCAGGGGCCCAAGTGGATGATGCCAGGTTGTAAAGAAACACTGGGACATTCAAGAGAAAATTTGGCCAAAAGCTGGAAATAGTCCAAGTGTCCACCAACAAATGAATGGATAAACCAAATGTGGTATACAGTGGAATATTACTCAGCCTTCAAAAGGAAAGTTCTGGCACATGCTACAACGTGGATGAACCCTGGAGGCATTACTGGCTAAGTGAAATAAGCCAGTCACAAAGAGAAAATTCTATATGATTCCACTTTTATGATGTACCTAAGGTAGTTGAATTCAGAGACAGAAAGCAGAATGATGGTTGCCAGGGGCTGAGAGGAAGGGGGAATGGGGTGTTAGCTCCTAATGGGGACAGAACTTCAATGTTGCAAGATGAAACGAATTCTGGAGATGGATGGTGGTGATGGTTGCAAGATATGAATGTACTTAATACCACTGAAGATGATAACGTTTACGTGCATTATACCACATTAAAAAGTATATTAAAAACAGAGAGAGAGTGGGGTGCCTGGGTGGCTCAGTCGGTTAAGCATCTGCCTTTGGCTCAGGTCATGATCCCAGGGTCCTGGGATCGAGCCCCGCATCGGGCTCCCTGCTCAGCGGGAAGCCTGCTTCTCCCTCTCCCGCTTGCCCTGCTTGTGCTCTCTCTGTCAAATAAAGAAATAAAATCTTGGGCACCTGGGTGGCTCAGTAGGTTGAGCGACTGCCTTCGGCTCAGGTCATGATCCCAGGGTCCTGGGATCGAGTCCCACATCACATAAATAAATAAATAAAATCTTTAAAAAAAAAAAAGAAATAAAATCTTAAAAAAACAAAACAAAACACAGAGAGAATAGCAGCAGGCAAGAGAAGGTAGAGACTGGGGTTCAGGGAGCGCAGGGTGGGAGAGAAGAGATTTAGCAGTTGGCTACAACAAACAGGGGCAGCACCTTTTCCTAGGCTCCAGGCCTGTGAGCCCCATGGGCTCCACCTAGGAATTCCACCACTGAGTGGTGAGCACGTGGTATAGAGACCCCCTCCCCCCATTTTCTTTGGAAATACTGAACTCAATTTAACAAAAGACCTTTAAAATCTTTTAAAATCTCTGACCCTGGAAATGGAGTAAGAGCCGGACACCTGCAGACATTCACTTCTGCCCCCTGTTTCCCACTGGCCTTATTCAGAGGATGTGGACACTAAAAGTAGACAACTCAACCCCAGAGAAAGTGCACAGGAACATGGGCAGTGTTTTCTCTAGCTTAGCAAAGAGGTAGCCAGAGCCAGCTCGGCAAGATGGCGCCATCTGCATCATTGCACCTGGTCGGGCTGTTGGCCTGGCCAGGCTCCCGAGCGGCTCCTCAGGGAGGGCGAAGTCCTGTGTTTGAGAACCACCACATGACAAACCCGACTGGCTGGAAGTTGGACTGACCTTGGGCACCTCTCTGTCTTCTTGTGGATCCATCTCATCAAACAACATAATGAAGATGTTTAGAGTATGTAAGAAGAAATGGGTTGGAATAAACTTTGGAAATACTAATACAGTACGTTCCATCAAGTGATGATAGCAGTTCCTTTGGATTTACCAATATGTTGAGTTAAATGAGAAAGGAAAAAATTGTATGTGAATGTATGTCAGGTCAGCATTTGTGTTTCTCATCATTACATGAAAAAAATCAAAATAGTTCTGTATTCTTCAGATTATGTATACTGTGACAAGGTGTAGAAAATGTCAATTCTAAGGCTCATTATGAGAAATATTTCAATGTGGAAGTTACCGTCTGGTAACAGGGTCAGTCGTAATTAAGGACACATTGATAAGAAAACTTGTTTAGGAGACAGATTTTTTTTCAATCACTGCTTAAGGATTTACTCCTTATATCAACTCTTAATTTCTAATCAAAATAGTCTTTGGTGGATTAGGGTGTAGAACTACTTTATTACTCAAAATAAAAATGAGCTCAAATACTGTTTTCTTCTAGAGGTGCCATTTTGGTAAGTCAGAAAGTAATGATGAATCCAATTATCAGACCAAAAAAAAAAAAAGTTGGCAAAGTTGAGCTTCATCAAATGAACGATTCTATTACCTAGCCATCGAGGTCACCTTTAACTGAAAACTAGGAACCACCAGGGAATCCACCTGATGCACAGTAGACATTCAATAACTATTTGGAGATGCATATACTCTCATGGTGAAATGGCTTTAGACCCCTCCAACAGTTAGGAAGGAAAAATTGGGCTAGCTCTAGGTCTTTTCAGAATTCATGGGCACCCATCAATTGGTCTAAATGTGACAAGCTTTTTCCTGTAAGTGTGATCCTGGATCCAAAAAGCCCCGGGCCCCAGGATATTGTGCCTGCCTCTGCCAATGATGATCTGTAATTCAACTCATCAGGGGTCACTGGCTGCTGGAGCTCCAGTCCTCACACTGAGTCTTAGGCAAGGCCTCCCGGCCCATGACTTGCTGAAACCGCCATTTCTTTAAGTGGCCTTACTTTAAAGAACAGAAACGACTGAACTATGAATATTAAAACTTCTTACCAGTGTCACAAATAGGAGAACTACCTCCTCTGCATCCTTGGGTCCTTCTGCAACAATCCATTCTTCGACCTAAATAATTTTAATCCTCAGGTGGGTATGGACATCGGAAGATCAGAAATTATGCCTGGCCCATGGGAAGTTTAGATCACTGGTCATCCAAGCCTATATTTTTATTCAAGCTCTTCTCAATTTTTCTTTATACGCTTGTTCCTTTATTTTCTTCATTTGTAATTTAGGAAAAGATGGCTAATACATGGGTCTTGTTGGGCTTCAGAAGTCTTTAAGGACAGACTTGTAAAAAAAAAAAAAAAAGAAGAAGAAAAGCATGAAATGTGTCAGGGAAATGGAGTTCCTATCATTTCACTTACAAATTTTGCCTTTTAAATGTAGTTCTCCTGCCAACCGTTCGGTGAAAGATGGTTTCCTTATTGTTATTTATTAGCTGTGACAGGTAGCAACACTATTCTCAGATAGAGTCTCCCTTTGTCACAATTATCTACTAATGCCTGTGAGGCAGAAGACTGCTCAAAACCCCTTCCTTCTGGAATGCTTTTCCCAAAGGCAACAGCTCAAAGCAAACCTCTATTAACTGGAACACTGACATCTGCAGAATTCTCTGGACAGGAAGATTCCACCACTCCTGCAGTGATAGCAGAAACCAAGACATAATTATTTACACTCCCGTCACCAGGAAATCAAGTTCAGCAACCGTTCTGTGTGTGGAAGCCTTATCTACCCATACCGAGAGAATCACCACTCCATAAACAACCCAACCACAGACTGTTGGTGGATGTATTTCCTTCTGAGCAAGGATCTGTCCTTAAACATCTCCCAACAGGGAAAAAAAAATAACCTTTTTTTCCCACTAAAATTCCATGTAACCAATGGGACACAATGTAAGATAGTACCAACATGAACTAAATTAGATGCCCTCCTGGCTTATTAGCCCCTAGACATACTTACGAATGTGACATAAAAATTACACACTCCTTGCAACAGGGCTCATGACTCGTAATGTGCAGCCACATAAAAATCTAATATATTTTCTATCTTTAAGTATCTTTACTGATTTCTTTCTTCTATGTACCTTTTGTTTTATGCATTTTAGAGCTGAGGACAAGTGGCTGGGGGGAGAGAAGAGACCCAAAAAAAAAGAGAGAGAGAGAGATTTAGAAAGAGAATAAGGTGACAGAAGTGTCACAGGAGGGGAAGCCTGGGGCCCATCAGAGGGCCGGGATGACCCATCAGATGGCCCGCACATGAGACTTCCTTAACACCTTCAACCCAGTCCATAAACACGCATCACCCCCCATCAACCCCGGGGAAAGCACCCAGCACCCATCCCTCAAACTGTTCTCTGAGCATGAAACATATGTGATGTGTTCCACAGACCATACAGAAATGACAGAAACGGAGAGCTAAGCATACAATGAAAACATAAAAACTGAACATACTTCCGTGTGGTAGATTTTAATAAGATTGGTAAGGAGCCAAATGACAAAACGCCCTAGAATACGGAGTACAGAACCTCAGAGACAAAATAAAAGCTCATGAAAACATAAGAGCACTTGAGAACGGTAATAATCTTTAGGATAAAGAACCCACTTTCTCAACAAAGCTACTGAGCACGTTTAATAAGAATTAAGGGAGATTAAAGACGAGGCGCACCGAGCCACATCCCCGAGCCGCAGTGACTGGGAAGGCGAGCTCTGTGCTTCTGAAGACACGGCGCCAGGAGCACAGATGAGCTCCCGTTACCAACAGACCTGGAATAAACCACCGCGAGGCAGGCTGAACTTCTCACATCTCACTTACAGGGTAGGAATTAATCGACTCCCTGGCTGAGCGGCCTTGGACGTGCACCGTGTGGGCACGCGGAGGAGCAGCGACTCTTCCACGTGGTAGAAGGGGCAGGTGCACGCGCCACCGCCATCCACACGACCCTCCTGCCCCAGCAGCCGTGGTCTTGGGGGCGACGAGGGGAGACAGGCTGTCTCCGCCGGGAACAACTCATTATTCAGATAAAGCAACGTAAGAGCTCCGCGTGGGGCACAAACCAACGGCGGTCCCCACTTCTGGAAGCAGAAAGTGCCACCACCCCTGTAGGAAGCAGGACAGCAGAAGGAGAGAAAGTGCTCCAGGCTCAGTGGTGCTCATCATTCCTCAGGAAAGCTGTGCCATCCTGTCTAGGATTTGGGGGTGGGTCGGTGGCGGTTTCCCTCCACGCCCTAAAGCCAATACGTCTGCATTTGCACCTGTCATGGGGGTCCTATTTTTTTTCCCCAAGGGCACTACATGTTATGCTTCACTTGGGCCGGATGTTCAAATCAGTGCATCTGTTCATCCTGCCAGCACAACAACAATTATTTATTTGTCCTTCCAGCACCTTAGCAGCGAGGAGCAGCCGTTTCACGCCGCCAGCGTCCCAGCAAACCAGGACACACGCCAGCCCCGTGCGACAGGCCATCTACAGGCTCCTTGATTTTAAACCCTAAATCAGTAGTTTAAACAGATGCACATTCCATGTGACAAGAGAGACAGTCGGGAAGATTTGAGGCTCTACATTCTTTAGATGTCGACTTTTGCTGGACTGGCTATTAAAAAGTTATGTGTAACTTCAAGATGAAAGGCATTAGCAGCTTCTTAGAAGAGGATAATCCCAATCTTTTGGAGTTGTAATGAGATGTAACTCACTGAAGCTTCTGGCTCGGTTTGCTGTTAATTGAATCAAAGTCAATGACAATCGCGCTGCACTTTGGTGTGAATTTCCTAAACACAAGAAACAAAAGATATCAAGATATTATCCAGCGAGTAGTTAAAGCAATTTGTTTACTTTGGCTTAACCTACACTTTCTGTGGGCGAGGAAAAAAATTTCCGGGGAGGCGCTTGGTATCTTATCTCTAAAGGAGCCAATTACAGTGCACCATACCGAGAGGAACATGAACCAGAAAGGACTAAGACAAAAAAAAGATGCATGGGGTGGCTCGGTCTGTATGTTCTCCAGCTAGCTGAGTGCATGAATTATCAGGGAGTCAAAGGATTTCTAACAAGTTAGCTGCACAACATGACACCCGATTTCTGGTTTTCCCAACAGATTTATCTTCCTTCTTAGGATATTTCTGCAGCCAACCTGGAATCGCTCGAAAGCAAAAAAGGGTAAATCTTCTTTTGCCTCTTGTACACACAGCAAGGAAAAAAAAGCAACCAACTAGCTTCAGTGAGGAGTAATTTTTAAAGTCCCGTTCTAAAAATGCAGATGTAAAATAAACCCACCATGTAGTTTTACTCATTAGTGTACCTTCTAAAACAGTTCAAAGGAAAATATTTGGGGACTAATCGTATTCTTTTAAAACCAGTCAACAGTTAATATCTAATTACTATTATTAGGTAAATAATCTGGATTTAAAGTCTCATAAGGCACAACAGTTCAAGAGATTCATTACGTATAACCTCTATCCCCAGTGATGAACACAAGGGGTTAGGTACATTACTAATTACAGAACCCCACTGCTAACCACAGATACTGTAAAGGAATTGCTTTGAAAGCTTTCAGTCCCAAATGAAGTTTCCACCATGAATCGAAGGTGGTTGAACCTGCCTGCAAGTAAAGCATACCTCCCAATCTTTGCCTAGCACAGATAATCATAAAAGTCAAAATGACTTCAAATCTCAATTTAAAATGTTGCTATCAGAAGAATTCCTGGTGTTTCAACCTAGCAGGTTACTTTCATCCTAAATTTTCGATGCCAGAATTGTTACATTTGCAAAATTTACAAAGGTTTAATGTTAATATTACGAAACTTGTGATTTTTACAATGTCTCACTACTGGAGTAATTTAGTCCAAGCCCCGGAAAGCTCCTAATATTTAAGTGCAGGATCATCAGTCCGATTGTCTTCAGATACTTCTGTCACTGCTCTTAAAAATCCACCCCCCACATCATCTTGAGATCCTCAGCCCATCACATTTAAAAAGATGCTTCCGAGTGTGGAAGTCAGGCATCACAAGCAGAAATTAAACGTCAGCCACGGTCAAATACGTTTCTTCATTCGGCCTTCCACCCCCTTGCCCCCAAGCTCTTCCCGCTTACCTGAAGGCCACCCCAGCCATATCAAACAGGCGCCTCGCGGCCGTCATCTCATCACTATCATGGTATTTATCAGATATGAAAATAACTTCTTTTATACCTTCAAAGGCAACAACAGAAGAAGCCCCCTTAGTATATACACATAACGCAGGGGCAGATGGCGCCCCGTAGTGTCCGTGATGAATCACCATTCCCAGGCAGGCTTGCCCACAATGTCCACTTACTGAAATACACATCTACCCCATTCCAATACAGCAGACAATGGATTATATTTAATCTGCCCTCCAGTCTTTATGGATTTTTCTTTTTTTTTTAAGATTTTATTTATTTATTTGAGACAGAGAGAATGAGAGACAGAGAGCATGAGAGGGAGGAGGGTCAGAGGGAGAAGCAGACTCCCTGCCGAGCAGGGAGCCCGATGCGGGACTCGATCCCGGGACTCCGGGACCATGACCTGAGCCGAAGGCAGTCGCTTAACCAACTGAGCCACCCAGGCGCCCGGATTTTTCTTTTTTTTAACAGATGCAAAGTGAAAACATGTCAAGTAGTCAAGCCTTGATCTGATTAACAAATTTTCTTTACTGCGGGCAATCAAATTTCTTTAATCACAAGGCGACTCCTCTTAACACAAGAGGCTGATGGTTGCGAGGGGTGGGGGAGGCGGGTGGTGCGGGGCGGGGGGGAAGTGCCACCATGCTTCCAAAAATGGCTGCAAGAACTGATTCCAGCCAGCTCCACCAACAGCAGATCTGTTTTCTTTTCCTGTCCCCCAGGGCAGTGCTAACTGGAGGGTCAGGAGTCTGGGGGGCATTTGAGACACCACCCTGCTCCTCCACCAGCCTCCGAAGGGACTGCATGCTGGGTAAGGAAAACTCCCGGAGGGTCACGCACCACCAGGGAGGGAGCCCACGACATCCTTTACCAGGGGCCGGCCTCTGATTCTGATACCACCGGATCTCTTTTCAGAGACCCATGGGCTCGTGATAAACAGCCCCTTTAAACCACACATCTGGCTAACATGATAAGTCTTTAAATCTCAAGCTGAGTTTTATGGCAACATAGTGTAGCCGAATCTCAGATGTGACAGTATGAAAAAGGTGAAATATTCAGAATACAATGGTGTAGATTTATGGGAACTGTAATGTAAGGAAAACTTAACAGTAGTACCATTCGAGTCTGATGACATTTATATGCAAAGATATGTTTAGGTCCTAAAGCATCTACCATATATTAATACAAATTAAAATTTCATATACAGACTCCCAGCTGACCTTGCTTCTGACAGAAGTTCATTTCTCTCCCTCCCCCTAATCTATGCACGACATGTCAGAGAACAGTAAATTGGCAGTAATTATATGCAATGCCTGTGTTGTTTTTTGGCAGCTTGCAGTTTAAGAAGTTGCAAACTAAATTAAAAACATGCTAAGAATCACAAAGGATGCAATTAGTCTTAGAATACCTGGCACCATTCAAAAACAAAACACGGGAAATACCTTGCAAAGTTGATAGTGCAATTAATTTTGATCTAAACAATAGCAATTTCAGATCAAGCGCTTCTGCAATGAGCTGCTGATGAGCAGGCAACAATGCAAATGTGACAAATGGAACGGGCCCAGCTCCTACCTGCCTGGATGATGAGCTTCGCACATTCATTACACGGGAACAAGGCGACATACATAGTGCAGCCTTTCACATCGGCTGAGTTTTTGTTCATGATGGCATTCAGCTCGGCATGGCACACTGTGGGTTTGAAAGACAAGGAAAGAAAAACTTTCATCGCGACTCATGAGGAATTTACTAACGCTGCTAAAGCATTCCACTCGCCCCTTTGAAAAAACATATATAACAGACTCGATTTCTTAAAAATTGATTAGAAACGGAAAGTACTGAGAATACCAAATGAGGGCCACGTGGTCCGACAGGTTGGCGATTAGCAGCAAAACCATTCGCCGTTGCGGCCTTGGGTCTGTAAGCGCCTCGAGCAGCCAGGAGAGGCCAAGGTCAAGTATCTACATCCACCCTCAGCACAGCAATAGCTCACGGCTCCACAAGACCCTGGGGTATGAGACTGCGCACATAAAATGGCTCATTTGTGTGTTGATATGCACATGCAGGGATATTTGCTGCGACCGTGAAGAGGGCAGGGTGCAATTTTAAGAGCAAGAGAATCAGGAAGTGAAGCTGAGCATTTCTATCCCGACGGATTTCCTTCACCTCACGGCTCTCAGCCCCCATACACACGAGAAAGATGCTGGCAGCTAACCAGTGGTTTGACTTATGTTAGAAAAGCCTTCATCCGCTTAATGAAAAGTCAAGTTCTTGCTATTATGGCCCATTCCACCAACGATCCCCAAACAGTGATCCAAGGTCATTCGCAGACCTGCCTGAATTCAGAGTTAGAGAGAGCACCCTCCTCTCTTCTCCCGCAAACCTGTAAGCCCAGCCGTCTCCCCAGGCGTTGGCAAGGTGTCCCACCATCTAACCCACAAGGGCGCTCCTCCTCTCTAGGAAGTAGTCCTCACCCCTCTGATTGAGTTGAGAATCCCCTACCTGCGCTGTGAGGTCACCCTATTGCTCTTATATTGTTATTTAAGTTTCTGGGTGTGTTGCTAAAACTCTATTATCATCTCCCTGGGGCAGTGATTTGCAAACCGGTCTGCACTCATCTGGGGTGCAGCCTGGAATTAAGAGACTCCCGGCCTGATTCTAACGAGCAGACGCCTTGCAGAAACACTGCGTTGCAGAATCCTCTGGTAACTCCTAGGAGACCTAACACATACTAAGCACACAAGTGCTAAAGTAAATGTTTGTTGAACAAATTAATGACAATCTGGCCATGGTCCAAATCACACAAAACTGCCGGAATTATAAATATGGGGGTCCTCAAGGGGGCCCCCACCCCCTGCCCTCTCCAACTCACCAAACTTCTGCACTGAACACCTTCTTCTGGGAGCATGGGAGCCTTAAATGAAGAGTAGCCTACACTCAGAGTCTTGGACATTTTAGCCCTGACTACTCACTTAGTCAATGAGCCTTTTTTTAAGATCACAGCCCATCGGAGATTAATCCCCCGCCGGCCGGCCACAGAAGGACCTGAGCCACTCTCCCGGGGACAACAGGAGAGAGAAGAAAGTCTCCCTGGCTCAGTGGCCTTGAGGACACTGGCCTCAGAGAAGCCCCTTCTGCCCCATCTACTTCCCTGGTGACCAAGATGTTCCCAAGCAGGGATTAACACTGCTCGGTGTTAAAAAAACAATTAGATGTAATTGTTTCTTTTATTTCCCCCTTGAGGGCAGAGACCAGTCTTCGAGGTTCTTTCTAACTCCCCCAGTCTAATGTGATGCCAGGAACATAATGGGTGTTAAATATTTATTAAATGAATAAAGGAGGAAATGCAGATTCCAATTATTGATGGTGATGTTGGGAAATACAGAAAGTCCTCTTAAATTCAAATAGCAAGAAGATGCTTTCCCATCTAATAAATATTTTTGGATGGTGTTGGTATTAATCTTCAGAACTACAGTTTCTGAGTCTGTGCGGAAACACTGTTAATAACCATCTTCTTCTGAATCTCTAAAAAGCGGTCACATTGACTGCAACCGTCTTCCTATTCATCGGAGGCAGTTTGGGGATAAAACTGAACATTGTATGGTCTGGATTCATTAATGAAAATTACCACATGAAACAGATTCTCTTGAGCTGCATCCAATATCCCCGTATAAAGGGTGGCTGATAGAAATAATACTTGGGGTCATCAACAGAATTCCCTTCTCTTAGCTACAAAATCACGGGAAGAAAAATACAAAGCTTCTTGTTAGAAACATGAAGTCTACTGGGCTGTATGAACAACTGAGTGTCCGGCACGCAGGAGACCCTATTTTTTTGTTTGTTTTTTTAAAGATTTTATTTATTTATTTATTTGAGAGAGAGAATGAGAGAAAGAGAGAGAGAGAGAGCACATGAGAGGGGGGAGGGTCAGAGGAGAAGCAGACTCCCTGCTGAGCAGGGAGCCCGATGCAGGACTCGATCCAGGGACTCCAGGATCATGACCTGAGCCGAAGGCAGTCGCTTAACCAACTGAGCCACCCAGGCGCCCCTGTTTGGTTTTTTTCAAGTTTTAAGTTTTTCCTTTTGATCTTTATTTTTTTATTTAAATTCAATTAATTAACAAACAGTGTATTCAAGGCCCAGTTGCCACTTAAAGCTGTGTGACCCTTGACAAATCGTGTCCTTCGGGTGGGCAGGAAGAAGAGACTCTGAGAAAGTGCATTTCCAGCTAACAACATAAAAGTGAGTTTTGAAATACCAAGTAATCTGATTTCTAGCTTTTTCCTATTGTGTGTCCAGTTTCCTCCCACCTTCCTCTAGAACAGCGGGATCTTCTCCAAGACAGGCTCTCGACAGCAAATCATGACCTTCTCTCCCAAGGCCAAGGGCAAGTGGAAGCCTTGGCCCAGCTCCCCCAGGGGACACCAGCTCCCCCCAACTCAGGTTTTCTCCATTCTGTGTGTCCTTGGTCTCTACTCTCAAGAGGCCATATTCTCAGCATTTCAGATCTCTTTCCTTCTTCCTTTTGAGATGAAATTGTCCTGCCTACAACTGCAAGACTTATTTTTTAAATAATCATCTCTTGACTTCATCACGCATATACAACCTCTAGTTTTTGCTAAACCAATACTTTCCAAACTGTAGGTCACGAAATCAGTTTAGTGAATTACAAACAGCTTGCCCCCCCTTTTCAATGGAATGGATGAAAAGAGAAGAGATCAGAATGCGTCCCACATGGCAAAGGTTAAGTGCCGTTTCTAAAAACTATCTGAGGGGTGTGTGTGTGTGTGTGTGTGTGTGTGTGTTTCAGGTGTGAACTATGTTTGCTGGGTCGCCATGTAAAAAGTGTGTAACTATGGGGGCGCCTGGGCGGCTCAGTCGGTTAAGCCTCCGACTCTTGGTTTTGGCTCAGATCGTGATCTCAGGGTCGTGGGATCCAGCCCCATGTGGGGCTCCACGCTCAGCATGGAGTCTGCTTAAGACTCCCTCTCCCTCTGCCCCTCCCCGCCTGTGCGCTCTCTCTCATTCTCTCTCTCAAAATAAATAAGTAAATCTTTTTTTTTTAAAGTGTGTGACTACGGAAACCTGTTGACTCTGTAATGTTATTAATATTTACAACCACTGGGGGAAAAAGAAGGCCCTGATTTGCAGAATCTGCTGATTTCAGTGGGGTGACTACTCCCACATGGCCAATTTCCAGGTCCTGGCATGACCCAGAGTTGGGAAGAGAGAAGCAGCTCTGCTCAGGTGAGCTGGTATGACCTAGCTCTCACATACACCCCTGGATGGCCTTATCTTCACCCAAACCCAGTGCCTCTCTGGATGCAATCTCTGGATTCGCCTGCCCACCAGGCCCTCGGTTAGTGACAGCTCTCCACTCGAAACCTTCTCAGGCACCAGGCCTTGTGGAGTCTCCTACTTTTCTGTGGGGTCTTTTCTTTCTCTCGCCCTTCAGGTCATTTTCCAAGGTTCGATCCTGCTCTTCCATTTTTCCCCTGTAGTCACTAAGTATTCATGCATTTGTCGATTCTCCGGGAGCAGGTTGATTTAGTCAGACCCAGTGTCCCATCTTCTCCTCAGGCCTTGGTTTTGGATGGTCTGAGGCTTCTCTGTGACTTTTCTCTCCATGATAAATACTCCATAGTTAACTGACAGCAACAAATGAAAGAATAAATTCATCTTTTTCTAGTGCTAGCATTTTAATTGTGTCACCCGGGAAGAACTACAAGAGCTACAAATATATGAAAGCAAAAACCAACCAACGAGGAGGGGTTCCGTTCATGACCTTGAGATGCACACAATTTTTATATTTGTAGTAGGAACAGGACCGGGTATCCCAAACATACACAGTCCCTAGGAAGTATTCATAAGATAGCTAACTTGTCCCCAAAAAAGACACATTTGCCAACTACCTACCTGGAATTATGCATCTATGACTAAGCAATAAGCAAAAGAAATCTCCAAATACTACAAGTATATTTGATAAGCACAAAGACTGACACAAAACCTTTCAATTATTCTCACCACTGTTTAAAAGGAAAAGAATCAGGTGGTGAAAATATCAGATTAATGCTTATAAAGGAGAGCCTCTGCTTCAGGTAATTATAAGACAATTCATATGCTTTGGTCGTTTTTTTTTTTTCTTTTTCTATTACTAACTGTCAGAATTCAGAACTGCATTAACCTTGGACCACTGAGAAGAGATTGTATAATTAGAAAACTGTATTTTTCAAATTCCCTCTTACTAGGGCTTGATTAATCCTTACTGTCTCAGGTAGGCGGTTCTCTAGAAGTTTGACAAATTAACAGGATATATTCCATCCTGGCTAGATTTAAGAGATTCAACATTTTACAGATTTGACTTTCATCTCATTTGATACAAGACTAAGACAACATCTATTTTAGATAGTACTATTATTAAGGTTACTTAAATAGGTTTTTTTAAAGAAAAAAAAAAACCTGAATAATGCTAAACAAACGTTAATTGCAGTACAAAGAATTCAGCAGTAATAGCGAGGCTCCACCTCACCTCCCGTGCGCTCCTGGGCCAGGATGGGAAATACTGGGCCTGATAAAATTTGGAGTCAGGAAAACTAAGCTTCTCTTTTAGTTAAAGAAACTCTCCAGGGGCGCCTGGGTGGCTCAGTCGTTAAGCGTCTGCCTTCGGCTCAGGTCATGATCCCAGGGTCCTGGGATCGAGCCCCGCATCGGGCTCCCTGCTCCGCAGGGGGTCTGCTTCTCCCTCTCCCACTCCCCCTGCTTGTGTTTCCTCTCTCGCTGTATCTCTCTCTGTCAAATAAACTAATTAATTAAAAAAAAAAAGAAAGAAACTCTCCGGGTTGGTTAAAACTTCCCCATTTTTAGTGGTACAGAATTTTACCTGAAGAAAATGACTTCCTCGGGCCTGAGGGGTGTTCTGCCAAGGAGGCCCTGAAGCGAGGGGCAGCCTGGTGTGGCAGCTCAGGGAGGGGCGGCTCGGAGGGTCACACTGGAGCACCTGCTGCCACCCGGCCGGTTCCTGCCCCACCTTCCGCCAACACTCTCCAGGCTGGACACACTACGAGCCTCGATAAGTCTCTGGGGAAATGTGCCTCTGCCCCTGACCTCAAAGGTTCTCGGGCTGTGCAGCCACCCACGTGAATAGCATGGACAAGAAGCATCTGCTCATGGCCTTCCAGAAGGAAAGGTAGGAGGTTTCACCCTGCAATTAATAACTGACATGACATGGGGTACCCGAGTTCAAAGTTGACCCTGTGCATTTTTAAAAATAACTGTTAATTTTTACAAGATATTCCACTTCTATTCTATCCTTTTTATCATTACCTCTTGAAATAAGGATCTAAGGGCTTTTACTTCAGGGGTCCTATAGCTGTCAGTCATTGCACCCTGGCGCATCTCTCTGTTGGGGCTCAGCACCCTCTTTCCTGTGCTCGAAGCCCCACAGATGCGAAAAGTCCACTGAGGGGTGGGGCGTGTACTTGCCCCTCTAACAGATCCATTTAGGGAACTGGGGCTTCTGGAGCTAAAATGGAGTTTCAACTACTTATTTCTTAATTATTGAAAGATATCCTGACAGGGCCTCATACATCACTGCCAGCCTCCAAGTACCTGTCCTTCGAGTCAATAATTTAACAACAGAGGAGCCTCTGCATTTAAGCCCCTGGCCACCACCTCTAGGGTACCACCCCAAATGTTATCCATGTTCACTATTCCGCTACCCCGAAATCCAAAACATTGCTAGAATTTAGCCCCGGGGCAAGGTCAAAGCTCAAGTACCTTATCTCCCCTTCATGAAGTTGCCATATCTGTAAAGCAGCAACCAGACTCAGGATCAGCGTTTTCAAAGCTACAGGTGGGGAAGGGGAGAGGGACAAACAACTTGGAAACAACAGTTGCATCACGTCCTGAAGCCAGCCCCACCTACACAGGCCCGTGGACCTCATGCTGCTCTGCTCCCCAGCTCCCCCAAGGCCCCCCTCCCCAAAGTCTTCCTCTCTGACACTTCCTGGCATGCTCCAAAGCATATCTCACTCTTAGGGTTTCTCAGACAGCTCTGCCACCCCCAACCAGAGGAGCATCCCTCTGGACTGCACGGCAGCAGGGAGAGGAACCAGTTTTAAACCGTAGGCACTTCCCTCGGACGTGCAGTGATGGGTTCTGGTCGCAGGCAGAGCGCTCACAGGGCTGGGCACCGGGGCTGTAGGAGCAAGTAAGCCCAGTCCTGGAGGGGCTCAGGCCCCGCCGGGCGGGAGATGCCGGAGCCCCGAGCAAAAGGCTAGAGACACGAGAGGAGCACCGAAGAAGTAGTGGGAGGGGGCAGGAAACGGGCCGACAGGTGAAGGGTGACAGGTGCCATGGTGCCCTTCTGCCTCACCTGACCGCGTCCACCGGCTCAGAATCAGACACCACTGCCCCCTGGCCCCACCCCACGCAGTTAGGGGTCTTTCTATCCAGAAGATGGAAGCAACTGGGCCTCACAGCCTTCTGGCTTTGAGAGACACACAATTCCAGCAGAGAGACGATGATTAGGACAGCGTTAAGTCTGCGGGTGAAAATAAAAACAGGTAACAGCGAGAAGACAGAAGCCAGTCCCCAGCCTGGAAAATGTCTGGTGTCTGTTCCGTTACTGCCCGGTGCCCCGAGAAGCCTCTAGCAGAAGAAAATGACAGCAGAGAGGCATCCTGGCCAGGCCCGGGAAGATGGAGATGAGTCACTCACTCAGAAGGCAGCCAAATCCTCCAGGCTCTGGGTGAAGCACCAAATCCTGGGGCACCCCACCGGGGGCAGCGGGACCTTCCCATCTCCACTCCTCCAATGTGCCCTGGGGCCCAACGAAAGGCGCCCGGGCCCTGGAGCCAGCTGATGGCTCTGCCTTCCCCTTGCTTCCTCCCTGCGCGTCCACGCGGCCACTCCTCACAGGCTCTGCCTCCTCCACCCGCTGGTTCCAGGACCCTATCCCCCCGCCTTGTGGAGCCTCAGCCTCCCGGCCTGTGAAATGGACAGAGAGACCCACGATAGTGACTAAGGTCCGTGAAGGCACGGCACCGAGTTGCAACCTGGTACACGCTTGTGCTCCCCAAGCTCTCCTGCCCGGGCTGCCCACCTGAGACCCGGCAGCCCCAGGCTGCTCGGGTCGGACACGGGAGAGCACACGTTCCTTTCCTCTCCCTCCTACGCTGGTCCCCGTCCCCTGCCTCTTGCTAAGGCTGCCGGCAGCACCACGTGGCGCCTGGGGGCCACTTAGCCCCAGGGGCAGTGCGTAGGGCTAAAGAGATTTCTGACTGCGGTGTTTCCATTACTGTCAATAAAGCCCCCAGAACTCTAATCACATTGCTTGCCCGTGTGCAAAGGGTACACCATCAGGTCGGAGGGAGAAGGGCGTGGAAATGCTGCATTTCATCGATGGGTAAGCCATGCCCAACTCCCTCCCCACTGTTCACGTGAAATACATGTTTGATGCCTAAAACATACTCAAGAAACATGAATAGAAACAGAACACTCATCGCTGCTTGGCAGCTTTGTAATGCAAATACACGCAATAAAGATTCCAAGCTTCCCTCTCGCGTTAATAGCTTTCAAAGGGTAAACTGGGACTGAGCAGCGAGCACTGGAAGAAGAGTCAGGATGTGTGTGTTCTAATTAATTCCGGCTCTACGAGGCCCGCCTTGGGCAACTCACTGATCCTGTTCCGGCCTGCACAAAATGGGGCTTAACCGACCTGACTCAGGCTTCTGAGATGAGACAGGAGCTGGTGACTCTGGCAGGCCTTCTCCACTCCGCACTGCAATCCCCTCCCCGTGTCCCCCGTGTCTGAGCCCGCTCACGCTCCTCCTCCCTCCCTGCGGCTGACAGCCTTGCCTTATCCTTCACTGAGAGGCTGCAATGGATCACATCCCCCCTGCAACTAGGCAGACTGTGCGTCGGCTGCCATCCGCCCCCCCCCCACCCCTACCCCACCAGTCAGTGATCCTCTTCTACCACTAATGCATGTGCCTGGGAGGCCATCTCCTCACACCCTCCCAGACCTTCCTCTTTCTCCCTTTCTGGATTCATCGGTCTCGTTCGGACATAGAAACCCTTCTCTTGGTCCCCTCACCCTCCCGTCCAGCTGTCCTCACACACAGCCCAAACCCATCTCTCGACGCTGCCCCCATTCCCTCAGCTTCCTTCAGCTGGCTCTCCGTTGGCCTTCCAACACCACCACCACTCAATCAGACAGCGTCAATAATGACCTCCAGGTCACTAAACACTGAGGACAGCCAGTCTCCCTCTCAGACACCCTGTCACCCAGCCCTCTTGATGCTGACTCCAAGATATACCCCAGATCCATCCACTCCTCTCCATCTCCGACACCCCCACCCCTGTCACCAGAGAGACACGCGTGCCCAAGTCACTTCAGGGCTGCCATCCTTGTTTCCACTCCTGCCCCGAACCATCCACACATCCCACACACACCAACTTGATCTTGTTAATCCAAACTCCTTATCCCACAGCCCCCAACCGCATCTCATTACTCAGACCTTAACCTTAACCGCTAAGCGTGGGCCAAATTCTTTCCCTCCCACGTAATGCTTCCAAGCGCCTTCCTGCCCAAGGGCTTGCACCAGGCACTCTCTCAGCAAGGAATGTCCTTCCCATCCCCAAACCCTGACTAGCCCACCTTGACCTCTGGGAACCCATCAAATCCTTCAGCTCTCAGCCTAAAAGTCACTTCCTCAGAAAGGAATATTCAACAGCATCTGTTTATTTCATTCATGTCTACCTCCATCACTGTGAGTCTGCAAAGTCCTTGAAAACACAGACCTTGTACACTTTATTTACTCCTGCAGAGTGCCTGGCATGAGACGGGCTGGGTGAATGAATGACCACAGGTGAACAGCCTCTGAAAAACATATTGTGATATAAAATAAAGTCGTGATTTTTAAAAAGGAAGCAAGTAACTCGAGAACTCCCCCATCACTGACAGACAACTCATAACTGATAAAAGAAGAGAAGACTCATGAGTCTTTATTTCAATTCCTAAAAAGTTGTAACTCACTTGCAGAAGGAGGAACGACAGTGAGGAATCCCGCTTCCCTTTTTCACCTAAACTCAAAATTAATGGCGTTTTGAACAAAGTCTTTTAATTGCAGAATTAAAAAATTCATGCTCAGTTATCATATTCAATATTTTAAATTTACTATGGCATCTATCATTTGGAAGAAGCACAGAGATAAAATTTACACGTCCGCTAACTGGCTAGGACCGACCCTCCAGAGTGTGTGCTCCCTGGAGTTCTAACTCCCTTGCTTTCACCAATATTCTCCATTCGTCCCGGGATTTCCCGATGCCGTGTTTCAATAAACATTGTCACACTGACTGATGCACAAAAGGATTTCTGAAGTGCTTCTTCTCCATTTGGTCTTAGAATACCCCCTTGTCTCACAGAGTTCTAAACCCGCCTCCTCTATTCAGATATTTTCTTGGACTTCAATGTGGGGTCTTTTTCTACCCTCCAACCTCTTTACATCCAGTGTCTTCCAATCTCCACGTTTGTGGGGTAACCGTAATCTTCAACAGCCCCCTCATGCTTGTATGTTCCGTCTCTGTCCGACTTAGAGTCATCTTAGAGCTGGTGCAGAGTTCGACCACTGGAAGGACAGAACGAATAAAACCTGCTTCTCTCCTTATTAATTTGTCCACACACACACAGATGCGTGTCCTCTCTGTGTCACTGCCACCAACAGCTTGTTATAGCTCGGCAGCTTTCGCCCAGGATGGCTTCGGAACCCCCTTCAAGCCCCGTAAGTAGAGAAATGGTGCCCTAATTGAATGCAATCAAAGCTATACTGTTTAATTTTTCCTTAGAATTCTAGCACTGATGGAGTCCTCGGTGATCATTTATTTCATAAAGATACTGAGAAGTAAATGTCAAGTTATGTTTAACAAGCCCACAATCACTGGGTATAAACACTCCACACCTGGACCCTAGACTCCGGAAGCCTGTCTGGGATTCTGCCACTGGAATCTGGTCCTTGATGTTTTAAGCACCGTGGGGGATTTCTTAGCTAATATGCATATCAAAGACATATATATGATCTCACCCAAATATTAAAAAAGGTCCTAAGAAGTAAAAGCAAAATGCAATATAAATATCTGCAAAAATCTCTAGGAACTGGGTCTGATTGCATATTTCCAGGAGTAAACAATATATACATATTCTACCTTTATACCAGTATTAACGAGGTTAAAGTTGACATGTTGAAAATGTTGAATGTCGAAAAATAATGCAAAGTAAGACCTTAGTCATTCAGGCTGATTTCAGAGAAGATCAGCCCAAATCAGCAAAAACAGATATAGATCAACAGAACAAAGAAAGGAAGCCCATCATTGTCAGCTGCTCCCCAGACCCCCACTGTGTGGTGGCCCAAAGTTCTAGGCCAAAGACTTACCGAAATTAAAAAATTAAAGAAGTTCTATTTACCACAAGGAATATCCACTTGCACTCAGAAAATTAACGTGCTCACAAACTTAAAACCTAAAATGGGTTGAATGTGACCCTGGAATTTTATTGATACTATTAAGTTTCTCAACAGACCTTTTATTTTGAGAGACAATACAAAGATAAACTTGAGCTCACTTCCTGTTCGTTAATTTGGAAACCACTATCCTTGGATTATTTAAAAAGGTTTTATTACAAATTAGCATGAAGTAAACCGGCTCTAAAACACTGACAAATGTGTGTATTTTTATGAGTAGGTTGGATCCCCACAGATGAGCATTTTAGGTTTTCCTACATATGCTTTTCTACATATGCTCCTCAGAACTTGTTACTATCTATACATGCTTTGTAGATATTCCTAGTGAAACAGTAATCTGTGGCTCTTCAAAAATAATTAACCCTGAATCTATAGATTAAAATACATAGACAAAAGGGCGCCTGCCTGGGTAAGTTCGTGGAGCATGTGACTCTTGATCTAGGGGTCACGAGTTCGAGCCCCACACTGGGCGTAGAAATTACTTAAAAAATAATAATCAATAATAAAATAAAATAATAAAACACACAGATAAAAATCAAATACATTAAACCCTCCCAAATCATGATTTATTCTTAAGTCTATTTATGAACAGTTATACCTGAACATGAAATATCCTTAAAATAAGCTGGTTCATTTGCAGGGGGACCGTCACACATACGCTGTTGTATTGTGTTGTCTAAAGCATCACACAATGAAACCTGAGTTTGTCCCTGATTCATAAAAATAATGCACTTTCTTTCTTTCCCGGGGTAAACTTGCTCGAAGGTTTCCCATTGATTATATTCGTTATTTTGTACAAAAGGTCCTCCTTAGGCACACTGTCAGGGCCATCACTGCTAGGAGGCAGAGCAAGGGAGGGACGGTGGGAATCTGCAAGTGAAATTAGAATTCTGGAGCAAAACAAACAGCAAGTCATCAAATCCACGGATCTGCCTAACAAAACCGGAGGGCGTTCAATTTCAGCTGGCTGAAGGAACAAATTTGATCTTAATTACGAAGAAGCTCTTCCAAGTTTTGAGGAAGTCACAGCTTAAGAAGGATCAGCCGCCTAACTTCTTGATAAATTAGTTTCTCAAGCCTAACCTTTTGGATGCCAAAGAAATATATCACATGCATGGCAGTCAGGAAAATGTCAGTGTTCAAGGGGGTAAGGTAAATGGCTAAGTCATCACTAAAATGACATCTTTGCATGCTTAACAATATGCTAAATCTAAAAAATAAAGATTAGATTTAAAGGTAAAATTTTTTTTTTTTAAAGATTTTATTTATTTATTTGAGAGAGAGCATGAGAGGGAGGAGGGTCAGAGGGAGAAGCAGACTCCCCGCCGAGCAGGGAGCCCGATGCGGGACTCGATCCCGGGACTCCAGGATCATGACCTGAGCCGAAGGCAGTCACTTAACCAACTGAGCCACCCAGGCGCCCTTAAAGGTAAAATTTAAAGAAGCACCACCACACACTAGCAAGCTGTTGGAAGTTGCCAGGCTGCGCAATGTCTTATTGAATTCCAGCACTGTCCTCCCCAGCACTAGATCCTTTCTCAAGTTTTCCTGCAGAAATAGGAACTGACCCTGGAAGGAGCCCCACGTCTCCATTTCTGCCTGATGCATCTAGAGCATGGCAACCAACCCCCCTCGGGGCATCAGAACAATGGTCCTTCCATGATGAACAAGTGTGAGGCAGCAGGCAAAGCAATCCTGGCTTCTGGTCTGACGGGACAGAAGAGGAGGCCGGGCAAAGAAGCATGCTCACCCACACATCCCTCACCAACAGGAAACAGCACGACAGGGAAACACAGGCGAGCTTGGTGAGCAGAGGGAACACGATTTAAAAAATGCAAAGTTTTGAACAATGGCTCTCAAGGATGAAGGATGTTGACTCCACTCCAGCTCTCTGGTCTGTAAACCACGTCATCAAAATTCGTTATGAAACCCCAAGGAAAGTGTGATATCTGAATTACCACGAGTATTTTTACCTCCATTTTATAAAATTGGTATTTTGATTAAATGTGCTTCATTCTAATGAGCTTCACAAAGAGAAAGAAACTAAATATGTCACCTGAATACTTCATCCCGGGGTTAGCAACCACCCCCGCCTAAAAATAAAAGTCTTCCAAAGCTTTTTCATATGGTTAAATTAGATCAATCTGCTGCTTCCCGGTTTTTTAATTGTCACTCATGTGAAAAGGTGTCACTTTTAACGCTGACTTCTTCCTGCCACTTAATGTTACTGACATCATACTATCTTTTGGATTTTTTAGGAAAAGAATGAGATAAAAAGCAGTTTCTGTGGCAGGGGGAATTTTCATTTTCCATATTAATACTACATTATAATCAAATAGTTTCATGAAGTTTTGATCCTAAGGTTGGAAGAACAAAAACACCCTTTAAAAATGCCTCTCCAGAGACACAGCCCAGAAAAACCTCCATCTTCCTATTATGTTACAAGTATTCTGCGCTTCTCTCCTTTCCACAAAGTGTCAATCAAGACTAATGACTCTAAATTTACAGAATTAATAAGGAAAATTAAGTTGTATATGTTGTTGGTAAACCCAAACTTACACGGCTCCCAAGCCTCATGCCCTAGGGGAGGGCACCACCATGTGAGCCCCTGACCTCCGGGGTGTTACTTTGCCTAAGCCTCTGCATGCTCAAGGGCATGGTGCAGAGAGAACAGGTGGTCCACTGGGCTCCGACCTAAGCAATCTTTCAGCAAAGCTGAATTCCCTGGCCCCATGGGAGAGGCAGCTGGGTAGTGGAGGGCACTGACCTCAGAGTTAGGAGACGTCTCCCTACCTATGTGGCATTACAAAGGATACTTAATGTTTCTGGGCCTTTCTTTTCCCATCCATAAAAGAAATGCGCAGGCTCAGACCCTGTGGGCACAGGACTCCGAGGCACTACTCCAAGCATGGTCCACAGACTGCGGGAACATCATCCCCTTTCTCTAAACACACACAAGTGCTGCTTAATAAAGCTCAGAGTAATGCAAAGCGTTACTGGTATCTGAGCAAGTTGCTTTTGTCATCCATGGATTTTGTTACTCAAAAGATGCTAACGGGGCCACCTGGGTGGCTCAGTCGTTGAGGCCTCAGACTCTTGATTTCGTCTCAGGTCATGATCTCAGGGTCATGAGATCGAGCCCCCCATGGGGCTCTGTGCTGGCTATGGAGCCTGCTTTAGGTTCTCTCTCCCCCTCTCCCCCCACAGGCACTCTCTCTCTCTCAAAAAAAAAAAAAAAAAAAATGCTAATGATCTCACTTATGTGTGGAAACTTAAAAAAAAAAAAAAGCTCATTAATGCAGCGTACTGATTGGTGGTTGCCAGAGGTAGGGGGTGGGAGTGGATGAAATGAGTGAAGGGGGTCAAACTTCCAGGTATAAAATCCCTAAGTCCTGGGGATGTGACATACAGCATGGTGATTGCAGTGAAGAACACTGTATTGCATATTTGAAGGTTGCTAGGAAAGCAGATCTTCAAAGTTCTCATCGCACACACAATGTTTTGTAATGATGTAGGGTGACAGACATTGACTGGACTTCTTATGGCGATCATTTTGCCATGTATACAAATAACAAGTCATTAGATTGTACACCTGAAATCTAATATAACATTACATGTCAATTATACCTCAAAGAAAGATAGGGAGAGTTTAACTAGCATTATATAGGGGTCCTGGAAGTGTTGACATTTGAAAGAGGATCCTCATATATTCAAAAGAACAAAGAAATTGCTGGTCTAGAACTCTGGATGATCCCTAATGCTCCTTTATAGGGATTAGCACATCATCTATCCTTCCTCAGCAGCTTGGCTGCCGATAATGTTGGTGAGGAAAGAAAGGGTTCAAATTAAGCCTACCCCGGGGGCGCCTGGGTGGCTCAGTTGGTTAAGCGACTGCCTTCGGCTCAGGTCATGATCCTGGAGTCCCGGGATCGAGTCCCGCATCGGGCTCCCTGCTCGGCAGGGAGTCTGCTTCTCCCTCTGACCCTCCTCCCTCTCATGCTCTCTGTCTCTCATTCTCTCTCTCACAAATAAATAAAATCTTTAAAAAAAAAAAAAATTAAGCCTACCCCATCCCAGACATGATCACTGATTTTTCAAATTAATTTAATCTTAAAATGTAAGTAAAAAAAAAAAAAACAAAGAACTTGCATTTTGGCCAATTATCACCAAACATTTCTATCACCTCCAAGGAGATCCAAACATGTATTTCTCTGTGGCCCAAAATCCCTTATAAAAGAAGACTGAGTGTACAGTTTGTAGCTAGTCATCATTATTTAGACTCAAAGCCCACCTTTACATGTATTATGATGGTACTAACACTAAATGCCTTTTAAAAAGCATTTAATACCGTCTACGACTTTTATGGTACATCAAAGTACAAGTCTACTCTTGTGAAAGAAAATTGTCTACATTCTAGCATAGCCACATGTAAAATGAATAATTGATAAGCAAAGGCAAAGAGCTTTGAAAACCTAGAGGTAGCATATGGAGAGTACAAAATAATGCACAACCAGCGTCCTGAAACCCAGTAACTAGTCAATTTAAAAAAAAAAAAAAATCAGTGAAGTTGGACGAATGCCTACATGGGTTTTGGTTTTCTTTTTAATTCCTTTTGGAAAGAAGCTCTGTAAGGTACTGCCTCAAAGTTGGGCAAAGCTACTGGACAGGTTTTGCGGCACAGAGAAGTCAGGGGTGGCCAGTGGGTGGCAAAGCCTTTGGCCTCTAGGTCACTGCCCCGATCTGCCCGGGGCTCACAGTGACCGAAGAAGAAGGGGCAGGTCCCGCCTGGAGAGCCGCTAAGGAACCAAGGAGGACCCTTCTACGACGGTCTGACCACTGGCATCTTTTTACAAGAAGCCTCCGCTTTTTACAAGACTGACACCTACAAACTCCTCCATTCAGCAGGAGGCCCAAGGCTCCACCGTGTGGACTGGGTGAAATAACACCGTGGTTGTCCTGCATCTCAGTGTAGACCTGAAACACATCGACCTTCTCACTCTCGCCGTTTCTACGTGGGACATTGCCCCGTGAAAAATTACCCTCACCACGTACCTACGAACAACGGATCCTTTCCCTTCTTCCTTACCATGGAAAGCTGACAGAATCACAGTCAGGATGAAAAAAGTTTCGACAATACATTAGCACGTTATTCATTTCAGGAGCTCCACTCAGCTACAAGGAACGCTAAGGCTAGAAGATGGTTCTACCGATGTGGTATATATACACAATGGAATATTATGCAGCCATCAAAAGGAATGAGATCTTGCCATTTGCAACGACGTGGATGGAACTGGAGGGTATTATGCTGAGCGAAATAAGTCAATCAGAGAAAGACATGTATCATATGATCTCACTGATATGAGGAATTCTTAATCGCAGGAAACAAACTGAGGGTTGCTGGAGTGGGTGGTGGGGTGGGAGGGATGGGGTGACTGGGTGATAGACACTGGGGAGGGGCTCTGGTAAGCGCTGTGAATTGTGCAAGACTGTTGAATCTCAGATCTCTACCTCTGAAACAAATAATGCAATATATGTTAAGAAAAAAAAAAAAAAGAAGAAGAAGGTAGCAGGAGGGGAAGAATGAAGCGGGGGAAATCGGAGGGGTAGACGAACCATGAGAGACGATGGACTCTGAAAAACAAACAGGGTTCTAGAGGGGAGGGGGGTGGGAGGATGGGTTGGCCTGGTGGTGGGTATTGAGGAGGGCACGTTCTGCATGGAGCACTGGGTGTTATGCACAAACAATGAATCGTGGAACACTTCATCTAAAACTGATGTAATGTATGGGGATTAACATAAGAATAAAAAAAAAAAGAAAAGAAAAAAAAACTGCAAAAAAAAAAAAGAAGATGGTTCTACCTTCTCCTGTCTGGGACCCGGTTCTTCCTTCCCCTGCCAGGGATGGAGTTAAAAGGACTGACAATTAAATCCCCCTAATCACTGAACTATGTTTTATTCCTGGGAAACCCAGAGTGTTTTACAGCCCCCCACCCCCACCCCCACCCCGCCCGCATTCCTCAGTGCCTTCCCCGCCTCCAGGAACATTCTTTTTCTTTGGAAAACAGAGCGGTTGCCCTGAAGCAAAGAGAAATTTAAAAAGAAACTCAAGGGTTTATTTAACATGATTAAGGTCCAGGAACATCAGTAAAAATATATAAAATACATAAATGCCACTAAGTGTAGAGTTGGAATTCTATAGAAAACCCCAGAGGCCAGTCTACTGTGGAAGAGTCAACAAAGGAGAAAGGTCTTACATCACTCCTCGACTCGCGTTTCCTAAAGGCCCAATCTTTCCCATTTGGATGGCCTTCATGGGCTGTACTCCCAACAGAGGCGGTCGGTTCATTTGCAGACAGAACCACAGGCCCTCACGTTATGAAAAATCAGCAACCAGCGAACGCAGTCCCATTTGCCTTAGAGCATTGGCTGCATCTTCTCCAGGGAATTAAAGTTAAAGCGAGGCTGTGGCTCGTCCCTCCCAGTCTCTGAAGTGGTTCTTCTTGGGGCTCAGATATTCAACAAATTATAAGGAGCACCCTTGACTAATTTAAACATGAAAACCAGAGCTGGCCAGGCCAAAGGTTTTCGGTTCCACATGTCTGGCTTGTGGTCTGACTACCGGCCGCCCTGGGAATACAGACCCAGAACAGGAAGAAGACACCGAACCATCCATTCTCTGACATCCACATTGATGTAGGAAAGATGTTAGGGTTCGAAGCCGACGGCCAAGAAAGAATTCTTGAGATGTCTTAGGTGCAAAGAGGTGGTTTTATTAAAGCCCGGGGACAGAACCCGTGGGCAGAAGGAGCTGTACTGGGGTCAGGAGGAATGGCCCGTTGTATGTTTTCAAGTTGGGAAGGGGTTAGGGATAGCATCGGTCTCTAAGGAATTTTGGAAACAACGTTTCCAGGACCTTGAGGGGGCTAGCTATTGTTGGGAAAAGGTCATTTACTACCGTCTAATAAAACCCCAGTCATGAGACCCTTCAGATGTATATCGGAGGGTCATATGCTTGGAGGATGATTGCCAACATGGATCTTGGGGGGTTTAGAGACAAAGGAAGTTTCCAAAGGAATTTTTATATGTTAAAGTAGACTTATAGGATCCTAGGGGCCAGGCTAGGACTGCCTTTTGCCCTTAGCAAAGCATTAACATGGAGGCAGCCGAGTCCCTGGAGGAAGGTCACTCTGCCTGTTTCAAGGACTCGTCAGTGGGCTGTAAGTAGTGAGGAAATTTAATAATTCTTCTTCTGCCTTTGTTTCCCATATCACAGCCCACAGTCATTTCCTACTTTTCAGAGATGAGCTTGAGATTTCCTCTGCAGGCAGAGGGGCTGAATGAACCATGCTTCTCATCAGAGCTAAGCCCTAGCCAGTCCTTGGTTAGCTGACTTTGCCTCCAGGTGGCCAAGAAACAACCCGTGGAGCCCCCGTGCACATCCCCTGCTACCCCCACCAGGGGCTGTGGCCCTCTGCAGAGAAGTCCGCCATCCATGCTCTGGGGTTGCAGAGCCTGGCAGGCCCTCCACAGGCAGCGGACCCCTGGACCTCAGGGACAGGCTGGGTGACCACTAACATGCTTTCCATTCACGGACAGGGGTCGGGGGCAGGAAATTGAGGCAGTCCAATAGGATTTTTCTTTTGTCCAGCTTTTGATGACTAAAAAGAGATGATACTTTCTGACCAGCTTTCTGACTTAAGCACCACCAAGGCTAGGCCCCTAAAGCAGAAGGAAACACAGACCAGGCCCTACCGTAAGGGTATTTGGTATCCAGCTTGCTCTCCGCCGTCCTCCTCCAAGGCAACAGGTCATCGCTGCACCCGTTTGGCATCCCGTTATACCCGATGCCGACAATCTTGTTTTCTGCATTCACGATGCACGCTCCGACCTACAGGGAAACGTGCCCAAAGGCTTGGTGACCTGGCCAGGCTGGTCTGCCCCTGGACAGGCAGACATGAAACCAGAAGCTTGCAGAGCTCCAAAGCGAGCAGGGGTGTGTGAAGAGCTCTCTATCTCCTCGCTTGCTTTCTGCAGCAGCTCCCACAAGCCCAAGAAAGCAGACCCCCTAACCCCCGAGGATGTCCAAGAAGCCGTGAACGGTGGCTGAAAAATGTAAGCACCTAGGGATGCAGCACAAAAGGCAGATTTACTCTGCCTTTAAGTTGCCAAGCATCCGCTTCCTGCTATAATTTGTTCATTTCCAGGTTATCTCTGTATCTGAGTGTCCACTCTCTTAGAAAACTCACTTACCTGTGAATTTGGATCTTTGCTTCTCTGTGCCGATAAGAAGGCCACAGCCATGAAATACTCAGGCCATTCCAAATAGTCATCACGTTTTTTGCAGGGAACTTCACTCATGCTGGGTCTAGAAGGAAAACAGTGGTTGAGAAAAGCATTTTGGTACACCTGCTTGCCAGGCCAATGCAACCACATGTCAACTTTGGATCTGCAGAGTCAATTTCCGTTACATTTATCCATCAGAAATCACAGATCATGGGACCTCAGATCGTGTCTGGCCTTAAGAAAAAAATTACTATTTCAGAAGTTTGGTTTTGGCACGTAGAGTTTCACATCCCCAAATTTTACATCTATGTACTGCTTTCTCATAGGATTTTTTTCAACCTACTACAAATGCCTGCTCCACAAATTGTTCTCATCCGTCACCTCCCTCCCTTAGGAAATAGAGCCAGCACAAGAGGGAGGGAGGGAGAAAGGAGAACATTTATTGATCATCTACTATCTTTCAGACACTGTGAAGGGTTATACGCATCATCTCACTCAAGCCTCATTCCTAGCAAAGGTAGTAACATCCCATCTTACAGAAACTCCCCGAAATCACATAGGATTATTATCCATGTCAGATTCCTCTGGAGCTGTCCCAGCTCTGATATTAACCAGAGAATCTGTCCCTTTTCTTTCCCCTTAGCTTCCCCAGATGAAAACAGAAATTATCAACTCTGAGTACTCAATCAAGTGAGAAGAAACAATCAAAAGTGTCGAGTGCTGTGACTGAGGCTAAGTTTTAGCAACGTGGGCTCTACTTACTCGCTCACGGGCAGGCACAAGCTGATCTACAACAGGGGGAGCCCCTGAAACTTCCAGTAAGGGGTGGGTGGGGTCCTTTCAAGGGAAAATAAACAGCACAAGGGAAGAGGGCAACACAAGAACTGAGTGGGTATCACTGAGCATTCTTGAGCATTTGGGTGGAAGGCAGGTGTTCATTTCCTTGCACTTGGGCTTCAGGCTCCAGCCCTCGGCTTAAGCGGGACAGCGCGCCAGGGCCTCAAACTGGGATGCAGGGAAAAAGTCGCTACTGGGACCCATGATTATCCACTGATCTGTGGCCCAAAGTTCTGAGAAGCCTGTAAGCCCTCTTAACTGCACTGGTTTACCACCGGCTCAACAGTCGGCATCCATAATCGCTGTAGGGTGCCAGTTACGTGCCCACCAAACAGGAGGTGGGAGGGGAAGAAGAGAGGGAAAGGGGGGTATTACTCCAACGTCTGCTTTAACGCTCAGGGGAGCCCCGAAACCCAGCGGCAGCAACAGTTGGGATGCTACTCCAGGGGGACACATCTGGTAACGTGCCCGGACAGAACCCGCGCTCCTCCGCCCACCACCCCTTCCCGGCATCCGACCCCGGCGAAACCCGGCACCCCGAGCCCCCACGTGGGCGCAGGAAGTGCCTGCCACTCCCAGCCTCCCAGTCCCACCCTCCGGAGCAAGTCTCCAGTGATCGGGCCCTCCCAGCCCGCACTCTTTGGCCCGGCAGGAGGTTTCCCCGGGCTGCAGGGGAGGCGGGGGGGGAGGGGGCCACCTCGGGCTTCCCCGCCCGGAGCCCCCGCCGCGAGCCCGGCGCCCCGCACCCCCGCGCGCAGCGCTCGGGCCGCGCCGCGTGGCGCGCAGGCCGCGTACCCGCACGGCAGGGCTGGCCCCGGCTGGTCCTCGGCTCCGGCTCCGCGATCGCAGGCCGCCGCCCCCGCCCCGCCCCGTCGCCGCGCGCGCCGGAGGAGAGGAAGTCGGGAGAAGAGGCGGGGCCCCGCGGGGCCGGAAGGTGACCGCGGCCAGGCGGCCACGCGCTCTGGAGAGGGGGCCCCGGCGGGCGCGCGCCAGGCGGGGGACTCCTGGGCGAGGTCGCCTCCGCTTCCTCGTCCCGGACACACAGCTCGCTGAGCCCGCGATCTGGCCGGCGACCTTCGGGGCCAGCGCCCGAAAGACCCCTCCCGGGGGCTGGCTGCCTCCTTTTGTTGAGGGGGATGGTTTGGGATTTGACCCTGACCGCGCGCCGGCTCCTGGATACCCTTGAAACCGCCCCCGAGGCCCCTGGGCTGGGGCCGGCCGGAGCGCCCCGCCGCGGAGCTGGCCCCGCGGACCTGCGCCCCGGGCTCCCCAAGCCTCTGCCCGCGTTCGTCGTCGCGAGCCTGGGCCCCACGGGGGAGCCTGGGCCCCAGCAGCTCGCGGCTGCTCCCGGGGCTCTGACTTGATAGTCTTTGCGTTTTTCAGATCTCTGAATCTGAGGGTTGGGTAGTTTTCGTTGGTGGTGCTGAGTTTGTTTTTACCACCATTCACCCCCCCCCCCCGCCCCGCCCCGGATCTACCATCCACTTAAAGCTCTCGCTGTAAATCTATTATTTGTAAATGAAAGACGACCCGAAAGAGTCTAGTGCCATGAAACTGAAAAGGGTAGGAAGTAAGGAGACCTGGTTTTGGTCTCTGGACTGGGCCTGCCGGGTCACAGTGTCGTGGGGAATGTGGACGCGTGGAGCGTCACAGTTTGCTGCAGGAGGGGTGGGTAGGGCGGGACGCCATGCCTCGAGGCACAAATGTCTCGAAGTTACATTTGCATTTGTGCTTTGCATGGCCCGCTTAGTTTCCACTCAAACGGTGTGGAAGGGCCCGAGCTGTGCGCTGAAGCCTGCTACCCCTTGCCAAGCCCACCGCGGGCTACACACCTCTCGGCTTTCCCCCATGCGTTGGCCGGGTCTAAAATTGCGCACCCTGTGTTGCAATTGATTAAAAAAAAAAAAAAAAAAAAAGATCAGAGAAAGGGGGCACGGGTCAATAGGAAAGGCCATCAGGGAGATTTCTGAAGCCATAAGCCCCAAGGAAGTAAATCAGATTTTCTTGAACTTCATTATTCTATTCAAAAGTGTAGCCCCTCATCCTGGCGGAACAGGGGTTCCTGCGCAGAGAATGACAAAAGAACCTGTTCTGTGTTACACACAGGGCTTGAGGATATCGTCAGCACCCCACAAATGATAGCTACTGTAAGAATCATGAGTTCTGATCAGCATATCCCAGATCTGAGCCACTAATCCAAACAAAAGCTTGTTAACTATATTAATTTAGCCTAACGGGGGAAGAATGATGAGAGTAAACAGTTGGTTCTACCTAATTTCTCACTACCGCGGACACATCATTCTTCATCTCCACGGTCCAGCCTGTAGATTCAATAATTAAATTATATATGGCGTTTCGTGGATGCCGGGAAAGCAAAGAGAAAAATACTTCATCATTAACTATAGATTTTTTTTTTTTTTTTTGGCTTTGATAAGAGTCAGGTTTCAAAGAGCTACATAGATTAAGATGATGATTTTTAATGTCAAGTTAACTTTACGTGGCTGGCTGGTTGCCACTAAAATGTATTATATACTGAGCCCTTGGTCCCCTTCCCCCTCCCAAATCCACTGCTTGGTCTTTGTCACACTCATCTATAGTCTTTGAGTCTTCATAGATCCATTTCTCTTCTTACCAATCTCCAGCCAATACATCACCAATTGCTGCTGGTCCCTCAACCACAACATCATTAAGCTTTCTTCCTTCCTCTGCTCTGTAAAGACTGTCATACATAATTTAGTTACTTCTCATCATTCTCCATTTTGGTCAGCTCACACACTCTCCTCTGCAATAAATTCAGGATCCTGCTTGCTGCAAACACATTACCCTGAATGTTCCTGCGTTTCACTCTAAGTCTCTCATCTTACAAGATGACATCATTCATAATACAGGAAACCCTCCTGATTCATAGTCTCAGAACTTGAGGTTTCAATTATTCAGCACCCACAGCCAACCCAGGCAGCCAAGGAGGAAGAAAAATGCATTCCTTGGTTTATCTTGCTCATTAACACCTTGTAACTCCAAGTGTGAGTGTGTTAAATCTCTCTTGCTAATACCTTGTATTTTGGTTTATAATTGACGCTCTTTCTCCACCTACCACAGATGCAGAGGCTCACTAGGTTTTCAGCCAAATCAAGAGCAAGGAGAGGGGGCTTCACCTAAGGGTGAACACAGTCAGACGTTTGTAAGGACCATTGTCCCAGGCTGGGCCTGGCTTCTCTATTTATGAGACTGTGGGTTATCTCTGCCTGATCTGTAGCATAACCTGGAATATATTTCAGGACCTCGAAGGTGGGGGATCCCAATAAAAAAATCAACATCAAGGTGAGATTCTTTGGGGGCTCCCTCAAATGGGGCTTTGATGGCATTCATGGATGGCTGCTCTCCCAAGAGACCACTTACCACTTCCCCCACCACCTCTTGCCCAGAAAACGATGTGACTTGCAGCCCGGAGACAGGCAGGGAGTCTGGAAAGCAACCGGTGTGTGCATCAGGGGTTGGCATGGGAGAAGGGCACACTTGGACTCGAACCAGAGTTTGAATTCTAGTGCCATTTCTTACTACCCAAAGGACCTTCAGAAGGGACTCACGTTCTTGGGGTGTTTGTCTCCTCAACTGCCAAATCAGTAACATTCAGTCATTTTTTGTTAATTCTCTATGTGCTCAGTGCTGCGAATACCAACATTGAACAAGATAAGCCAGCCCTTACCCTCACAGGGCTTACCCCTCTCTCTCAAACAAATGCCAAATAAATGAACTTCATTGCTGGCTCAGTGAACACAATAAATGTTATGATAAAAGTTTCGTGTTGGAATATGTTGGTTCTTAATCCAGTAGTCATCAGGGTCAAAAATTGCTTTTCATAGCTCCACAACCATACTTAGAAGGAAAGTACCACGGTTTCTATTTTTCAGAGGAATAATTGTTTATATTTCCATGAAGCAGTCCAAACTAGAGAGAACTGTTTAAACCTTAAGTACGGGGATGACTAGAATATTTGCTAACCAGAAAAGAAGTCAATGAAAATTCTAGGAAAGAAATTACATATGTGTTGTTGGATATATATATATTTTTATATGTATGTTAGAACATGAGGTCAGTTGTTCACAATGGAAGACATACAGACCACAGATTGATATATCAGAATATTATTTTTTTCTTTTTTTAATTAACATAATGTATTATTTGTTTCAGGGGTACAGGTCTGTGATTCATCAGTCTTACACAATTCACAGCACTCACCATAGCACCTACCCTCCCCAATGTCCATCACCCAGCCACCCCATCCCTCCTACCCCCCACCACTCCAGCAACCCTCAGTTTGTTTCCTGAGATTAAGAGTCTCTTATGGTTTGTCTCCCTCTCTGGTTTCATCTTGTTTCATTTTTCCCTCCCTTCCCCTATGATCCTCTGTCTTGTTTCTCAAATTCCTCATATCAGTGAGATCATATGATACTTGTCTTTCTCTGATTGACTTATTTTGCTTAGCATAATACTCTCTAGTTCCATCCATGTCGTTGCAAATGGCAAGATTTCTTTTTGTTGATGGCTGCATAATATTCCATTGTATATATACCACATCTTCTTTATCCATTCATCTGTTGTCAGAATATTAATATCAAAAAAATTCAAGATTCTTGGGGCACCTGGGTGGCTCAGCTGGTTGAGCATCTGACTCTTGGTTTCGGCTCAGGTCATTATCTCGGGGGTCATGGGATCAAGCCCTGCATCGGGCTCCACGCTGAGCATGGAGTCTGTTTGAGATTCTTTCACACTCCCTCTCCCTCCCCTTCTACTCCTCCCCCTGCTCTCTTTCTCTCTCTCAAATAAATAAATAAAATCTTTTTTAAAACATTTTAAAAATTCAGGATTCCTAAACAAGGTTTTTGTTATAAGTTGATGGCCCAATTATCTTTATTGCCACACATCTTCAAAATTATGATGAAGCTCAATGAAGAAATGTTAACTTAGCAGATGCACAGAGCCGGGTGCTTTGCTATTGTATGTCAGTAAATGTTAGTTGACCAAATTAAGGAATAGACAATAATTGCTTTACGCCAAACACTTTGGAGCACCCAACACATAAAGAGAAGTCTTCATCAGTAAACTCTAGTTAGACCTCTCTGTTTCCTTTTTCTCCTTGCATTTAATGGACCTGGGAAGACCTTTGATAAGTGACATCTTGGGGCTGGTGGATTAAGAAGCAAGGGCAAGCAGAATTGCTTTCAAGACATGTAGTATCTCAGTCTTAGGATTTTCGTCTTTGCCTGCAAATAACCATCTCTAGAACCAGAATGAACGGCAGCTGGGAAGGCTGTCTGCTTTTTTGTGGTTATGTCAGCTCTCCCCATGACTTGCTTCTCCTCTACAGAGCTGAACTTGTAGCCTCTTTCATACATAACTGGTTGAAGTTGATGGAAATTACATGTCTTATCACTTCTTAAAAGAAAAAAAAATACATAAAATGTAAATCTGAAAGAAATGGGCAATTTTCTTGTACCACTTTATATTTCTGTGTAAGTTACCAAGTGCCAATCATTCTTACTTTTTAAAATTCAAATTTGTCAAGCAGCATGTAAGCTTTCAGTGTTGTACAAGAAAAGATAATGCTTCATGTGGAACAGTCACTTACGCTAGTTCTGCAAAAGTGCCTACCAAAAGAGAATTTATCAGATTGCTGGTTTTATGGAAATATTAATGACCTCATTAAATTGTCCCTCTACTCGGGGGTCACCATGGAATCTACTGAAAGGTAATCAGCAAGGTATTATAGTCCTGGATATAGAATTCTTTATTAACATCAAAGTCACTGCTCAATTTGTAGTGTATGTTCTAACTAATGTAACAAGGTGAGTGCCCAAGAACCATTGTAAATGAAAGCCACCGTTGAACTGTTTTCAGAAGTTAATGGCTATCATAACCTGCTTGACATGTTGTGTCTTCCGCCAGTTAACCGGAGAGTTCATGAAGGGTACACTTCTAAAATGAGAAATTAAGAATTAAATTAATATTTCAGTATTGCAGCTCCCTGTGTACATGTCTACGGAAGGTAACATCTGGGGTCTGACCATGACAACGATCAATGCCAGGAGGCGAAACATTATCTTCTGCACTCACGAACAAACAAAATAAGGAAGGAAGCCTATCTTATTTGAATAAGTATTGACATTGTTCACAGTAAGAAATTCGAAGCTTTGATGCACGAGGTGACGGAGAACAACACGGCAGGAAAAAGGTCAGGGTCCTCCAAAAGTCCCATTTTTTATCAACCTCTATCGGCTCGAGTGTTCGATTGACAACCCAGAGGTGAGGAAAGGTAGAAAGCTCTCAGCCATGAAGCATTTTGAGAGAGTTTGATAGTAATGCTATCTTCATATTAGCCCTGGACTGAGTTAAATATCAAACAAAGAGAGTAGAACGACACTCGTGAAGTCATCCTTATGAGAAGGAGAGAGATTTAATAGTTTGGTGGTTACAGTAACCACTAGCTTGCAAGAAAAATCAATACCGACACGGTGTTAGAATCGCACTGAGAACTCTTGGAGCTGAGCCATTTCACTGAAGAATAAACCCAGATTCATTAAAGTAGAAAGTCAGGATGTGGTAGGAGGTCAGGCACAAACGTACCCTGGGCTCTTTTGTCTGGAAACTCGAGAAGGTGTTCTTCTTTCAGGATCCAAGTATTTTTTAAAAACAGAATTGACAGAGCTGGAAGTGACCTTGGCCATCACCTTCTTTTTACAGATAACTAAATAGTGGCCCAGAAAGATTACTTGGCATGCCCCCATTCACATAGCTGATCTGCTGTGATTTCCTCCATGCCACACTGTTTGTCCCCAGTCTTAGGGCCTATGAATCAAACCACCAAGTGTTTATTGAGAGCTTCTGTGGAAGATGCTCTGCTAAAAAATAAAAAGCTGAACCAGCTTTCTCTGAGTCTTTTCCAGAGAGGAGATAAAACCGCGTAACAGGTTAACCAACATTCGCTGATGAAACAGCGTGTAAAACAACAATAAAGAGCTGTCCCCAAGTAAGACATGATCTGTCGTGAGTGTCTTCTACTTCAAGAAAAGCCCTTTCTGCCCTCTCAAGATGTAGTTTACTGACAAAGTGGTACCCCTGTACCCCTCAGTATTACTTCCATTTAGTACAATATTCTGTTTATAACCCAGTTTGGCTTTTGTTTTGTTTTGTTTTCCGGAAGAAGTGCAAGATCCACAAGATAAAAACAAAACAAAAAAAAAAACAACGAGAGTCTGACAGACATAGAGAAGCATCTGCATCTCACCGAGTAGAAGAGGTTGCCCTAAGTACGGTGCCGTACAACGGAGGGAAAAGAGCCCATCTGAAGAAATCCGAATTTCCTTCTAGAGCTGTGGTGAAGCCCAGACAAGGAAGAGTGAGTGTCACCTCTTTGCGTTCACTAAATATTCAATGGGAATATGTCCCCCACAGAACCGTAGCCCCTGAGAACCAAGGAGTTTCAGGCAAGTGAAAATAGATTCATAGGAACAAGTATACAATCTTTCTGCTTTGTACTATTTAATTCAATCCTTGTTGAAATCCCAGGGATAACATTGCCTTTTTGATACAGTTCTACTATCTTTCACCCACACAGAAAGCTTCTGTGAAATAAATCAGCGCGTGCAGAAGGAAGACCCTCTAGGATTGCCGGGCCAGGTGCCTGGGTCTGGCAAAGACACTGAGCTCATAACGAAAGTCTGGCTGCAGAGAACCAACAATATCTACACAATAATGCCTATACCCCCATGTAAACTCCTTATCTTTGCCTTCCACTCCTTTATGTTGTCATATTCATGGCTCCCCATGAAACGCAGAGGAATCTATCTCTTGAAAGTCTTTGTTAATAGCCTATTCACTCCCTTGCTCTTTTTGCATGCACGTTGCACATGGTTTGTGTTGGCAAAAGAGGAGATAGCAAGTTTACATTTTAGAGGGTAATTTCCTTACGAAGCCGTCCGTTTGTTTGCAACGTCTGGCGCTGTGCCAGGCACCCAGATAGAGCAAAGATACTTCTTTCTGTAAAAACGGTAGCAAATTCTATTAGTGATTTCAGTGGCGCATTAAGCAGGTTATTATTAGAACCGACATTTCACATGCAGAAATACTCTTTGCTTGAAAGTCAAGTGTCATTCAAAAGAGGGAGAAATTATTTAGAATTTTGAAAACATCAAAGAAGTCCCCTGCAAACCGATCCTTATAAACACCTCAATGGGTTTAGGAAACGGGGTTAGAACTGATGCCTTTGATTTCTCTTTGATGCAAACAGTAATACCAGAATGGAATGTCTTTGCAAAATGCTCATAAGCAGTGGCCAGGAGAGTAGATTCTTCTTCTATCTCCACAGCCAGACCCCAGCGCTGATGGGCCAGAGCACAGCTGAAGGTCGGTGGTATTCACTCACAGTGCACGCCACAAAGAACTCCCCCCTTGCTTCACCAAACAGAATCTCCTCTTCCTGCTGTAGAGACAGATATGACAGCAGTCCCGGAGATGCTTGAAGAGTTTTTCACTGCATACGCCTTTAGAGGTACACATTTGGCTCAGCAGAAGCTAAACATTTTTAAGAGCACAGTAAGAAATAGGCCAGAAAACATCAAAGCTTTATAGCTTTTTAGAAAACTTGATGGTCTTGCTGGTACAACTCCCTATGATATGGTTCAGTTGTAATAACAATGGAAAGTGTATCAGTGCAAACTGCTGATGAGACATCGGAAAATGTAGCTTTTAAACACATTTAAGAACTGTTCTTTTGAACTGCGCCCCTTAGCCTTGGAAAACCTCTTCAAGATTTTAAACAGGGCTTCGGATGAACTGCAGAGGGAGAACCTGAAATTATCTCCTGCACGGGAATCAATATCAAGCAATATTTTCTCTTGGAGAGAAATTCAGTCTGACAGAGAAGAGACCGAGCAATAAGGGAACTGGGACCCTGGCTAAAACGCTTGCCTTAAAAATACCCTGTAAAGCAGTACAAATTAGGTGGTCACCAGAGGCAGAAAACCGTAGTGACAGAATAAAATGTTATCTGGGCTGCAGAATACTTCATTATCACTACCACAGGTCACTAAGCTTCACAAAATGCATCCATCAGCCTTGATGGCCCTTTGTAAGTCACTGCCTAAGCCAGATGGCGCAGCGAGCGCAGGGCCCCTCGGCCACGGGAGACCGGGGTGCAAACGGAGCGAGGCCTGGGTGCCCGGCCCCAGCTTTGTTAGTCTCAAAGTGCTCTCTAGTGGCCAGATGAACATAAAATTTCCGACGCACTGGAGGCACTTGGGGAGAGGATTCAGAAATTGACAGTTGTCTTGGAAAGGCAAGGTAGAGACCCTTTCTATTGCAATTGGCATCTCCTGGACCCAAGGGAATGTTTTACAAGGAAACTTGCCTTTTCCAGCTATTGTGTGGCAACCCATACAACACTTCTAAATTATTAAACTCCACTGTGTAATTTGTATACCATGTATTAGAGGCTTATCAAATTAATGGGGAAGCATTTAGGTTTGAATTAATCCTTGGGCACTTCTGGGAGGTTCATTAGTGAAAGGTATTTCTACATAGAATACAAAGTACATTTCGTTTGTCCGTCTATCTAGCTATGCAAATGCTCCGTACCATGCTTCAAAACCATCTCGAAAGCAAAAGTCACCGTTTTTTTTTTTTAGATTTTTTTTTAAATTTATTTATTAGAGAGAGAGTGAGAGAGAGAGCGCAAGAGGGGGAAGGGTTAGAGGGAGAAGCAGACTCCCCGCCGAGCAGGGAGCCCGATGTGGGACTCGATCCCGGGACTCCGGGATCATGACCTGAGCTGAAGGCAGTCGCCCAACCAACTGAGCCACCCAGGCTCCCACAAAAGTCACCGTTTTACCGAATGTGATAAGGTTCAAGTATCAGGCTTGGTGGAAGGGAATCATTTCTCAAGCACCTGCAGATTCCAGGTGCAGCACCATATTTTATTTCTAGTATTCATTCGATCCTCACATCACAAAAATAACTCTCTGATGTAGGAATCATTATCCGTTTTTTTTCCCAGATAAGGCAGAGGTTGACAAACATTTTTATAAAGGGCCAGAGAGTAAAGCCCACAATTCTGCTATTACAGCATGTTAGCGGTCATGGGCCGTATACAAACAAATGAGAGTGGCTGTACCCCAATAGAACCGTATTTATGGGTGCTGAAATGTGAATTTCATGTAATTCTCACAAGTCTCAAAATAGCATGTTTTCTTTTGGTTTCATTTCAGCCATTTAAAAATGTAAAAACCATTCTTAGCTCACGGGCCATATGAAAACAGGTAGCATCCGAAGACAGCGAGTGGCGTTGTGCACTGGCCAGAGTTTGCTGAGTCCCGTGATCAGGAAACTGAGTCTCAATCCACAAGCGTGTGAGTGGTGACGTCAGCAGCCAAACCAGCTTATCTGCAGTCTGTGCTGAGCTGTGCCTCCATTTCTACTACCTTAGACCTCTTCCTGCCATCAATGCCAGAGTAAAATTTATTTTCTTGGGATTGTTTGCTTTGTTTTGTTTTAAGAAAAAGAAGAATCAAAAGAAAACTCCAGGAAACGCCAAGATAAAGACTGAGAAAGGAAGAATAAAAGCATTGAGGGAGGGGCTTCTGGGTGGCTCAGTTGGTTAAGCGTCTGCCTTCAGCTCAGGTTATGATCCCAGGGTCCTGGGATCAGGCTCCCTGCTCAGTGGGGGGCCTGCTTCTCCCTCTGCCTGCCATTCCCCCTGCTTGTGCTCGCTCACTCTCTCAAATAAATAAATAAAATCTGGCATCAAAGGAAGCCAAGTAGGCATGAAGAAATGTGTCCGGTGCCTTCTTGGAAGACCTCTATATAAGACCTTGTGGACATTTCTGAATCACAGAGAAGGCACAGTTCCTGAATTCAAAAGACGTCATATCATATAGGGAACACATTAGAAATTCATGGAAACATAAACAAAAAACTCACAGGTGTATATCCAATCATCTTTACCATTAAATGTGCGTAGCAAGCGTTGCTTCTAGGAGAGAGACCCCCGGGGAACACAGGACAGGTCTCCTGCATGCAAAGGTGTCAGGTGTTAACTCATTCGTAGGCTGAACAACAGTTGCAAGCCACAAAACCCAGGTGAACAAAACAAAAAGGTGCAGTTTCTGATATTTCTAGAATTTAGATTAAAATCTACCTTGAGCTTTCATGTTGTCTAGTGAAAGAAATGTAGACTTGGTCACTGAAGGCTTAAAATCAGTCAGATCAGCATTTCCTGTCCCTCTCCTGTCTAGGAAGCAAAACTTCCTTCTAAATGATCAGTGGAAGGTAACTTTGCAGCCTCAGAGTACAGGTGTTTGGTCCTCGGTGGGCATCTGCCCACGCAGGTGCTTGGCCCCCTCTTGTCTCCAATTGCGGGCAGAGATCCCCACCTCAGGGGAGATGCAAGTCTCCTCCACCTCTTGGAGCCCTGGGTCTTCCTCATGCCAGTGCAGAGGTCCTTTCTGTGTGGCTCCCACTTCCTCGCCCCACCAGGCACTGCTCAGGCTTCCTTGCTCAGCCACATCAGGCAGTCCCATGTCCTCCCTACTGCGTGACCCCACTGTGCTGGCCCTGTGCCAGACAACCCAGGACCCTGCTCTCATCCCTGCACCACACCAGAAAGCAGGCACAGACTCCACCATCCCCAAGCTGCCAAACTTAAGAATGCATAAGCACACAACTGGTGACAGGTGAAGGACACTAACTCACAGCACCTAGCTCACTCCCTTCCCCTCCAGCACTCAACCTTCCCTCCACAAGAAGTTCTCCCACACCCCCACCTGCCCCAGCTTTGTTTTTTCCCCTAGAGGATAATGTCAATTCTCTCATGAGAAATCTTCCATATCTATTGTCAAGGTCAAGATCTTGGCTCTGGAAGCTTCACATCTCCTTTTTTCCCCTTTCTGCATCCCCAGCAGCCTTGCCCTGACAGTCTGAAGTCCCAGGTCTAGGTGTAACTGGGGAAGGGGAATGTGACTTTTTAAAAGATGTGTGTTTCACTGGACCAGATGGACTTCACAGATAGAGTCAGAGCATTCCATCCTAAAGCAACAGGATACACATTCTGCTTGAGTGCACATGGAACATTCTCCAGAATAGATCACAGACTGGATCATAAATCAGGTCTCAACAGGTACCAAAAGATTGGGATTATTCCCTGCATATTTTCAGACCACAGTGCTTTGAAATTTGAACTCAAGCACAAGAGGAAATTTTTTTTTTTTTTAAAGATTTTACTTATTTATCTGACAGAGAGAGACACAGCGAGAGAGGGAACACAAGCAGGGGGAGTAGGAGAGGGAGAAGCAGGCTTCCCGCCGAGCAGGGAGCCCGATGCAGGGCTCCATCCCAGGACCCTGGGATCATGACCCGAGCTGAAGGCAGACGCTTAATGACTGAGCCACCCAGGCGCCCCTCAAGCACAAGAGGAAATTTGGGAAGAACTCAAATACATGGAGGCTAAAGAGCATTCTACTAAAGAAATGAATGGGTCAACCAGGAAATTAAAGAAGAATTTTAAAAATTCATGGAAACAAATGAAAATGAAAACACAACTGTTCAAAACCTTTGGGATGCAGCAAAGACATCCTAAGAGGGAAGTATATAGCAATACAAGCCTTTCTCAAGAAACAAGAGAGGTCTCAAATACACACCCTAACCATACACTTAAGGGAGCTGGAGAAAGAACAGCAAATAAAGCCTAAACCCAGCAGTAGAAGAGAAATAATAAAGATCATAGCAGAAATCAATGAAATAGAAACCAAAAGAACAGTAGAATAGATCAATGAAACTAGGAGCTGGTTCTTTAAAAGAATTAATAAGAGTGATAAACCCCTGGCCAGACTTATCAAAAAGGAAAGAGAAAGGACCCAAATAAATAAAATCATGAATGAAAGAGGAGAGATCACAACCACCACCGAAGAAATACAATTATAAGAACACATTATGAGCAACCATATGCCAACACATTAGGCAATCTGAAAGAAACAGATGCATTCCTAGAGACGTATAAACAACCAAAACTGAACCAGGAAGAAATAGAAAACCTGAACAGACCCATAACCTGTGAGGAAATTGAAGCAGTCATCAAAAATCTCCCAAAAAACAAAAGCCCAGGGCCAGATGGCTTCCTAGGGGAACTGTACAAACATTTAAAGAAGAATTAATACCTAGTCTTCTGAAAATGTTTCAAAAAATAGAAATGGAAGGAAAACTCCCAAACTCTTTCTATGAGGCCAGCATTACCTTGATCCTACAACCAGACAAAGACCCCACCAAAAAGGAGAATTACAGGCCAATATCCCTGATGAACATGGATGCCAAATTTCCTTAGGGAGGGAAATGCCGAGTGGAAAAGGATGGCTCCACCAATGTTCTTTGTTTATAGAATGATGGTTGCTTTTGGAACGGCATGATAGAGATGCAAGTAAGCATAAGAAGTATTTACAAATGATGGGGCATATTACCAAGAGCATTTCTGGGTAAGGAGGGCATCCACATTGAGGAATGGGCCCTGTATGGGGTGCCAAAGTCCAAGCAGGATGAGGAGCGTGGCCATGCAGGGGGTGCAGGCTGGGAGGACAGGTGGTCTCAATTGAGGTAAGGAAAGCCACCACTTGTGAAGAGGGGCACCTGACCCGAGTGTCAGCCGAGGGGAGGAGAGGTGTGTGCATGCCCGGGCACAGGTGTTGAAACCCAGGTGGGGTAAGGAATGCGCCCATGAGGAGGGGAGAGGGGGCTGACAGTGACAACAGGAGATTGGTTATTTACCGAGTGATTGATCAAATAAATAAATACATTAAAAATACAGGGGTGGGGGCGCCCACGTGGCTCTGTCGGTTAAGCGTTCGACTCTTGGTTTCAGCTCAGGTCATGATCTCAGGGTCCTGGGATCGAGCATGTGGGCACCAGGCTCTCTGCTCAGTAGGGAGTCTGCTTCTCCCTCTCTCCGCTCATGCTCTCTCTATCTCTCTCAAATAAACAAATAAAATCTTAAAAAAAAAAATACTAGGAGCCTAGTTTCTCACTATTGGAGAAAGGAATGACAAATGAGCAAAGGGGAAACTAGATGGACCCTGAATAGCAATTAAAGATATCGCTGTGAACTCATTGTTTTATTTTTAATATTTTATTTATTTATTTGACAGAGAGAGACACAGCGAGAGAGGGAACACAAGCAGGGGGAGTGGGAGAGGAGCAAGCAGGCTTCCTGCAGAGCAGGGAGCCCGATGTGGGGCTCTATCCCAGGACCCTGGGATCATGACCTGAGCCACCCAGGCACCCCAAACTCATTATTTTAAATATATAAACAAATATAGAAATCAGCACAACTGGAAGGACGCCTGGGTGGCTTAGTCGGTTAACCGTCTGCCTTCAGCTCAGATCATGATCCCAGGGTCCTGGGATCAAGTCCCACGTCGGGCTCCTTGCTCAGCAGGGAGCCTGCTTCTCCCTCTGCCTGCTATTCCCCCTGCTTGTGCTCTCTCTCTCCCTCTCTCTCTCTGTCAAGTAAAGAAATAAAATCTTAAAAAAAAAAAAAAAGAAATTATTACAACTGGAGCCTAGAGTTTGGTGCTTATTACTATTGGAGTGTCCCTGCTCCCCGAACCTCCCAGATGACAAAACTTGAGAATACATGCACACACAGACATACAACATTCACATTTACATCTATATTAATGTCTATATCCAATCAAATCAGTGATAATTTGAGCATCAAAATAAGTAATGATAGTAACATAGTCCAGCCCATTGAGTACAACAGGAAACTATCAGTTCATCCTGATATAAATTAATTAATTCATTCATTCATTGAAAGCTTATAGAGATAGAAGGTACTCACATAACTTCAAAGTAACTTCCCCAAGGATATTTAATCCAAAGGGGGAAAAAGGAACTTTATAGTGGAAAAGCCTGGCAGACACCACCTTACTCAAGTGTTCAAAGTTAATATGACCGATAATGGCACAAATCAAATTGATGTACCGCTTGAGAAGATTCAAGAACACAGCCACTGTGATAGTTCTGCCAAAGACATATGACCTGGATCTAATAAAGATGGAACACGAACCACCCCAGACGGGGGGAGCATTCTACAGAGTAAATGGCCTCTCATCTTCAAAAAGTGTCAAGGGCACAACATTCAAGGGAAGACTGAGAAATATTCTAGATGGTTAGGACTAAAGAGACATACCATGAATGCAGGGTATGGCTCTAGATTAAATCCTTGGGACAGCTTGAATGGGGTCTAAGGTTTCAATGGTAAAACTCTGTTAGTGTCAATTTCCTGATTTTGAGGATTGATTTTACAGGGGGGTGTCTTTGTAGAAATACACCGAAGTGTTCAGGGGTGATGGGGCAACTTACTCTCAAATGGTTCAGAAAAAAGAGTGATTGTTCTGTGCTTGAAACTTTTCTGTGAGTTTGAGATTATTTTAAATTAAAAAAATGAAATAGAAGTATGCACGGAAATGTAACAGTTCGGGAATAGTCAAGACATTGCTGAAGAAGGTGACCAAGTTGAGAGGAGTTGCTTTACCAGATGTCAACACATATTTAAGTATGGTAATTAAGATCATGTGGTGCTTATCGGCACAAGGGGAGATAAGTGGGTTAACGGAACAGAATAGAGAATCCAAAAACAGATTCACTGATAAATAGAGACTTCATAAATTACTAAGCCACTGCAGAGCAGCGGGGGGGGGGGGAATAAATAGTGCTGGATTAAGTGGGGATGCATGTGGAAAAAATTAAAATTTACCACTACCAAACACATACGCAAAGATAAAATCCAGGTGGATGGCAGAACCAAATGTGAAAAGTAAACAATAAAACTTCTGGATAAGTGCTGTCCGATAGAACTTTCTACACCGTTCAGTATGTTAACCACTAGTCACATGCGGCTGCTGAGCACTTGAAATGTGGTTAGTGCGACTGAGAAACTATTTTAAATTTAATTTATTTTAATAGTCATATATGGTCAGTGGCTATTATATTAGCACAGATCTAGAAGATAATTTAAGGTAATACCTTCATAACCCTGTGTTAGGAAAAAATGTTTGAAATACGACATGAAGAGGACTAACCATACAGAGAAAGTGATACATCGTACTCAATTAAAATTAAGAACTTCTGGGACATTATGCTAAGTGAAATCAGTCAGTCGCCAAAGGACAAATACTAGATGATTCCATTCATGTGAAGTACCTAAAGTCAAAACCACAGAAACAGACAGTAGAAAGGTGGTTGCCCAGAACTGGGTGCAAAGGGGAAGGGGTAGTGTTTAATGGATATAGAGTTTCCATTTTAGATAATGAAAGAGTTCTATTGCACAACAATGTGCAATCGATGCCCGTAACACGGATGGATCTCACAAACATCATCTTGAGCTGAAGGATCTCTGCAGGTGATTTAGCTGTCGGCTTTCAGCTTCAAGCCCATCCTTCCATTCCCTGCTCCCAGGGCTGGGCTGGGCCTCTGAAGCACGTTTGTGCTCAGCAAACTGGCTCCCCGCCAGGCTCCGCCACTAGGGGACACTAGCGGGATCCCGGAAGAGGGAATGGACCTGCTCCCACCGCACGGTCAAGGGTTTCCACTCGTCTCAGAAAAAGCAGCAACTTGTTTTCTTCGCTCCCCAGTCCTAGAGGGGTAATTGCATCCTGAGGTTGGTTGCTACCTACGCGCCACCTTAGTGTCCCTTTTTGCCTTCTCCAGTCCCCATGCCAACAATTCGTGTAGTAAATGAGATTATCTCTGTTCAAATAACTGGTGTGGCTTTTATAATCCGATGCTACCAAACACAGAAGTCTCTCATTCAATTTGTATAAAGTTCAAAAACAGGCAAAACTAGTGGCACCTTTACAGAGACAGGAGGGAGTCGTCCCTGGGAGGGGTGCTTCCCGGGAAGCTGGCCATGCTGTCGGCTGACCTGCAAGGTGCTTACACGAGTGTGTTCCCAGGTGAGAAGTCACATGGGCTACGAATACACTTATGTTGTGCGCCTTTCTCAGTGTGTGTGGCTTCTGCTTCAATAACTTTTTCTTTTAATTAAACTTCTTTCTGTGTAAGAGAGAGAGATTCCTGAAATGGGAAAGTGCCAGTCTTCATGGCATTGTTTTCTCCTTGTGTGGACCACTGGCAGGCGTCAGGATTAAATGGGGTCATCAGTTAAAATGCAGATGACAGGATCCGTCCAAGGTTCTAAGTCAGTAGGTCTGGATGCCCACTCAGAAACCGAAGCTTGCATGGGCTCTCTAGAAGGGTCTTAGGAACATTTGAGAAGCACTAATACTGACTGACCTGAGCCTCTTCCTGGAGATCTGATTCATCTATCAGACAGAGCAGCAACTCCCGCTAAACCTCTAGGAAGCCAAGCATTGGCTTTATTTATCTCCAAATTCCTGTTCACTAGGAGGTTCTCAGGTATTTATTTTAATAAGGTTGCAGCATAAAGAAGCAACTCATATATTTGAAATAATGGGGCTTCACTAATAACCTGCATCTTCTGCTGAAGAAAAGACTAGAAGTCTGGAAACCCTCAACAGATTCAGGTGTAAGAGTGACCCAGATGGATGATTTGATGGGCCCTTTGAGAATCCGCTGATAGCTCTGAAAATAGGCACAGAAACACACAGTTTGCATTCACTTTGGAGTGTTCTCAGAAGCCCATCTGTAAGCCTCGTCGGGATCCATGGACTCGTGGTTAAGAGCTTCTGCTGTGGAGACTCAAAGCCCACACTAGTGTGAATCTTATTTCAGAAGCAAGGAAGACCTGGTGGTGTCTGGGAGAGGGTGACGTACCCCGAATTTTTGCTGATGTGTTTTGGATGCCTCAGAACGAGGAGAAGCTGCCAAAAGAGAAGTCAGCAAGGGTCAAATTCTAGTCCCACTCCTAACAACTCTGGGGACCTGTTCCTGTTTCTCGATTTCTGTTCCAATTTCTTCTCTTGAAAAATGGCATAAGTATTTGTCCTGCTTTCTTTACAGGGCTGTTCTGAGGCTCAGACAAGATGTGGAAAAGCATATGTGCTTTGAAGAGCGTAAGCATCACATACGTTTATTGAACACCTGATGTGGGTTCTGTGTGCAAACAGTCTTCAGATATTTATACAAATACAAGCCATTATCCATAGTCTATGTACAAGGGGTGTAAAGCCTGCCTCTTCTATTGTGACAATAGAAGAAATAGGTGAAACCAAAAAATACAGAACGATTGAGATTTTTTTTTAAGGGAGAAAAAAGAAAAAACCTCACAGATAAAAATCATAGACCTGAGGGTCAACAAAATGCACAGTGACCACTATTGTGAGGGCATTTAAACTCTCCAAAGGGGGCTCTTCAGAGAGGAGCTCTGTCAGCACGCCTTCCCTTCCCGCACCCCCCATAAGGAATGCCAGTCTGGGGGCCCTGACCCCTTGGGGTTCCATCCTGTGGCCAACCACTGTGTGTTCATGCTCACTCTCCTGTCTCCGTGTTTGCTACTCCCACCACCTGGAAATGTACTTTTATTTCAGTTAATGCAATGGATCTCAATTCAGCTATTGTAGCGTCATTTTGTAATCTATCATTACCAATGATGTCTTTACTACTCTAGATTATTATAAACCATGGTCTACATAATGTGAAAAATCCATTCCAATTCCTCACCTTGTGTAGACACAGCTTTCATCATTAGGCACCGATCCTTTCCATCAAGAGATAGAGCATAATGTACTCTCCCGCCCCCTAATTTAGCACCAACAGTTGGCTGATGGGTAGCAATTTTAAATATCTCTGTTTCTTTGTTCTTGGCCAGATTCTGCCTTCCACTATTTTTGATACTCCTGGGTCGATGATTTTAATATTTTTGAAAGTTTGTTTGAAAAAGTTGGAATAACTTTTCTTCTCAAATTTTCATATGCTGTTATAGGAAAGTATTACATTAATATAGCCAAAGCTAATTGCTTCGTGCACTGAACAGAAGGTGAAGCAAACAGATCTGACACAGCTTCAAAAAAATTTGAATTACATTTTTAAATTCAGACCTGCATCATCAACTGAGATAATAACGAAGATTCTACCAGGATTTTTCTCTGACAATAAGAGATATTGTATTGAATTCATTAGCACTCGAGTCATCAAATAAAAGATTATGTCGGGGAAAATAATGAGCTTAGTGATCACATGAAAACCAGTGTGACATATGCTAGGTCATATTTTTAGCATCAAGGCTCAAAGGCAAAGAGAATATTAATAGATGTATGTGTACTTTTATTCATCATAGAGTGACATAATCATTGGGCTTACCAAAGCTTCCTGTTTCCAGAAGAGCATAAACACTCTACGTGTGACTCAAAAATAATAAGATTGATTGTTGTGGAGTCCTTCTCATTACTTTACAATCAAATTACATGTTCTCTTGAAGTGGTTGATCTTTTCCTTTGACTCATCAGTCTTACTAAAAAAAAAAAAAAAAGACATATTAATTGTTACCATACAAGTTTTACTTTACGTGCACCATTTGGAATCTTGAAATATATTTTGTCCATTGGCCAATCAGAGCTCCCCAATTCCTTCCCCCGTTGGCCAACTGTAAGTGCTACACTTTCAGTTAACCTTACCCTCTAGAAATTATAAAATGAGTAATGCAATTGGCATACATTGGAAACATCTTAAATATTTGGAAACCCCACCACACCACCACCACCACCATCATCATTGCTAAGATTTACTGAGTACTTCACATGTATTGTATCAGTTAAATATCATAACAACTCAGGAGAAATGTATCCATTTCACAGGTTAGAAAATTGAGATTATAGAAGTTAAGTAACTCACCCAAAGTCATAGGGATAGTAGGTGGTGGAGCCAGAAGTTAAACCCAAGTGTTTTGACTCTGGAGCCTGCATTATGCTGTGCTGCCTTAGTTTCTACATGATGCTCTGACTGACAAGGGATGGACATAGTGTATATAAATATAATGGGCAAGTCCTGTGTTTGAAGAATATTTAATAGAATGAGAAATTTTCATGATATCTTAGATAAAAGAGAAAATTTCTTGAGTACTAAAACTGTGTCTGACATTGTGGTAAGTTGCTATATATACATTATCTCATTTAATCCTCATATGAACTGGTGGTAGATTTAATTTACTATTATCTCCATTTAAGAGTGTGGAGACTGGGGGCGCTTGGTGGCTCAGTCAGTTGAGTGTCTGCCTTCGGCTCAGGTCATGATCCCAGGGTCCTGGGATCGAGCCCCACATCGGGCTCCCTGCTCTGCGGAGAGCCTGCTTCTCCCTCTCCCACTCCCCCTGCTTGTGTTCCCTCTCTCGCTGTCTCTCTCTCTGTCAAAAAATAAATAAAATCTTAAAAAAAAAAAAGAGTGTGGAGACTAAGTCATAGATTTAAGAATCTTGGCTAAGATCACACAGCTAATAAATGGTAGAGCCTACATTTGAACTTAGGTCGATTGACTCCAGAGCCCACATATTAAAGCACTCTGCTATAGTGATTTTAGGACACACTAGGTGACGTCAGTTTGGGTAATGAATGCATGCACACACATACATGTGTGCACACATGTAGGAAGAAAAGAAGACTGGAAGAATATACACAAAATATTTAAAAGTGATTATCACCAAGAGTCAGATTATTGATGATTTTTACTGTCTTTTTTTATACTTTTGTATATTTTAAATTTTTTCTTTAATGAGAATTTATTTTGCTTTTATTAGTGAAAACATTATTATTATAAAACGAACATGTTACTTGTGTATGATGCATTCAGCTCTCTGGAACCCGAATTCTGTGATAAGCAAAACTCTCCCCCCATCTTTTTTTTTCTCCCCCCATCTTAAGCCTCTCCTTGCAGGCTCACCCCATTTCCTGCCTGTCACTGAAACCTTGAGCTGACCTTGAGCTCCTATGTACAAGGGGACTATTGGCACTCCAGACCATCACTCCCCGCGCCCTTGAGACTCATAACAGCTGTCGGTACCACCCTCTCGTCCACCGAATGCTATCATTAGCAAAGCCGGTCTCTCTCCCTTATGTGTCCCTCTCCCCCGACCTTCATCATCTTTCTTGACAGCTTCAATATTTACATGGATGACCCACCTAACGCCCTGGCCCATCACTTCCTTGGTTTCCTGTGGCAAAAGGATGACCTTTTCCTCCACTCCAGTACTGTCATCCTCTTGCATGATTGTATACACATCACCAAAACTTGTATCACCTTCAAAACATTACCCACACTAACCCCAACCTCTCATCTTCTATGACACTTGAGCAAGAACTTCCACCATACATGACATTTATCATGACACAAAATCCATTGACTTCTACATCTCCATCTGCCCTTTCCTTTCTTCATATTCTTCTCCTGATTACGTTCCATGGCCCATCACTGTAATCACTTAGCCTCTCTCTCCCTCCACCACACTTGTCTGAACAGACCCAGATGCCCACTAGCCTCATTGTCTGCACCCAGCAGTTGAACTTTGCCAGATACACACAATTGGGCAAACTGGCTTTACTTTAGAATTCGTGATCCCACACCCCAGATGGCCTTCATTGTAACCTACCACCCCAATACTTTTTTGCTAGTAAGATTACTGTCCCTGTTTCCAGGAGAACCATTTTTTTTCTCTCCTCTTAAACCTTCTACCCCTCCCGGTTGCTCGCTCAAATCTTTCATCACCTTACCTTATACTTGGTTGAAAAAGTAGGAGCTTTCAGATGATTACTTTCTTACCCTCTCACCATCAGATTTACAAACTTACCTGCATCCATGCTGTTATCTTTCCCTTCCTTCAGCAACTGAGGAAATACCCCCTTTCTTATCAAAGGCTAATCCTTCCATGTGTTTTCTGGATCCCACCCCTTCTCAAGGAATTTGCTCCTTAGTAATCCCTTCTTTCTTCTGCAATAACAATTTTTCCTTCGCTCATTTCCTATGTCATAACAACACAGAATCTTCCATCTTTTAGCATTTCAGGCAAGGCCAAGAGTTAGGACTCTAGTTATGTCATTGGGCAGACATCCCATAAAACCAACACACGCACACACACATATGTGAACACAACACCTAACAAGTAATTTTTCTGAGTTTCAATTAACTTGGCTTTTTGCCCTGAAAGACCCGTATCCCAGATTTAGATTCAGCATTCCTTTTGAGGTTATTATAAACTGTGGTGACTTTAACTTATGGAATAAACCTTTTTAAATGTATTTTTCTCATTCAATTATTTAGGTTCAACATTTATGTGACAGTGTTGAGAACTCTGAATATGTTTCTATCATATTCAAAGTATTTCTACTCTCTGGACACCTCAGGGTAATTTCTGACATTATGACAAATATAAAAACCTGAATGACTGAACCTGAGAGTCCAAGTAGTTATATTATGGCATTATAAAGTAGCTCTCAAAAGAACCCATTCAGTCATATATTAGAATTCATGTCTATAACATAAAATTTCACACTAGGGAATCTCAGGAATAGTTGCTTTATATGGTTCTAGGCTTTGCTTCAAGCACAACAGGAAAAAATGCCTCTGGCATTTCCAGAAGAATACAAGAGGGAAGCTGTATCTTGAAATCACTGGCCATAATTGTTAGCTGTAATAGCTACAAAATATGACTATGTGTCTTTTGTGGACTTTATTTAAACTTATGCACTTTTGTATTTAGTAGCTAATGTAAATACAATCTAAATAAGCAAATATTTATGTTCATATACATATAAGTAAGCAAATATAAATTTGTCCAAAAATAACAATGAAAGTATGATGCAAATTTCTTCGGTCTTCCTCTTCACTTTTGATTCTCTCCCTTTTTTTTTTTTTAAGATTTTATTTATTTATTTGAGAGAGAGAGAATGAGAGACAGAGAGCATGGGGGGGGCAGACTCCCTACCGAGCAGGGAGCCCGATGCGGGACTCGATCCCGGGACTCCAGGATCATGACCTGAGCCGAAGGCAGTCGCCCAACCAACTGAGCCACCCAGGCACCCGATTCTCTCCCTTTTTGAAGACTCCTCCTCCACTGGCCTCCATGATACCCATCTCTCTCTTTTCTTCTGAACCCTCTGTCTACTCGAGTTTATTCTCCTTTGATGGTTCTTGTTCCTCCAGTCCCTGCTTAAACATTACCTTTCCCCGGGGACTTTACCGTAGTTGTCTCCTCACTCTACACTCTCTCTGGGGATCCCACTCATGCCTTTTCACCCACTGAGGATGACTTCCATTTATCTTCTTTGAGCCCATATTGCTCTTCAGAACTTCTGAATCAAGGGTATATCTTCCTGCTGGGATTCTCTACTCCTGTGATCCATGGGCACCTCAAGCACAACGCGTCCAAAACTCACACAATCCTTCTCCCAAATATGTTGCTCCTTCTGCATTCCCTCGCTCAGCAGGTGATATCCTTTTCCCATCATGAAACATTGGGGGTTATCTGAGACTTCTTTCTCTCCCTTGCCTTAAAATTAATTGTTTAATATCTCCTATTGAAACTATAGCCTAAATATCTTTTAAGTGTTTCTCTATAGTCTCCATCTTCACTTTTGATGACTTGATTGATGACTCAATATTTCTGTAATATTTCAAAATTTTCTCCCTCTTTTAGGGACCTTTGTGAATCTACTCCTTACATTATTGTCTAGAAGGATTTTCTTAATATGCACATAATATCATGTCCCTTCACTGCTCAAAATCTTTTAATACCTCTTCTTTCTTTGTTTAAGTTTTTTATTTTAATTCCAGTTAACATACAGTGTTATATATTAGTTTCAGGTGTGCAATATAGTAATTCAACACTTCCATACAACACCCAGAGTTCATCACAACAAACATACTCCTTAAAACCCATTACCTATTTCACCCATCCTCCCACCCACCTCCTCTCTGGTAAACAGTTTGCTGTAATTAAGAGTCTGTTTCTTTGTTTGTCTCTTTTTCCTTTGTTCACTTGTTTTGTTTCTTAAATTCCACATATGAGTGAGTCATATGAATACTTCCCCTTTACTCTCAGGAGAACATTCATACTCCTTAGAATAATCTACAAGGTTTTTTCTGATCTTACTTTTCACCCATTCATATTCACTGCATCACGATCATGAACTGCATTTGATTTCCAAATCTTGCTCTGCTGCCTCACATCTCTTTGCCTTTGCAAACACTGCTTGCTGTCTTTCCCTGGAGTGACTTTCTCCCATTTGCTTTCCTAGCTGACTCCTGCTGTCCCTGAGAGAGTGAGCTCAAGCAACATCCCATCTAAGAAGACTGTCCTAGTCTGATTAGGTATCTCCCTATGTGCTGACACACTATTCTGTTCATACAGCTATCAAGCAATATAATACAATGATACTCATTTATCTTCTTGTCTGTGTCCTTCACTGGATTGTGACATTCCTAAGTGTCAAGCTCTGTCTTTTTAATCTCTGGGGATCCCACTCATGCCTTTTCACCCACTGAGGTGAAACTGTGTTAACAACTTGTATCAAAGAGTTTCAGGGCATTGGGTCATTCAAATATTATAGTTGATATTGAAATAAAACATTGGTGCTGATACTCACAATGAAACATCCGTTTTTCTCAGCATCAAGTGACCCCAGATCTGTTGCCATGGAAAGTAAAAAGTAAGTTTTCAAATGGTCTACAGAAAGTTGCCCTAATGATTGTAAATTCTCTAATGGCATTATGGTAGAACCATTAATAACAGATGTTGTTCTGAATTCTCAATGCATTTTTACTTACATGAGAAACCTAACTATTTTCCGACGCTCTAGGTCTCACTTACGGTTTCTGATTTGCATCCAGCTGAAGTGTAGCTAGTTGAAGATTTTGAGAGGAAATACTCTTTCATCATTTATACAACAAGTGCTGTGGCTTCTATAATCTTTATGAGGTTCATGTGAACCACTAATTTGTGACAAGATCAGTTGACATTTTATAGATCATCAGAATCTTCCTCAAGGCAGAAATTTAGTCTTGCTTCTAATAGCCAACAGTCACAAAAGTCTTCATGTACCTGCTAACATTCATATTCCTGAACCTCACTGTACAACTTCATTGTACTGAGCAGCCTTCAGCAGCAATTCTTTCTCTTATTTCCAATTATTTTTGGTTATGAAGCTATAAAATTATGAACACATGAGGATTAAGATCTTCTTTAACATTTTCCTTGACTATGTTCTTTAATGGAAAAATGCAATCATTCAGCTAACATGGAGACTTACTTAAACCCTCCATTTCTGTTCATTGTCAGTCTGCTTCTTTCCAATGGAAAGAGATACTTTGTTCCTTCAGCATGAAGGACAGAGAATCCCAGTTCCTCTAGAACTCCATTTTAGGAGCCAGAATCCTGTTGAGATTATAGTCCGTAACATCCCCCCTCATTTTTTTTTATTTCAAGTGTTTCTTTAAATTCTAGTTAGTTAACACATATGGTAAAATTGGTTTCAGGTGTAGAATTTAGTGATTCATCATTTACATATAACACCAGTGCTCTCCCTTTTGTTTCATAAATGTGAGGAAAGGTTAGACAGGAATCTCCAGTATCCAAAGGACAGGAGACACAATTATGTGGTAGTGTGCAATGATAGTCAACACCACAGACAGTGGGACAGCACTCCACTGCCCCATCTCTGATTTTTTTCAATTCTCCCTTACACATCATCACCCAAAATGAATCACGTTAAATGATCTTTTGGGGTGCCAGAAGAAAAAATATTAGAACTCTTATTTATAATTATTTTTTTCTAAAAAAATTTAAAAGTTAAGTTTCATTAGTATTTAGTATTAAATATATGGATGGAGGGGACGCCTGGGTGGCTCAGTCAGTTAAATATCTGCCTTTGGCTCGGGTCATGATCCCAGGGTCCTGGGATCAAGCCCCACATCAGGCTCCCTGCTCAGTGGGGAGTCTGCTTCTCCCTCTGCCTCTGCCCCAACTTGTGCTCTCTCCCTCTCTTTCTCGCTCTCTCAAATAAATAAATAAAAATTTTTAAAAAAATCCTAAGTATATGGATAGACAGGAGCACACATGTGTAATTTTAAAATAAATACATATACATTAAGGATGCATGCTCAAAATACTTCTACTGATATGTACGTAGTCAAATGAGTTTTGAGATTGCTTCTAGAGATGATGGGGCACCACTGAAAATTTTGGCCACAGTAAAGGCATGATGAAAGGGGAATTTTAGGAAAAACCACCCCAGAGCAATACAAAGGTCTGATATTAGAAAAAGTAGATGTTGAACCTAGGAAAACTAGTTAGGAAGTTATTGCAAAAATCCAACTATCAGCTAGGCTGGCGACATTGGGGAAACAGGAAGTCATTGCAAAAGATGTTGTAAAAGAAGGATCTTAAATGTTAGGAGTGAAAAAAAAATCTCAAAGAATACGTGGAAATTTCAAGCTGGGCTGGCTGGAAAATAAAACAAGGGAAATCAGTTATGGGACTCGAACCACACTGTTATTGCCACTGACAAAAAGGCCCGCATAAATAATGTAGAATCTACGGCATATTCTGGAAATCCTTATAGTAGAAGATATGTAGTTGAATAAAACAAAACCTTACAGGGAAAAACAAGATTGTGGAGCAAGGATTGCACTCAAACTTGTGTAAGACTTATGAATATTTATGTTCCAAAAAATAAAACAATAAATACCCAGGCCCCTCTAAGTACTTTTTCTAAGAGGCAGAGAGGGACCGAAGGAGAGGGAGAGAAAGAATATTAAGCAGGCTCCATGCCCAGTTTGGAGCTTGAGGCGGGGCTCGATCTCACAATCCTGAAATCATGACCTGAGCCGAAGCCAAGAGTCGGTCACTTAACTGACTGAGCCACCCAGGTGCCCCCAGTAGTCTTATCTCCACAAAATAAGTAATAAATATTAGATAAGAAACAGCAACCAGTTAAGGAAATACCAATAAAGTGTATACATATGCAGTTGATAATAATAATTATGATAAATTAATTTCCACTTCCCAGCTATAATACACGGGGAAATTTTCAGGTCTTTCTTCTCCTGTTTTCTTTTTTTTTTTTTTTAAGATTTTATTTATTTATTTGACAGAGAGAGAGCACAAGCAGGGGGAGCAGCAGAAGAAGAGGGAGAAGCAGGCTCCCCACAGAGTGGGGAGCCCGATGCAGGGCTCGATCCCAGGACCCCAGGAACCTGACCTGAGCTGAAGTCTGACGCTTAACAGACTGAGCCACACAGGCGCCCCAATTCCTCTCCTGTTTTCAAGATATGCTTTGAAATTTGTTTTTATTTTTTGTTGGTTAAACGGCATAATACCAAAATTGTTTTGTTGCTGTTGAGTCTTATCCTCCAAATTTCTTTCTGATTTTTAACTTGGATATGTTGCCTCCTGCTTCCTGGATCTCCCTGTGAGTCCAAAGATACAAAGTAATTTGAATGTTGAAGATATAAAATTCTGGGGTGGGGACACCTGGGACACCTGCCCTCACCTCGCACCTACAGCTAATTGACCGGGAAGAAAAAGGGGTCTGGTTCAAGGATGAGTCAACGCGCTACATTGAAGTGAGCTACCAGCTCTACAGATGGAATCAGACGTGGCCCTGAGAGCCAGTGATGAGAAAGAAATCCTCCCCTGGGCACTGGACCTCGTGATCCCTTTGTATTGAGCGAGAAGAGGTTCAAGGTAAGTAGATACGTGGACTTGCAGGCAGTGGTGAATGGTTTGGGCTCACTTGTGAAGGGCGTGGAAGGAATACGTGTGGCAGGGGACAAGGAGGTCTAGGGAGGAGGCATAGGGATGCACCTATGGAAGTGGCCATGAGGTGTGAAGATCTTTGCACTGTACGGTGATGCTTATCAGAGAGCTGCCATGGAAGAGGCACTGAACAGCCAGGCAGATGGTCCGGTTGATGTTAGTCAGCCTCTAGCCTTGCCACTCCCGCGCTCAGGAACAGAATCATCATCGAGGCACAGATGGAGGACCATGATGGAATTTGCTCTCCCTGGAACGCTCTTTTCCATATCTCTTATGTCCTTGGCTGCCTGTCTCCCCCTCTGTCTAGTCCTGGACAGTCTCTCCTTCTTCACGAGGCACACCCGCAGAGGCAGATTTACGTACGAAGCTAGTGAGCAGACGTGGCCGGACCCGTGCTTCGCCCCAGCCTCTGTGTGTGCTGAGAGCCGCTGGAAGTCGTAGAGGGTGGGGAAGGGGACAGCGTTTTATAATTAGGAAGCATTTCTATGCAAACATTTCTGGCAAATTGCTGAGTCAGAAGATAGGACCTAATCTTTCCTTCGTCGACGTAAATATTCCCCTGGAGGACTAAGGTTTTATTCACTGTTCTGTATGTGTTTCTTGAGGAGGAAGACCCCCCAACTTGTAGAAGCTTTGGGTCCCACCACATCTGGCTGGCCCTGCCTTTCCCAGCTCCTCTGCTTAACACCACACCTGCCCTTCTCCCCATCTTGGCACTCCTCATCTCACTGGCCCTGCTTTAATCTTTCTCTTCTTTTTCTTCTTCCCACAGCACTCATGTCCTCCGAAGATAGTCTGTATGATTTACTTCTGCTTGTTGCTTATCATCTGACTCCCCTCATTAAAATGCAGATGGCAAGGAGGCAGGGATGTTAGCATTATTCGTGGATTCCATGTGCCTGATACGGTGCCTCGCACACGGTAGATACTCCACAGTAGAGGAGAAGGCAGAAGGGAAGGAGAGGGAAACGGAGAAAGGGAGAGAGGAGGGAGGAAGGAAGGGCAGAGGGCAGCAACGATTGAGAGTCACCACAGTCAGGAGTGACAGCCAGAGCTGTGGCAGGACTGAGGCAGCAAGGGACGTGGACGACGCCCCGCCCACACCAAGAGAATAGACCCCAAGTTCATCGGCCACGTGTGATTGGAGCAGTGCCCAGGGAGCAGGCGATGAGGACATCGTCAGTGATCAGCAGCGGCTCAGAGGGCAGCCAGGAAGCTGAGCCCGAGGACCTGAAGCCTCTTCTCCTGGCCACCACCCTCTCAGGGAGGAGAAGGCAAAGGGGGAAAACTCTGAACACTTGAGCATTTACCTGGAAGAAAGTATTTATTTTTTAAAAAGATTTTATTTATTATTTATTTGAGAGGGAGACAGACAGAGATAGTGAGAGCACCAGCAGGGAGGAGAGCTAGAAGCAGGCTCCCCACGGAACAGGGAACAGGAAGCCCCACACGGGGCTCGATCCCAGGACCCTGGGATCATGACCTGAGCCAAAGGCAGGCGCTTAACCGACTGAGCCACCCAGGCGACCCGGAAAAAAGTATTTAACCCAGAAGAGAAAGCTTGAACTGGCAAGTCCTTCCTCCCCGCTCCCACGAGCCTACTACACACCTAGACGGAAGGTTTGAGAACAAGATGATATCAGTTATAGAAAGAAACCATGTGTTCTTTGCATGTCTCAGGAGTAGTATATAGCTTTTTGAAAGATTGAGTAAAACCAGTGTTAGAAATACGTGGAGTGAGTGGTGGTATTTCGATATGCTTTAATTGGCCAGTCTTCGGACCGCTCTCCAGTGTATTAACTTGGATGTGGATGATGTCTAAGGGCGTATGTGGGGTGGGCTGAGCTCAGCGCCCTCCTACTCACCCATCTTCCCAAGCTCCTTCAATATGCTTTATTCTGAACAGGTCTGAGCATCCACGAAAAGGAGGTATGCCATCAATATTTTGGTCAGTTTTACAAAACATAAGCTGCATCTCTTAATTGTTAGGACCTCTGGCTGCATGTGTGCTGACTTCTGACTACTGACAGCAGCTACCAAAATATGACAGCTGGTGGATTTACCCTGCGTATGATGCTTTTACAGAACCTTGCTTTAAATGAGTTATTACACCATTGTCTTGCAGTTTTATGGCATGTAGCGCTTGCTAGATTAAAAATGGGATTAAATTAATTAGATTTTAAAATATTTTGTAAAACACATTAACGAAACAAATACACCTTTTATGGATGCTCACATTTCTATGCAGCCACAAGATAGGGGATACATACTGTGAACGCACACACACACGTCCTGAGCCTTTGATGTAGAAAATCATCCTCTTTGGCAAAAAAAATGCATTTATCTGACATTTTACAAAGCTGGGAATACAAGATACTTGTTTTTCTGAAGTACATAAAAGCCCACATTGCCTTATTCCCTTCAGGAGATGGCAGGAAGCCTTTCCACTCGGACAAGGGCTACTTGCTCAATAGAATACGCCAGCAAAGCGCATTGTAATGGGATTCTACCCATCGGTAATTTCCATTCCAAGAAACACATACTTTCATCTGTTCCCACGTCTTCCAAAAGATTAGTACCCTCGGTGGTAAAGGGAAATATCCACAGATTGTCATCTCCTTTTTGAGAGCCATTCAGAAAAGGAAGAGACATACTACAGGCTTGGGACCAGGAACAGATTGAATTCATAAAAAAAAAGGCACAAGCCAAACTGTTCATCTCTGGTACATGAAAAATTAGCACTGTTGTTGTTAAAACCATATGTTCTAGGTAAGGGGACAGGTTTTGTATTCACTCTGACATTTGTTCTGAGGAATGTTAATGTACTTGATGCTCGTATGTGCTTAGCAGCCATTTGCAACTTTGAAAAGTAACCCAGAGGGGCGCCTGGGTGGCTCAGTCGTTAAGCGTCTGCCTTTGGCTCAGGTCATGATCCCAGGGTCCTGGGATCGAGCCCCACATCAGGCTTCCTGCTCAGCTGGGAGCCTGCTTCTCCCTCTCCTGCTCCCCCTGCTTGTGTTCCCTCTCTGGCTGTCTCTCTCTGTGTCAGATAAATAAATAAAATCTTAAAAAAAAAAGAAAAGAAAAGTAACCCAGAGTTCAAAAAAAAAAAAAAATGAGTGAGGAAGATAAAGAAACCCCCTCTGAGATATTTCTCAATGGTCGCTGTGTCTGCAGGTGAGAGCAGAAGTGTGGACCTCTGACACTTGTCATTATCTCCAAGTTTTTGGTATGCAGATTCAACCTTTTAAAAGTTTGTTCACAGGCACCTGGGGTGGCTCAGTCGGTTAAGCATCTGCCTTCAGCTCAGGTCATGATCCCAGGGTCCTGCAATCGAGCCCCACTTCGGGCTCCCTGCTCCGCGGGAAGCCTGCTTCTCCCTCTGCCTCTCTTTCTAGTCTCTCATGAATAAATAAATAAAATCTTAAAAAAAAAAAAAACCTTAAAAAGTGTTAAGCAGCTATGATGTGAAATCAGTAGAGGCTTTGGTCACTGGAAGTGATAGTGATTTGCATCTTTCGGCTGAAACTCTGCTCAGCTCCTCAGTTCCCAGCTTTAAAGAACCACACTTTCTGTTGCTGTAGAGAGTAGAAAGCATATATGAGTACAACAATGTGCACTAACTAGAAAATGGTACAAATCATATGTGTTCATCTTCATGAATGAAAACCAAGTGAAGACAACTATGGAACTTCCTCCCAATAAAGGATAAGCAGTTCCCCAGAACCCCGTTACCCTGCCTTCATTCAGTCACTATTCCTTCCCTCTACCCCAAAGTTATCAACCGTACCGACCTCTGACACCGTAGATTTGTCTACATTTGAACTTATAAATGGACTCACGTGTATGTTCACTTACAATAGACGCATAAGTAGACTGATACATTCTTTTGTGTTCAGCTTCTTTCACTCAGCAATATGTCTGAGATAAATGCACACAGTTATTAGAACAATAGTGTGTTCATTTTCATCACTGGTAGCATTCCATCATATGAATCGGGCCACAATTTATTTATCCATGCTATTGCTGATGGGCTTTTTGGTTGTTTCTAGTTTTGGCTAACGAATGCTATAATATTATTGTTAATGTATTTTGATACATAGGGGTCTGCTTTTTCTGTTGGGTCTATACCTGTTAAAAAGAGAACCACAGGCCCAAAACAGCATCCGTTAAAGCCCCAAGTCAGTAAACCAAGACTTACTACCTAACCAAACTGCAGTGTCATACCGCCCCCCACCAACACCGCCACCAAAAATGTGACCTTTAGGGGCGCCTGGGTGGCTCAGTTGGTTGAGCAACTGCCTTCAGCTCAGGTCATGATCCTGGAGTCCCGGGATCGAGTCCCGCATCGGGCTCCCTGCTCGGCAGGGAGTCTGCTTCTTCCTCTGGCCCTCCCCACCACCTTGTGCTTTCTCTCTCTCTCATTCTCTCTCTCTCAAATAAATAAATAAAATCTTAAAAAAAAATGTGACCTTTAACCAGTCAGCATGGGACCTGCTTGGTCAGCACTAAGACATTTACTAATAGACCCCTTCTATTTCCCTTGGGAAGACAATCTTGCCTAAAACAACGGATTCTTTGCTAATAATTTCTTTTTTTCCACTCCCTTGCTACCTTTAAAAACCTTTCCTTTTCTGTAGGCTTTTACTTGCTAGACAGGTTGCTTCCTGATCCATGAATCAGTGAGTAAAGCCAATTAGATCTTTTAAATTTCCTCGGTTGCATTTTTGTTACTGAACATACCTCAGAGTGAAATTGTTCAGGGGACATACAGATACAGTCAACTTTATGTTGAATGCCTGTCTTCTAAAGTGGTTGTACCAATTCACACCACCACCAGACATCCCTCAACAGCCCTTGCTCACGTCAGCCTTTTGAATCTGACAATTCTGGTGGATTATAATTGTGTCCCACCACGGTTTCAAACTGCTTTTCCCCGACAACTAATGAGGTTGAGTACCGTTTCTTATGTCTCTTGGCCCCTTAAATATCCTCTTTTCTGAATGAAACTGTTCTTCAAAACTATTGTTCACTTTTCCAGTGCATCCACTACCTTTTTCTTACTGATTTACAGGATTCCTGTGTAAATTCCAGAAACAATTCCTTAGTTGGTTATATGTATTGCATATATATTCTGTAGTTTTTCTGCATATCTCTAGCTTTTTAAACTCTTTTAATAAGATATTTTGATGAACAGAAATTCTTATTATTAGTTGTCTGATTTATCAATCTTAGGACTTACTGCTACATTTCTTAAGTCATAAAATGGATCTTGACTTTTATCAAATTCTTTTCTGCATCTCTTAATTGAGTTTATGAATTTTCTTTTTTATTCTTTGAACTTGATGAATTACAACTCCTCAGTTTTTATTTTGAAAAATTTCAAACTTAGAAAATATTTAAAAGAACAGTTCAATGAACACCTATATATCTTTTACTCACATTCACCAGTTATTAACATTTTGCCATGTTGGTTGTATCTATCTATCTAACTATCTGACATATATTAAAGTAGATCTGACAAAAAGTAGATTAGTGGTTGCCTAGAGCTAGAGGGGATGTGGAGTTTGGAGTGTGACAGCTAAAGACTTTCTTTTGAGGGTGATGAGAATGTCCTAAAATGGTTGTCTTGATGGTCACACAACTCGGGAGATATACAAAAAACACTGAATTGTGAATTTTATTTTTTTTATCTTTTTTTCATTTTAAGTAGGCTCCATGACCCATGTGGGGCTTGAACTCACGACCCTGAGATTACAAGTTGCATGCTCTACTGACTGAGCCAGCCAGGCACCCATTTTAAATGGGTGACTTGTATCTCATAAAGTTGTTACCAAAAAAATTGTTGCAGACATCATGACCTTTTTTCCCCTTAAATGCTTTAGAATGCATCTCCTAAGAACTGGAGCTAAGATGTTCTGTAAGTAAACAAACAGCATTTTCCTGTGATGCAGAGATCTAGTGTTTCTGCTAGAGTGTGCACGTGTGTGTAACTGTGGAAGTTGGGGTAAGACACCCACAGTTTTAGAGGCAGCATTCCATTCAAAACCTTCCATACACAGACCTACGATGTAGCGTAGAGACTTTCAAGAGACCGTGTGAGCTAGGGTTTGCCTTTTCTAGCCCTCTGCAAGTTGGTGTGCCCAAGTGACTCAGCCCTTGCTAAAGAAACGAGATCAGGAGGAACGAGTACAATTTTCTTCTCACTTGCCTAAGAGAAACTGTCAAACTGTGGACTTGTCATTCCACCATCCTGCCAGCTAAGATGGCGGAGTCCATACTGACCTTGGACGTCATTTACTGAAGGTGGTAGAGCTGATGTCAGCCCGAGTTCTTGAGCAACATGCATACGGAAGGGAGTCACTTGGCCCCCCACCAGGACACATGCCCTGAACTGCAACTTGAATTGATATCTTGTTTGAGCCACTACGTGTTCTTTGTCCTTTGCTGCCACAGGTAATAGTACCTTCACTGAGGTAGTAGCTTCTAGAATCACAAGGGGATGAAAGGTGTTCTTCCACCTTCTTCTGACATTCTCTCATCTACTGTGTAGCTTGCAGAGACAAACCCCTCGCCTGAAGCCTCGGCTCCTGATATTCATCAATCAGCAGGAAAATTCACCTTGGAAGCCAGGAGGATTTGAAGTAGCTGCTCGACAAGACAAAAGACCTGGCTGGCTGGCCCCCACACACCCTCCGTTCCCTTTCAATCTTCTAGCCTAGCATGCATACACCTCTCAGGGAAGAACTCTTCCTTCGTGTTCGCAACCCTATTGTCTGTTCTCCCACAGAACCAAAAGCTAGCAGCTGTCACTCTTACTGTGACAGCAAGGTCAAAGTTAATTTTTCCGAGCATATCTACTTTGTTAAGTAAATATTGATCCTAATTCTCAATATTTCTTCCTTTTCTATTTTATTTAATTCTGTGTGTCCATGGGCAGATTTGGTCTATGTGCGCAAAGCTGACTGAGCTAATTCCTATGACCCCTGCACACTTGGCCAGTTTCCCTTGACAAGAAGTCCTAATGTTTGGGGTTTTTTTTCCTAGCCTATAAAAGTGAAGGAATCTCCTGTTTTCCCACTAACATTTGGCACAGGCTCAGAGGCATTTTGAAACCATCTGAGATTTTCAGGGAGGACTGTTTTAAAAATATCTGAGCATAGACAAGAAGGCTGGGTACTTTCAAATGTGTGTTCTTATTACTAGAAAGTTCCCAGCATTGTTAAAATTGCATTCCAGTCCTAAAATCCTTTATATTTGTTTATGGACCAGAAAAGGCTTAGATAGAATCCAATATAAAGCCACATGCAACCACATTTCCTAATGTTAATATTCTATGGAGGGGAAAAGGTGACATTACAGAAGGACTAGTTTCTGCTGGATGCACGTTTTTCCATAAATGAATGCCTGATTGTATGGCTTCACCGCAGAGCTTTATAGTTGCAAATCAAAAACACAGTAAAGATTCATCTTGCCTCCTTTTCCTGTATGCCCTAAACCAACAGTAACCTTGGGGTGCCTGGTTGGCTCAGTCATAGACCATGCGACTCCCGATCTCAGGGTTGTGAGTTCCAGCCCCACACTGCACGTAGAGATTACTTAAAAATAAAAGCTTAAAAAAAAAGAATGTAAAATTAAAAAGTAATTTAAAAAATAAACTAGCAGTAACCTCGAATCATGATTTCACTATCAGAGACTGTGGAATTCCACCAAATATCTGTAGCACCAACGATGTCAAAATTATCAAGGTAAAGCCAAATTCTCAGTTCCCCTGCCTCAGGCAATGATCTCCAAATACAGTTCCTCAATTCCCCAAAACTTATACCTACTCCATGCCTTCGAGTCTTTTCTAACGCTCAGGTGAGAAGGCAGCACATTTTGCTTTTTTAGATGAAATTCTAGACGGAAACTCAAATAATTCAGGCTGTCAGCGAAGGGCACATAGTCATCTTTCCTTTCATCTAAACAGAAAGCCCCAGGAACGGGCCTCAGAAAAAATTCTTGAAAGCATGTGGAGAAACCCAAGAATGTATGTCTGCACATCCCTATAAATATAGTTAAATCTACCTACAGCGATTGCATGAGCTGCACATTATATCACACTAGAGACTTTTTAAGAGGTGATTTTTCACATGCATATAAGTTTAAAACAAGACATTTTCTGCATTCAATAAGTTACTAGCCTCTGAGACCCATAAGAGAAATTCTGAATTGACAATTTTCCTCCAGAAAAGGTATGAAAGAAGGACCCTGGCAAGCAATAATTTAATAATTTTCTCTTCTGTGTAACACTCAGTAAGTCCAGTTATTTTCTCCAACCAAGACCTATAAGTACCTTAAAGGTAGATGATACTGCATCCGCTGGACATATTTTATATATATTCTGCTTAAAGACCAAACTCAATCTAATTTTCACAATAAATGAAGAATAATTGGAAAAGTCATGCATCTTAAAGCCTTATTTTTTTTTTCATTTAAGGATTAAAGGGAAATTTGTATAAGAAACCATTTTTATAAGGTTTAATCAACACTAAAAATTGTCTTTTAAAACCTGGATTTGGTCTGGAATGGAATAATGGGAAAAGCAGGTCCATGAAAATTCATGAACTGCAAAGATAGTTCTCTTTAACTGGTAGTTAGTCACACCAGAAACCCATTATTAAATTAATAATTAACCCTGAGAAAAGAAAACTAAAAACTGAGTAAATATATAGACCAAAGTATGACAGACCAAGGCTGAATAATTTTGTACTGGTGCTATTCACCAGCTTTGCCCACTCTAAACATCAGAATCTTTCCCATCATGTTCAGCCAGGATCCTCTCAACAGGATATCAGAGTAGTTCTAGAACCTAAGACCCAATGAGGTTTATGAAAATATTCTATAAGAATGTCATAACCTCTGGGCATCTGGCTGGCTCAGTCAGTGGAACATGTGACTCTTGATCTTGGGGTTGTGAATTTGAGCCCCATGTTGGGTGTAGAGCTTACTTTATAATAAATAAAATAAAATCTTTAAAAAAATGTCATAACCTCACTCTGAAGTGAGAATTTTGTACACTTACTATTACTTTGAGCATCATTATATACAACCACAAAGAAGGTTGAGTAAAATCGTCCACACTGAAAATGGTGGGATGGACCATTCTATTTATTTGGCCCAGTGTCTACAAAAGCATTTCCACTAATATACTTAACGGTGAAAGACTGAAGACACTTCAGTCTTCTGAGACTGTCCTTTCTCACCATTTCTATTCAACAGTCTTCTGGATGTCCTAACCAGTGCAACAATGCAAGAATGAAAAAAGAAACACATGTAGGGCGCCTGGGTGGCTCAGTTGGTTAAAGCCACTGCCTTCGGCTCAGGTCATGATCCTGGAGTCCCGGGATCGAGTCCCACATCGGGCTCCCTGTTCAGCAGGGGGTCTGCTTCTCCCTCTGCCCTCTTCCCTCTCGTGCTCTCTGTCTCTCATTCTCTCTCTCTCAAATAAATAAATAAAATCTTAAAAAAAAAAAAAAAAAGAAACACATGTAGATTGAAAGGGAAAAGTAAAACTGTCTTTATTTGCAGGTAACATAATCACATATTTGCAGGTAATATAATGCTACTGCAACTAACTGGTTAATGTATCAGGGTCACAAGATACCTCCACACATCAAAAGCAATTATATCTCTACCACAATAAATGACTGGAAATGAAATGTTAAGATAATATTACTAATAATAGCATAGAGACACAAAAGATTTAAGGATAAATTTAACAAGATATATCCAAGACATACCTTATACATATTAAAAATCTATAAAACACTGCTGATAAAAATTAGAGACCTTAATAAATGGAGTGATATATTTTGTTAACTGGATTGAATACTGTTAAGGTGTTAATTCTCCCCCCAATTTTTCTCTAGATCAAATATAATGTCAGTAAAAACCCCAGCAGAACCTTCTTTTGTAGACACTGAAAACTGGTTCTAAAATGCATATGGAAATGAAAAGACCTAGAAGAGCCAAAACTATTTTGCAAAAGAACAAATTTGGAGGACTTACCTACCTGCTCGCAAGGTTTCCTGTAAAGCTACTATAACTAAGACAGTGTGGTTTCAGTACAAAGATAGACATTTAGATCAATGTTACAGACATAGAGTCCAAAATTAGAGCCACACGTATTTATGATCAACAAATTTTTGACAAAGGTGCCAAAGTAATTCAATGAGGGAAAGGATTATCTTTGCAACAAATGGTGTTGGGACAACTAATTATCTATATGGAAAACAAAATAAACTCAACCTTTCCCTCATACCACACACAAAAATTCCTGTTATGGGCTGAGTGGTACTCCCCCCGACCAAATTCCTGTGCTGAAGGCTTAACCCTCAACACTTTCAAATGTGACTGTAGTTGGAGATAGGATCTTTAAAGAGATAATGAAATATAAATGAGATCCTTAGGGTAGGTCTTATTTCAATATGGCTGGTGGGGTTTTTATAAGGATTTATTTATTTATTTGAGAGAGAGCACGCGCGAGTTGTTGGGGAGGGGCAGAAGGAGAGAATCTTCAAGCAGATGGCTGAGCACAGAGCCCGACGGTGGGGGGTAGGGGGGGCTCCGGCCCACAACCCTGAGATCATGACCTGAGCCAAAACCAAGAGTCAGACACTTAACCAACTGAGCCACCCAGGCACCCCATGACTGGTCTTTTTATAAGAAGAGAGGATTAGTCAACTATACTTCAATATTAAAAACTTAAAAAAATATATCCACACGTGTGCCCCCAAATAAGTTAATTACTATGAAATGTATTATATTAAAAATTAGAAACTGCCTAAATTTCCTTTAGTATGGGATTATGGAAAATAAACTTTACAATCTATTCAAATAAATAAAATGGGAATTAGAAAAAAACTATAATTCTAAAAAAAGAAGAGATTAGGACACAGACACACAGGAGAGCAATGTGAGTACGCAGGGAGGAGACAGCCATCTACAAGCCAAGGAGAGAGGCCTCAGAGGGAACCAACCGTGCCAACACCTGGATCTTGGCCTTCAGTCCTCTAGAACGGTGAGAACGTAAATTTCTGTTATTTGAGCCCTCAGTCTATAGTACTTTGCTATGGCAGTTCTAGCAAACTAATAAATATCCCTAAAAAGAAATCTCAACCACTAATAAATCTATAGTTTAAAAGTCTCATCACAAATAAGCAGCAGGCTCAAAGGACTAGTTCCAGTTCTACCAAAATAGTCAAGGGATAGATAATTTCCATTTCTTCCAGAGAACAGAAATTGAGGCTGTGAGTCTAGCCTGCAGAAATACAAAAATTTCAAACAAAACATAAGCAAACCAAATGCAGCCATGTATTAAATCCTTGTTGGGCTGATCCTAAGAATTCAAGGCCAATTGATGTAATTCACCCATAATAACAAACCTTCAAAGGAGAAAATTAAAATAATGCAGAAAAATCATTTGATGACATTCAGTGTCCACTCATAATAAAAATTCAGGAAGTTGAAAATAAAGAACAACTTTCTTAACCTCTATAAAAGACATCCTCCAAAAAAAAAAAAAATCCTAAGAAAACATCATATATAATTCTGAAATGCTGAAAATATTCTCTGGAAGATCAAAAACATTCTTTCTCTTTAAGATTATTTTAAAGGCCTAGCCATGCAGTAAGAAAAGCAAAAAAAAAAGGAAAATATAGAAGAACTCATCAGAAATAAATAAAAGTGTCATGACTTGCGACATGATACAACTATCTACCTAGAAAACTCCAAGCGATCTGAAGATAAATCATCATAATTAATAAGAGTATATAGCATGTTTGCTGGATAATATCAATTTACAAAAGCCAATATACACTAATGACAATCAGTTAAGATACCATTCACAATAGTAACAAAAATATTAAGTACCTAGGGAGAAATCTAACAGAGGATGTGCAAGCCCTTTAGAGGCTACATTTTAAAGGATCTTTAGGTTAAAATTTAAAGTTTAAGAACTCTTTAGTACTGTGGCTTTTACCCTTAGCTTATATATATATATATATATATATATATATATATATGAATCAAATATTGTATTATATTATATTTTATATTATATTATATTATATTATATTATATTATATTATATTATATTATATTATATTATATTATATCTCCCCATTCCGATGTGTAATGTGTAATAGCATTAGGTGATTCTAATGTGTAGCTGGGCTTACAAACCATTACTTCCCGGGGAGAGTAGCATGGGCTGGAGGAAGGGCACACGGGGCTTCCAAGGTACCAGAAATGTTCTATTTTTTCATTTGGGTGACGGATTCATTGGAACTTTGGCCTTTAAATCATACATATGTGTCTTATATACTTTGTTGTATTTACATTTTAGTGTAGCACGATTAAACGCCCCCTTAACAGTGCTTGTGCAAGAGTTTTATTATTTATCATACCATTACCTCCCTAATGCTGTGACACATTAATTTGCTGGTTTTCTTAATCGTGGCAGAAACTTGAAACTGCTTGAAGTCATACTACTACTCATCATATAAAGTGAAGCAACACCAGAAACAAAACACAAATATCCCTGTCTACCAATCTGAATAAACGAACCCATCACTGAATCAGAGGCGCTGGATGACACCTGGATTTGTCAAATTTGTAGAGACAGAAGGTAGAATAGTGGTTAGCAGGTGCTGGGGGGTGATGGGATTATGAAAGGAAGGGGAAGTTCTGTTTAATGGGTATGGGTGTCAGTGAAGGAAGATGAGAAAGTTCTGGAGATGGATTGGTGGTAATGGTTGCACAAGAACGTGAAAGGACTTAACCATATCTTTAAAAACGGTCAAAACGATAAACTTTGTGTTATGTATATTTTATCACAATGAAAAAGAGGGAGGTTTCTGTTTCAAAGTTGAAGTTGGTGCAGAGGAAGACATTAGTGAAACAACAATTTATGAGGAAGAGCTCACTTCTAAAGAAACAGGATCTCTCACTAAACCCTTAATTGCATTTGCTCCCGCTCAAAACCTTGGGAAGAATTGATGTTGAAGCGTAAAGCATCCCTTCCACCAAAGTGGTGGAATATCGTGAGGAAAGCACTGTTATCTTGATCTCTGTACCTGAACAAATCTTCTTCTCGTGTTTGTTGTCACACTTTGATGTGTGCCCCCAGCCAGCTAACTCCCCGCGTGGCTGTGTAAACTTCTCGTCTTGCCCTCGACCTCGGGGGTGACCTGGTGTGTTAGTGACTCCTGGCTGAGGTAAATGATACAGCACGGTAATAAAAGCAACAGCTAGATCTTTCGCTTTTATCTACCTCCATCCACTGTGAAGTGTCTCTCCCCCACTCCCTCCTACCAGGTATCAAAAACCCCGATAAAGGGGAAAGAAGTTATCTGAAGCATTGTGTGCCCCCTGTAAGAAATCCAATTATTTACGGTCCCTGGAGACATTTTCTTTTAAGCGTGCTAGTGAGTGACCTAAATGTATGGTTTTCCTCCTACCGTTAACAGAGCTCTTCCTTTATCTCGCATTTAACAATCTTAAATAGTCCTTTCCCTTCTTCAAGATAAAGACAAAAGTTGGTAGAAAACAATTGTGTCCTGTCACGAGGCAGAGAAGGCACAGAGAGTGGAGCCCTGATCTTGAGATTTTGGTTTTTTGCCTTTTTTTTTTTAATTGTTCCTAGGACGAGAGCTGATTTCATTTTTTAAAGGACAGCTGAGCAGGACCATGATCCAGAGCAGGCCTGCCTTAAGTTCTGCTCTGTCAAGGAAGTGACACAAAAGAATTCAGTCATTAAAACCACTTCCACAGTCTCCTGGAGGAGTGAGAAGGTAGACCCCCAAGCTCCCAGGAGTAAAGTTTCAAATCCCACTTTGGTGGAGGAATCTTTAGGTAGACCTGAAGATGAGTTTCATGTTGTAAGAAGCCTTCCACCTAACCCGACCCTGGGTGCCAGTTACACCAGAGCATTGGAGGGTTCCACACGGGGGGCTCCATGATTGGATCTATGTGAGGGTTTGAATCTCCGCCGTGGGACGTGCTCCCACTACAAGTGTCCCCAAACTGCTTAAGGAATGGAGGTATGTTCATCTCCTTGAAGTGCTTTGCCCTTGCCGTGGGGGAGATAAATCTACACGTGAAGTTCCCAAGGGGGAGTTGAAGAGGGAAAGGTCGGAGTAGGGATCTAGCCACAGACTCTTGTTCCCGCCTTTGGCCTGGGCCTTCTCTGGACTTCATGTTCAGAAAGGGTGAGAAAGAGCAGAAGGAGCCGGGGCTGCTGATCATCCCCACACAATGGCCCCAGATCACCAAGGGCAACAGTGGCGGGTTTGACAGCTACTATGTCCCTCCTCCCCTTGCTTGGTGTTCTCAACTTTTTTTTATCATTATTGCCCCCAGGAGGCGCCTCTTTAGACACTTTTTTCCTAATCGCACCCCTCCATGAAATTTTAAAAGCACAGGTATACTGGATATCTCTGTGTCCATACTATATGTACATGTATGCTTTATCAGGAGAATAAGGTCTCTGCCACTTTCCAAGAACCAATTTTTCCCCCTTGGGGGTAAGATCACCCGCGTTGAAATGCATGCCCTCACTCCTTTAGAGAACCAGTTGCGTAGATGCGGCCTGAAGACAGAATGTGCTGTGGGGCATTATGCTGTGGCCTGCCAGGACCTGCCCACCAGCTCCACCCTTTCCTAGAGGGACCAGCTGACAGAATTTAGGAAATCCCCATATTCTCTCAAGGCTCAGTGTCCTCATCTATAAAACGAGGATAATTACCACCTTCAGGGTTTGTAGGAAGAATTAAATGGCAAGACATGTGTTATAGCGGTGAGCACCCTCTTGTCTTCAGTTCCTATAAAAGTATCATATTCTGTCAAGAATACCATAGTCTGGTTTATAGGGACTAATTTGTGTTCTTTAGTAAGATTTTACTCTCTTTTCTGGAGATACGCTAGACTGAAAACTAATCCGCAAATGAACGTACAATGTGTTTCTGCCACAGCTCATGTGGAAATGTTAACTACTCGGAGTTAGCAAACATAATCACACATCCAGGGAAAATAAAAAGTTATACACATGCTCACACTTTACAGCTCCCTGAAATTTCTTTGCACTTGAGAAATGGAGTATGTTAATCTCTCGCTTCTCCCTACTTTCCTTCCCCCAGTCAAGTTTCACTAGTCTGTACTTAAGGTTTCTTGGTGAGGAGGCCAACAAAACAGAGTTCCTTCTTTTTTTTTTTTATTGTTATGTTAATCCCCATACATTACATCATTAGTTTTAGATGAAGTGTTCCATGATTCATTGTTTGTGCATAACACCCAGTGCTCCATGCAGAA